>NC_079497.1:114800169-115153919 GCF_030052815.1 Hevea brasiliensis | reverse complement strand
TAAATTAGTATTTTTAGTATATTGTGCACCACTGAGTCATTGTACTCAGCGATAACTTTTTTATCGCTATCGCAGGTAGAGAGACTAGTAAAGCAGCTGAGTGAGCTGCTGAGGACTACAGCACTGCTTTGAGATTTTGTCGAGTATAACATTATACCCTTACTGTACATATTTATTTCAATGTATATGATTGTATGTACATGCTGTAAATTGGTCTTGAACAATTGTACAGAACTTGTAATAATATTATTTTGGATTTTCTGATGTAAATTTAAACCAATGAATGTAAATCAATTTTTCTTTAATGGAATGTGAATGAAATTCTTTAGTATTAGTTTTGAAAATAATTGAGTTGAGTATTGACTTGAATTATGGAATTGAGAAAAATTGTGTTGATTTGAGTTGTGATGGTGGTTGATTTTGATCAAGTAAATTAGAGGAAGTGTTTTTCTACAAGTCAAAAATTTTAGTTTTTCTCAATTATAGCTGGCACTCTGTCGAAATTTTTACAAAATTTCCGAAAAAATAAAAATGATCAAAAATTTTACCTAACTTTTAAACTTCAATTAAACGTTTTTAATACCTGCTAGAAATTATCACCACCTTCAAAAATTAAGAAAATTATTTTAAAATCCCTTGTGGTGTATTTAATGGGTTATCAGTAAGTGAAGTTCAGTAATTTATTAGGTATACTACGGAATCATATTATGCCTTACGAAGGGGTAAAATGTGATAACTAAAATTTATGTTATTTTAAAGAAAATAAAACAATATTAAAAAAAATTAATACTTGCACGTGTGTCAAAGAAACAAATTATAAATATATATTAATTTGAGCTTAATTTGAATTATATCAAAGTGGATAAAGAAGTATCATAAATGAGACACGCTAAAGCTATATGTAAAAGATAGAATATTTTACTAATTTATTTTACCTCACTCTTTCCATGAAGATATATTTATTTTAACTTTTACATAAATTAAGCAAATATAAATAATATATTACAATAATGAATTTATTTTTTAAATTATTGTAAATATGTATATGTTATGTTCATTTAATGTACTACTATTTGTATAAATAATTACAATTTTAGCGATAAATTGTATAAAAAACTTTGTTAAATGAGCAAATATAAATAATATATTACAATAATAAAATTATTTTTTAAATGAATGTAAATATGTATATGTTATGTTCATTTAACGCACTACTATTTGTATAAATAATTACAATTTTAGTGATAAATTGTATAAAAAAACTTTGTTAAATTACTTTAAAGGGTGCATTTAATATAAACTTAAACTCACATAAAAATAAGATTAATAATCATTAAATTAAATATTTATATTAATATTTATATAAAATTAATTGAAGTGTATGAAATAAATGTATAAATATATATATATATATATATATATATATATATTTAATTTAATGGTTATTAAACTCATCATGTTATGAGTTCGAGCTTTATATAGGTGCACCAATTACAAATGATATTTAATGAATTGCAATTTGTAGTTTCCAATATAAATTGTGTACATTAATGAATTTTAATTAGTGTATATTTGCACCCATTAATTACATAATTTTTTTGGAATTATTCCATTCATTTACTTTTATACATCGTTTAAGGTTTTTATAAAGTGATTAAAGAAACAATTCAATCATTTAAACTATAACAAAATACTTTTTATTTACTCAAATTACCCTTTATATATTGCTTAATTAAGAGAGAGGGGGCGATAAGATGGATTTTAGGTATGTTTAGTAGAAATAAAGTAAAATTTGGAAACATTAATTAATATTCATTAAAATTTTCAAAATGACATATAATTTTGAGAAAAATAATTTCTCAAAAGTGACAAATAAATGTATAATTAATATAAGTTTAATATCATATGAGAACAAATTTAATAATTATTAAATTAAATATTTGTATCGAGATATATTTATAATTAATTAAAGCGTGTAAAGAGTGCACAAATCTATATGGTTATTAAACTTATTTTCATATGAATCCGAACTTATGGTAGTCGTACTTGACAACTAAAATTAGATGAAAATTGTAACGGCCAGGCTTTAACCACTAGAGGAATTGTTCGCTTTTACCGTAAGACTCATGATTTTGTCCCATAGATGAAATGGAGAACTTCCCAGGAGGTCACCCATCCTAAGATTTCTCTGCACGCATAACCCTGGAGTTCTTCTAACTCTCCAGCCCATTCCACTAAAAGGCGCCTCTAGTGATTAGTTTCCCCATTTTATATACCATTACATTGTCCTCCCATTCTGATGTGTGACGTGTTTTCTTATCTTTCAAAGGAGCTTTACGCCACGTCCAGCCTAAGCTGGGCCCCTCACCCCCTTAAGCTTCGAGCGTCCTCGCTCTCACACCGTGCTGAGGGAGTGTCCCGCTCTTATACCAATTGTAACGGTCAGGCTCCAATCACTAGAGGAATTGTCCACTTTAGCCGTAAGCCTTACGGTTTTATCCCATGGGTCAAATAGAGAACTTCATAGGGAGACCTAAAATTTTTCTCAAGCGAGCATGCTTAGCCCTTATTTATATCTATTTTTAATAATAAATATATTTTTATTATTTTATTTCTCTCATTTTATAGAGTTTTATTTTATTTTTCTCAATGTCCGAAGTTGATTCCTCTGTACACTTGCCTTTTTTTATCATTCATAATTATTGTTTTTATATTTTCTACGATAAGACACCTGATAATTTTAAATTATTATTGATCAATTTTAAAGAACAAATGTTAGTCTCTTAAAATGGCATTATGAACAATAATACTAGAAGAGATTTTGAAACATTAAAATAATCCAAAAATTGTATAGAATTGATCATATATAGTGTTGGAAAAATTAGTATTTAGTCATTGTATTTTAATGAAATTTATTATTTTATTCTTGTATTTTAAAAAATTATTATTTATTTTTTTATTTTATTTTTGTTAAACTATTTAGTTATTATATTAAATTTTTCGTTAGTTAAATAATTTTAATGCTAGATAAGCTATTATTTATTTTTTTTATTTTAGTGAAATTAATTAATTAGTCTTTATATTTTAAAAAAATTATTAAATAATTTATGTAGGGCCTGTTGATTTAATTATTGAGTGCAGCTAATAATTGATAGTTGATAGCTGTTGCTGATAGCTGATAACTGATAGTAATTGATTGATGTTAAGTATTGGTAAAATTATGTTAGCTGCTGTTGTTCATATATAAAATGATAAATAAGGTATGTATCATGTAATTTATTTTATTATTAAAATAATTATATAATTATTAATTTCTTATATATTGCTAATTATTTTATTATTAAAATAAATATATATTATTAATTTATTATTTCAACAAATTTATTTATTATTGAAATATATAAATAAAAATTAAATAATTTAAAGAAAAATATATTTGAAACTATAGTAAATAACATTTATTTAAAAAAATTAATAATCATTGTTTGCCAACGTTAAACTACAAGCGATTTGACCACGTAATGCATACATTTGAAGTGCTCTACTTTCTTGACTACTTTCTTCCACTTGAATATCATCTATATCATGAAATATATCTGGTGGTATAAAATTTAGACTTTTATCTAATCGCTAAAATGCTAGATCAACAAATGCTTTTCTTCGAATGTAATTATGTGATGACTATTCTAATTGCAAAGCATTCAGACCTCTAAAGATGTCTATCATCATAAATGGAATATGATTACTACTGTATTAGGCACAGAACATAATTTCTAAGTCAAGCTCTTAGATTCACGAACACCATTGATTTTTTTTCATTGTAAGGTGAATAGCATTAGGGGAAAAGAATATATATATAGTAGCTAAAATGAAATCATAATGTGTGAGTTCATAAATTGAGTTTAGAGTTGCTACCTTTCACTCTTTATTCATAAGCAGTGTGATCACGTATCATTAGAATCAAATTAAATTCAAAACGGAAATCCAACAGTAGTATAAATAAAATTAAAAAATAGAAAATCGTACCTTTTTGACTCAATAAGGGATAATCTGATGCATTTTAATGTCATAAATTAATTCTACCTTGAGAAGAAATTAGAATTTCAATTGATAAGCTCAAGAAGGAGACACAATGATGGCACATAAATTGAAAAGAAATCTCAGCTTCGATTGAAATAGGAGCAAGAAAATAAAATAAAGAATATGACAGATTAAAAAGAAATCGATATTTTGATTCAAATAGGAGTAAGAAGATAATACAATGAAAGACACTGCATAAACATTAGAGTAGGGATATTTTAGTCAAAAAATAAAAAAAAATATAGAGCAGTTCTAAACAGCTCTTATTTTAGAGTTGATAGAATCTGCAGCTAATAGATATCCTATCAGCTGCCTTTCAGTTATCAGCTAACTTTTTGGAGTTTTACCAAATACTTTAGTTCAACTGTTTGGATACTCATCAGCTATCAGCTGCATCCAACAACTGAACCAAACACCCCCGTAATTTGATTCCATTAATTTTTAATCTCTCATATTATTTTTTATACCCAAACTACTCTCATTATTTCCTTTTATTTCTCTCATACTCTCACTTATTTGTGTCTCCCTATACCTTTCCCTCTACACCCACACATTTTTCTCCCTCATTCTCTCTTTATCTTTCATCTTTTGATAAAAATTAATACAAACTATATACGTAAAAAAATTAATCAATTCCTCCATATCTTCAAGTAATTAAGGCAATAATATAGAAAAATTATTTTTCAATAGAGAAGACACAAAAATGATATCTAAAAAATTAAATCAAAATATTTAGACAATTTAAAAAAATATATAAATTTAGATTTAATCTTTACACAATAAAATTTTCTATTTCACACATAAATATACTTTTTAAAATATTGTGTTTTCAAAATATAGAGATTAACAAAGTAATTAGGTATACTAAAATAAAGAGACTAAATTATAATATTTTTTTAAATATAAAATTAACTAATTAATTTTATTAAAATAAAATATTTAAATAATAATTTAACAAGAACGGACTAATAGAAAATTTAGCAAAAAAATTAAATAGTTTAATAAAAGTAAAATGTAATAATTAAATAGTATATTTAAAAGTATAGAAATTAAATAATTAGTTTCATTAAAATGCATGATTGAATTTTAATTTTGCCTATAATATTTTA
This sequence comes from Hevea brasiliensis, assembly GCF_030052815.1. NCBI lineage: Eukaryota > Viridiplantae > Streptophyta > Magnoliopsida > Malpighiales > Euphorbiaceae > Hevea > Hevea brasiliensis. The sequence continues at coordinate 115,148,730 of NC_079497.1, read as the reverse complement.
AAAGATTTGCCTTATTTTGTGAAATTATATCATAATTTTTTTTGGATCATAATATATGAATATTATTGATATTAAATGTCGTGTAACTATATATATATATATATATATATATATATATATATATATATATATATAGTACAATCCATATTAAATTACAATGCACCGTGTATTATATCTCTTTTATAGACAAATAATTTTACAATTAATTAATATTTATTTACATTAAAACTTCACATAATTAATTAAACTAATTATAATAATACTAATTCACAAACAAAAGAAATCTCAATATTTACATTATGTGTGCGCGCACTTTAAATTTTATTTAGTTTTATTGATTTTTATATTTCTAATAGAATTTTAATAGGTAATAGAATTCTATCTTCTTATATACTGTAAATTTTTTTTTTTAAAATCTATTAATTATCGTAAAATGATTTAGTTTTATTTATATTTTATTTATCAAATCTTTGTTTTATTTTTTTTGAAATTTAATTTTATAATTTAGTATGTAACTGATTTTTCAGATTTGTTATCATCTGTTGTTACTATTACTAGTTATTTTATTATTTTCAAATTAATTTTTTTTTTTAAAATTTGTATTAGAAATTGCTATTACCATGTTCAAAATAAAATATTAAAAAATGTAATAAATTTGTATTATAAAATTTGTTACCATTTCAAACTCATATATTCTATAAAAATTTTAATAATTGTATGAAAAATTATATATTTTTATATAATAAAAATTTATAAGAGAAATAATTAAAATTATTTTTTATTTTATGACTGAAACACTTAATTAATGAATAATAATTTAATAATTATAATGAAATTAGATAACACTATAAAAAAATCAATGGCAAAAATTATATTAAACTTAAATTTAAATTAACAGAAGTATATTATATGAAAGGTTATTATTTTTTTTAAATATATATTAAAGAAATAGAAAAATAAAGAAAAAAAAATAATTAAACACGTTTGCACTTGAAAAAGACAAGAAGCTGAGACATTGTGAGAGGCGAGCTGCCGAGAAGGAAGAGAACGAAGGGAAAAAAAAAAGTTAAAAAAAGAGAGGGAAAAGTAATAGCGGGGGATCGAGCTACACAAAGCAAAGCTCTCTCTCTGTATGCAAATCAGCTAAACCCAAAAGAAGAGAAAAATGCAGTCGAAGACAGATTAGAAGAAAAAGAAGAAGAGCGGAAACAGAGAGAAAGCGCGAAGAATCGAAAAGCCCAAGTGAGTTTGAAGGCTGTTGATTTATCTGCAATTGGTGAAGTTGGAGAAGGTCAGAACTTTACAAATCTCTGAACCTTAATCTCACACTCTCGAGTTTATTTTATTGCTCTTTCTTTGTAATTCCAATTTAATCTGCAATTGGTGCTCTGTTCTTAACTCAATCTCCCAGCTCAACTGATCTTTCTTTCTCAACTTCAGTTATCTAAATTTGAAGTTTCCAGCTTTTAAATTCTCTCAAAAATTTTCAAGCCGGGTTGGGGGAAGGGGGTGTGTTCAATCGCTCAAGTGCTATACTTTTACGGTTCGTCCAGTTACGAGCCATCAACTTTGATGATTCGAACTTAGGGTTTTGATTTATTGTGCGTTTGATCAATTTGATGTGATTTCGGGGTTTTTGATTAGCTTAACCACTGAGTTTGATCTCCAGGGTTTTGGCTTTTTTGCAAAGATGAGATTTGGGTTTGCATTGTATATTTTCTGGGCGGGTGAATTTTGGGTCGTTTGGAAACAGAAATAATCATTTTCTGGTTGGCTGTGGAGGTTTTATCCATTCTGTGCATGGTCTGTTTATTTTGAGATATACAGAGCTTTTGAGTTTATATGCATTGAATTGATATGCGGGTGGGTGCATGGTCTCTATTCCACTTACTTCAGGGCTATATATCTTTCAAAATATCTATAGCCTCAAAATCATTTATTCTAACTTTCCCCACATCATACTAGATCACCACTCGCTTTCTTACAATTTTAATATGCCCAACCTTCTGCACTGGTGCATTTTTAGTTTACAATCCACATGTTCAAACTTCAAACCATCTCTATGACATCCATTCCTCATATCTACATCCTTGAATTTTGACATATCCATCTTAGCATTCTCATTTCTCCATGCTAATCTTGTAAAAGAGTCATTTATTCATAGCTAAACATTCATTGCCATATATCATAGTTGCTCAAATTTTGTTCTGTAAAGTATTCTCTTCAACTTTTCTAGAGTTTTTTTTATCACAAGGAACTTTTGTCACACTTTTCTACTCAACCATCTTCCTTTAATACTATGGCTGACATCCTTCTCACCTCACCATTTCCTCGTAATAGATCCTAGGTATCTAATGTGTGTGCTCTAGGAAACCTCTATTATATCTAAGCTAACCCTAGTTTGATCACTTCCCTTTCTATTGCTAAAATTGCAATACATAAACATATTTAATGCTACTTAACATTAAGTAAGCACTGCAATAAAATGTATAGCATTTTATCTAATCTAGTTAAAATTGAATATAATAGAAGTGCAACGCTATCTACAGCCAAATCCAATGCAACATTATCTACATCTATAGACATGTCAGACTGCCAATGCATATGGCAGTTGCTAATGGGGAAACAAATCACAGCTACATATCCAATTGTGAATTGAAATTTGGCTACAAAAATCCAAGAACATACATGTCACGAATTCACAACAAAAAAAGAATGAAAGACATGGTTAGTGGCAAACAAAATTCCCAAGTTCTTTTGCACATAAATGTTTCACAATTGGAAACAGGTTTAGTTTTAGTTAAAAACAGTTGTTATAAAGTTGACAATCTAAAATTCAGCAACTTTGTATACTAACATACAATTGGGAAGTATGCCTAACAGAACCAAGTTGAAGTAATGAAGGTTAGAGAGCAATTGGCCCAAATTTTTAATGCTGTAGGATAAGAGTATGTATACATATGAAAAGAAAGCATGGAACTACCAAAGTTGTAGGATGATGACTGCCAAACAGCTGCATAAACCATATGACCCTCAGATATACATAATTACCCTATTACTGGCAAACAAACAAAGAAATAAAGAAAAAGAAAAAGAACAAAAAAAAAGAAGCAACGTCAGAAATTTATTATAAACACCCTTAAAGTAAAAGAAAGAACAAAATTAGGATTACAGAAAATCAGAAAACAGAGGAAGAGAATTAGAACATAAAAAGCAGAGAAATTTGCGCATGTTAAGCAGTACAAACTGAGGAACCCAACAAAATGAGAAGAGTAAAAAATTAATCAAGGAAAGAAAAAGAAGGAAAAAAAAAAAGCACAAATCATAAACAGAGGATAAAGGAAGGGGGGAAAAGCATGTACCCAGATCTATGTTGGATTAATCTCATGAAATAAGAGATTTTGGAGCTGCTGGCCTTGTATTATTCTTGATAGCTATTGCTTAAGATACAGATTAACTATCAATCTGTGATAGAGCTGTTAATCTCAGGTGTTGAATAGATAATTAAGGGCAGGGGGTGAGCAGATTTCGGTTCAAATCAAAAAATCGAACCGAACCGAATCAATTGGTTTGGTTTTAAAATTTAATCGGTTCGGTTTTATATTATAAAAATTTCGGTTATTTCGGTTCGGTTCGATTTTGAAGAGAAAAAATATCGGTTAAACCGAACCGAACTGAATAGTAATTTTATATATTCAAATCGAACCAAATCGAACCGAATCGATTTTTGAATTGATTTAATTTTATAGAGAATTTATGAATTATATTTAATTATATTTAATTATATATATAAATTATTTAATTTCATTAATGAATAGTTATTAGGTTCAAACCAAAGTCAAAATTAGACTAAATAACTTGAAAATCAAGTCTAAATTAAAAAATTAATCAAAAATCAAAACCAATAGATTTGAACCGAACCGAAATAAAGCGGTTCGGTTCGATTTAATTTTTCATCCATTTCAGTTCGGTTCGGTTTCTAAAATATATAATTCGGTTCGGTTCAGTTCGGTTTGAACCGAATGCTCACCCCTAATTATGGGAAAGGAATGGAGGGAGAGAGAGAGCTGAAATTGTGCATCAAAGAAAAACAAAGAGAGAGAGAGAGAGAGAGAGAGAGAGAGAGAGACTTGACCCAAATGAAATTAAGAATGTAGAAAAGCAGAACCAAGTCACCCACCCCCCGCCCTCCATGATGATAATTCGGTTCCTTCTATTCTTATTTTTTATTTATCTCATTTTTATTTGGATAAATTACTATCAGCTCCTTATAATTTATTCAAATTAATTATTTAAACTTCATATTTTAAAAATTTAATTAAAACGTCCTTATCTTTATAAAATTAAAATTTTTTTAATTATTTTATTAAAGAAAATTTACATAATTCATTTATTTGAAGGGTGAAACGTGTCGTGTCGTGTCATGTAATATGTATAATGATTCATTTATTTAAACAAATTCACGTATCTTGTAACTTGTATCATAAACGTATCCGTGTAAGGGTTGAGCATTTTGATATAATTAATTAAATGAGTCATGTTTGAGATAAACATATTTATGTTATAAGTATATGTTGACATGACACTTTTATGCTTTGTGAACACGAATTGCCAGCTAGCTTTATGCGCTAGTAGTTAGTTTACCACTTAACTTTTTCACTTTCTATTGCTTAATATAAATAAATGAAAATGACATCATTTTTTTCTCTTCCTTTCTCTTTTTTTTTTAATCAAGAAAAGAGGAATATTTCGTTAAAAAAGTAGAGTTACAGTCCTAAGCCCAGAATAGAAAATTATAGCTACAAACTCAAATCCCAGACCCATGATAAAGGAACCCAATCGGAGCCCTAGATGTATATGTATTAAGCCTAAAAATTCATCAGCAGCCACTCTAGCATGGACCACTTCATTCATCTCATCACCTCATTGTCGGCCGCCAAGGAGAAATTGCTTAAACAAGTAAATGAACACAGGGAAGCTCAGACAGAAACCACCTCTTCTGAGCCATCTGAGATACAACAAAGCAATTTCCCCTAAAGAAATCGAGATCTAGGTGAGCTAAGAAGCAATAATTCAAGAAAACCCAAGGCTAGGAACTTGGGCCGGACTGAACCGGGAATAGGCTTGGCAAGACAACGAACATCTTATTCTCATTTGGTCCAAGAAGTGGCGGAGACGGTAACCAATTGGTACTCTTACTACTTAAGATGCCAGCCAACAGGGGGATCCCCTAAAACAGAGACTGAAACCAATTCATCGATTTGCATCAAAACACTCTCAAATGACGCTTAGAACTCACAGATCAACAAAAACAACCCAAACTCAAAACTATGCAAGCCAACCTAAGGGGGGAGGGAAGTTCCACCTTCGGTTGGGTTGAGGGACCTTCCCTTGCCCAAAGGACAGAGGAGGGTTACTTGAACAGTAGTCACTCGAAACTGTAGACAGAAGTCAGAGAAAAACTCTCTCACTAAGAAGAGAGATGAACTCTCACTTCTTTCACCCTTATGTATTTGCTTATATTCAGGGAATTATGTGTAGCATTTTCTTCCTTCTCCTTTCTTTGGATATGATTGAAGAAACTTTATAATTATGCAGAGATAGAAAATAAAGTTACACATTCCCTTCATCCTTTCATTTGCTTCACTGTTCTATTGTTAATTGCTTAGGTGTCCTGTCAGCTCCTTTGCGCACTTTCTCCATTCAGGAGGAACAAAGCTAGAGATGGAGATGATAAATTCAAGAGATGGAGATGGGGATCAAGAGATGAATGTTTCAATTGCTCGTGGGGGACCTATTTACGTTCCCAACTTGGTGGGACCTCTCACAAGGGTTTCTGACTTTGAGTCTGCTCTTTTCTATGAACTTGAGGTTTCTTGTTCGCTATACACTATGTACTCTTGGATTAATCAATATTGGTATCTTCTTACGCTTAAAATTATTTAATCAACTGCTTGCCTGATTAATTTGGAATCCTGTCCCTTTTATGTAGGATTTGAAGGATGAATTGTGCTTGCATGCTATTTCACCATCCAATGATGATAATATTTTGTATGTTTCTTCTGTCTTTGGTTCTTTTTAATTTTTTTTTTCAGCGTTCTATGTAGAAATTATTGATTGCAAAAATTCAATTGGTTGTAGGATTGATGAGCTTAAAATTTATAGCGACGAAGATTTGGTGGAGATGGCCTTGAAGGAAACTCTGAATGTAGGTTAAATATTTTTGTTCTAAAACCTATGTATTATGCAATCAGAGAAACTCAACTAATGTTTTCATTGATGCTAATCATAGGATGAGAAGAATGAAAGTTCCTTGCGGCCATCCTCAAAGGGCTTGATTGCCAGGTGAGTAGTATAGGTAAATGTGCTTTTGCTAGCATTTTATTTGTGTACACTAATTTGTATATCAAAATTCCACTCCCTCCCATTGCCAGCTTGTTATCGATACTCATTTCATGTGCAGGTTTATTGTGGTTTATTCAAAATCAGATACCTCTTTTCTTCTCATGTATGCATGCATGTATGTATATATTTGCCTTTCCATCTCAATGAGTCCCATCCCTAGGAAATAGATGACACTAAAAGAGTGAAAGCTCTGGGTTCCCATGGTTTATGATGTGTGAATGGGAATCTAGTTTGTCAGTATTAAATAAAATGAAATCTCAAAACTAGGTCCTTGTTGCTTCACCATTGTTGAATTGCACCAGATTGTATTGATAAGCTATGTTAATTTGGTTTACCTTCTACTTCATAGCCTTTTATCCAAAATAAATATTTTGTAGCATGGTATTTTTTTCCCCTTCCTCCTAAATATTTTTACCTTTTTTTTTTCTTTAGGAGAGAAAATGATATTAGGGATTCAAGCAATAATACAGATTTGGAAAGCTCTGAATTAGGAGATCCTTCAGCCACTTTGGAATCATTAAATGGAGAAACTTATTGCAACGGAACAATTGCTAACAAGAAGTCAAGGAAGAGACAAAGACTGTTGAAATCTTCAGATGGATCTCATAGTGGAACCAGCTGTAATGGAACTATCAATAACAACAATTCAAGGAAGGGAAAAGGAAAGAAGGCAAATAAATGTGATGTTGACGTATGTTACCTGTCCTACTGCTACTATGTTAGCTTTCACCTTTTTATGTGTGCTGCTAATATATAATTTCCATGTTGGAACGATGCTTGATAAGATATGCTATATAAATTGTAGAGTTGATTTCTTTCCTTTTTTTAATCTGGACATTTGCTTTATTCAATGATGTTTCTGTTCATGTTACTAAAGTACATTTTCTTTTTATGTGGTGATCGCTTGATACTCTTACCTTGGTAATTTGCTTCCAAGATGAAAATGAACATAATATAACAGCTAATCTTTGCTTAAGCGCATTTACATGTTTGAAATTAGCTTAGCTGCAGTTAATCAGATTAATAAACAATGGTAGCAAATCCATACTAGTAATGGATTGCATTCAAGAATAAATATAGGTGCAACATGTTCTTAATTGTCCCTCATTTATGGTGAATGTACCTTAGATGCTTTGTCTATTTGATGAATTTGTTATTCTTGCATGTCCAGGAGAGTTGCTTTGCGAAGGTGGATGAAGTATTGAAAATCAAACAAAAGCAGGATCAAGACAAAGCAACTGTCAGACTGCATTCATTTAAGTATGTTTTAGTATATAAGTATTCAATTATGTGTAATTGAGGCATCCTCTGAATTTAGCTTTATTATTGCCTCTTATTTCGGTCTCATGCTAGTTGCAAAGCCAACAAGGGTGCCATTCCATCCTTGGAGCCAGAGAGCGGTGAAAGGCTGAAAATGCTACCATCTTCAAATTCTGGGAAACAGGTTGGCTAATAAATTGTCCATTAGAATTTTTTTTTCCTTGTATTTTTTGCTTTCTGTACAAACACATCCACGTATAATACCTTGCAAGTACAAAATAACCTCTACCGCAATTAGACCAGAACTCAGGGAAGAAAAGCCATAAGCTTAACGGCTGATGATGCCACTTATCCCTCTAACTAGTGATGAAAACAAATGAAAATGAAACATATATATATATATATATATATATATATAAAGAACCGAAGATATACTTTTGAAATATTATATGTTGTGATTAAAAGGGTGAAATAAAAAGAAAATCTAGCCACATCTAGTGATTGGTAGGAATACTACCATATTGGGATAATCTTTTGTGGTGACTGAGGATTGAAGATTGTGGATAAGAAGAAAGGGATAGGTGGTCTTAAGAATGAGAAAATCAATATTGATGTCTTGATTGCAAAGTTGGTAGCCAGTTGTTTGTCCATTGACAGTGCTGGTGACTGCGCTTGATGGTGAACTTCAAGTTGAGGTGTGGGCAGCGGTTAGAGAGAAACCTTGTGATGTGTTGGGAGACATGGAGCAGATGTAATTGAAAAACAGAGGAGACTGAAATTTGGAATTCTAATTTTTAGGCACCTTCTTAAAAAATGTAAAGATGCATTTCTAGTTATTTTTCAATTCTGTAGAAATGGACTGGGTTTTGTAATTCCAATTCTAGACAACGCTTCAAACAAAGGAATTGAAAAGTCTACTGTCCATTCCCAAAAACCAATTCCAGATGCACTAAATGAGGGGCTAATAGTCTAATTTGTTTATTTGCTCATTCATATTGTTGAAAACTTTTCATTTATTATTTGGCCATGCCTTTGCTCAAATTAACAGCAGTTAAAGCCCTCAAATGTTCAAGAACACATACCTGTACATCATCCAGAGGTTGTTCTTTGCATTGAGGTTTACCACAACATACGACACTGGTTAAAGGTATACCTTTCTATTCTGTTGTCTTAGAAATAAATTATCTTGATTTCTATTATTTTTAGCTACCGTAGTTAAGATTATGATGCTTATGTAATTATGGTTGTGTTCTATCAATAATTGTCAGAGAAGTAGGATAAAAGTATGGGATTTTATTTATTTATTTTGTGTAGTGCTAAATCTAATACATAGCTAGTTTTGGATTTTGTTTCTTATTTTAAATTTTTTGGAGTAATCTAAATCCTTTATGTTTTGTTTATTTTCTCAATTTTGAGTGGTTTGTAATGGTTTACCAATCAACAGATATTCATTTTCTCCTATGTGGATTCCATTGTAAAATTCCTAGTATCTTAGGGCTACATTAAATTAGAATATTATGTAGCCTCCTACTGTGCTTTTCTTCTTTTTCAGATGGGAATACAAATTTTCTTTGAAGCTTTGAAAACATGATTCATGTTTTTGGATATAAATAGTATGCAGGAACCTTTAGGGTCATTCATTGAATTGGGCTTGTATGATACAATAGTGTCATAGTGTGCCAGAATTTTGGATGTTTACCCAGAGTTTATAAGCAAAGGTTAAAGAATGCTTGTTACTTATCTAGGTCTCATGGGTTTGTAATTTGGAAATTATTTTGTTTTCTTTGTATGGCTATACTTCTTTTAGAAGTTTGCAGGGTCTAAAAAAATAGGTCTGAAGCAGGTTGCTGTATTCATTTTAAGCAAAGGATTCTGGAAGAGTTTGACGTTTCAGTCTGCACTTTGGAGCTATCTATTGCAAGCCTAGTCTTTGATTCAGAGATTTCCTGTCAAACTAGTTTCCTATTTGCTAATTTGCTATTTACCATATTATTATGTCGTTCATTTTGAAATATCAGGAAAATAATAAAGGCTTTGCATGTGCATGCAAACCTTTTTTAAGATTACTTGTAGAAAAAAAATATGGCTCTTGGAGCTGCAAGATAAGATTTATTTGCTCTCCTGGTCCTAGGATTATGGGAATTGAGGATGGATTGATAAAGAATTTATTGGCTTCTTGTGTAAAAAATTTGTGTTTTGCATATTCTAATCATGAAAGAAACATGCGTTTCGCTACTCTACTGTCCAGTTAACTAAATGTCAAAACTTTCTTTGGGTTGTTGCTTTGTTGGGATTTGGGAATGGATATGCTTCCTTAGTACGAGTATTTTTGAGAAGAAGATGATGCTCTATCAACAACGTAGCATGTCTATGATGACTGTTCTTTCAATGTTATGACCAAGAATAAAGTTATGACCAAGAATAAAGTGTTTTTTTTTTTATGTATTAAGAATCATTGCAGTTCTTTACATGAAATTTGCTCAGGAATCAGGATAGAATGTATTAAGAAGCAATATAGTATTCTATTTGAAATTTGCTCTCTAAATAGGACCCTTCATTTTCTGTATATATTCTATTTGGTTGATGACCTTTCTAAAATCTTATGCTCTGTTTAAGAATGGTTATCGGCTATTGTTCGTGTAGCGGTTATCTCATCTATTTGGTAGAAATTTGCTTACATTCAATGGTTTCACTTGCAATACACAGATGTATATTTTTTTAAATTGAATTGACGTAACTCTCTCTCTCTCTCTCTCTGGGGTATGAGCGAGTTTCTGGGTAGTGATTTGGTTTAGCTCCCGTTTTCTGTTGCTTCTCAATATACATAATCTTTTTCTTGGCTTTACTTTCTCCTTTCCAATAGTGTTATTGATTTCATTTTGAATTGTTTTATAGACACAAGAGTTCTTGGTCCTAGGAAGACAAATGTTAACTGAAATGAGGGACAGGATTTATTGCATGACAGACCAAGTGATGCAAAAGGCAGGGCATTATGATCCATCCGGATATTTTCTCATAGAAGTAAGTTCTATTCACTCTAGTTTGGTTTTATCACAAAGATATTTTGTCACTTTATGTAATGGAATGTGCAATTGTGTAGGATGTGTTTTGCAATGATACAAGGGATCCATCTGCAATAGATTATAGTGAACCTATTTTTGATTGGCTTACAAACTCAAAAGATGATGCTCTTAGAAAATGGGAATGTATCATAAGTGGTGAGTTACAACGAAAACAGAAAGCAGTCATAGGTGAGGTAACAACTTCACAATTGCCCCAATTCAGACGTGTTGACATGCAAAAAACTCGGTTTTGTGACTTGAGATTTCGTCTTGGTGCTGGATACCTCTACTGTCATCAGGTACAATTTTACCTTTACATTTACTTGGCTAAAGTATTGACTCCAATTTTTAGCAATCTTTTGTATAGTATTTGACCTTCAAATGACATGAGTTTTTAAGTTTCATCATCTCAAATTTGTGCTTGGCATGAGCTGGTGGTTGTATTTTTACGTCGGCTTGTGTTCTTGTAGGCATCCTCATAACATGTATTTATTCGGTTTTTTTTTTAACGTCGGCTTGTGTTCTTGTAGGCATCCTCATAACATGTGTTTATTCGGTTTTTTATTTGGGAAACTACTTGATACAGGGAGACTGCAAGCATACCATTGTCATCAGAGACCTAAGATTGATTCATCCTGAGGATGTCCAAAACCGGGCAGCTTATCCAATAGTAATTTTCCAACTAAAATTACGTTTCCAGAAATGCAATGTTTGCAACATTTTCAGGGCTACAAAAGTGACTGTGGATGACAAATGGACCCCAGATAACCCTTGCTATTTCTGTAATGACTGCTATTACCTTCTTCACTACTCTGAGAATGGATCTCTACTATACAGTGATTTCTCAACTTATGACTATCTTCATGACTAATTCTTGTATTCGATCTTTGTTTTTGAACTTGCAATTGCTTGAACAAGTTCCTTTCTTGGCAACCATAGTTTTAATTGTAGCGATAAATTCCATGAGTTTATAAGTCTAAAGACTACTGATTATTAAAATTACCGACTCGATGTATTACTGAATGCATTCTCTGGAGTGTCATGGAAGTTATTGAAGTGTGTTCTACAGTGCTGGCTACGTGGTGTATGTATTGCATTAGGCTTCCAAGTTGCAAATTTTGTGGGAAATATATATTAAATGCTTTTACTTAAATTTATAAGCAGCTGATGTTAAGGAGTCCTACAAAGTTGCAATGGATGTATGCATTAAAGGATGAGGTATGATTTTACAAGTCTTTAGCTACATTTGTAGATTTTGTTGAAGCACTTTTATTAAAACATATTTTTTTCCCGCAGTTTAATCATAGTTGTTTGTTCAACCTAGAATGACTGAAATCTTCTTGTGGATCTGATTGATGTATGCATATATGTATGGTGAAGTTTTGGTTGCGTAATTCAAAGCCTATAACCATGCAAATGTTTAGCCCATCTTCTAGCCATGTAAAGATCATGGTAATTCCAACTCTCAACGCTACTTGTCCTCCCTCCAATTATGTTTGCTTCCCTCCCTGTAACAGTAGCGTCTATGTTAGGATCATGTGCTTCCCGTTTTTCCTTTAAACTAACCACAGTTTCTCCGGGTCTGGTGCACTAATCAACTCCGCCTTAAATGTAGCTGTATCTCAGGTAAACATGTCCAGAATTGCCCAGTTCTAATAAAATTCTCCTTTCTTCATTGCCTCTTACTCTCCAAGCATTACTATCATACCTTCTTTTCCAATTTTCAATTTGACATCTCTTATCACGCCTCCAAGCAGTCTCACCAAGAACTTTTCAAACTCATGCATGATAAATCCATTAGAAGTTCCAAAGCCAAATCCCACATGAAACCGATGGATGGGAATGGGATTCTGCATGTTGATGGCATGGTATGATCTTGTTGGACTAGCAGAGAGATGCAAGATACAGGAATTTGGACTTCTTGTGCACACGTTCTTCAAGTATCTTTATACTTTTCTTGAGGCCTTCAGTCGGTTCTGCTTACCCCATGAAGAAAAGACGGTCAATGACTTATAGAACTGTTTGCTTACCATAGGATGTCATGTGTTTCGAGAGAAAGATGCGGGAAGCGATCAACAGGGCTGATGGAGAATACCACTAATGCCATGTATTGCTTGACAAGCCTCAAATGTGATTTGTTGGGGCTGGCAACCAGAACCAAGTCTATTGCTTTTTTAATGGTATTACCACGTAACATTGTTAATAATATTGTACGTTTTCTATTTAATTTCTTTTTTTTTACTCTTTTTTTAACTGTATAATAAAATTTTAATATTTAAAATAATAAAAATAATCATATGATTGAAGCGATTTCAAATGATTCTATATCTTTAAGCAATGAAACTATTATATTATTATATTTTTATTATGTTGCTATAAATTCTTCAACAAAAAAATTGGAGAGATACAAAAATTAATAAAAAATAAAGAATAATATTTAATTAATAAAAAAATAAAATATATAAAAATTAATATACTTTTAAGTAATATTTCTATCATATTACTACATTTTTAGTGAAATTTTTATAAAAAATTTTAAAAAATAAAAAAATATAAAAAATATTTAATTAATAAAAAAGTATATAACAAATAATTATATCTTTGAATAATCATTTTACTATATTATTATATTTTTATTATGAAATTTAAAAATTAAAAAAATAATAATAATATAAAATAATACTTAATTAATAAAAAATTAAAAACATTATTTAATTTTTATATATTAAAATTAAAAAAATATAAATTAAAATTATTTATATATTAAAATTATTAAACATAGAACCCGAGTCAATCAAAAAAAGAGTTAATAATATTATCAAAATGAACACATTCATAGCACAGAAGCAATGTCGTTGAGACCTTGGCGGTTGACATAGCTATTGAAACCTTAAGCTTTGACCCCTCAACAGTTATTGACCGGGCTGCTATATAAAATTTGCATATATATATATATATATAAATGTATATTAAACGTAAAAAAAAATTTAAAATCAAAAGTTAATATTTGTAATCATCATTTACCATAATTAAAAGTTAAAACAATAATTTTAATTAAAAATTTTACTTATTTTTTATTAAGATAATTAATTTTCTATAATTGATTATTTAAAAAAAATATCATTTTATAAAAATTTAATGAGATAAAATAAAGTATTTTTAATTCATTTAAAATCAATCATAAAATAAATGGGAAGGCTTCCTTTCCCAGGTGGAACTAGGTTTCGACCCATTGGAAAAAGCGCAGTAAAATTGGAGTGCACGGTTGAGACTTAGTGCCCTTCTTCATCGCTGGGAATTGGGAAAAATCGGGGGATTTTCTATAGAAAAACCCCCTCACTCCAATTTTTGGCTGGCTGGTTGGTGGTGTGATGGGGTGTGGGCTTTTTCTTCTAACCATTTCCCTTAATTAAGGGAAAAAGTACTTCATGTTCCAGAGGCCGATTCGGCCCCACCCCGGCGGTGCTGGACCTGCTGGTGGGAATGGGATAGTGAGTCATCAGGAAGACATGCAAGTCCAAAGGCAAAATCAGAATCACACTACTAATACTCAAAAAATTGGAGCAGCAGAGCCATGCCTTGTCTTCACTTCCGATCCCAAACCTCGCCTCCGTTGGACTTCCGATCTTCACGAACGATTCGTTGACGCCGTCACTCCGCTTGGTGGTGCCAATAGTCTGTGCTTCTCTTTCTTCCTTTAACCATTTCTCTTTTAGCCTTTTCCTTCATCCCTTCTTATTATAAAAAGTTTCTAACTTTATCGTTTGCTCGGCATTTTACTTGTTTGTCCTCTGATTCTCTTCTACTCTGGTGCATATATGTGCCTTGCGTAGTTTCACTACTTTGTCCAAATAAATTAAAATTTCTCTCGACTCTGTCTTCTTGTTGCTTTAAAGTAGTTTAAGCTTATCAAAGTAGCCAAATTTTTGCGTCTGGAAGTAAAATTCATGTCTTTTAGCTGTGTGAGACCATGTTAGTTTGGTATTGAGTAGTTCAAAACTCCGTTTTATTAAATCCGTTATCCTTTTTTTTTCAAACTCTCTATGTTGTTTTGCTGCCTTGTGGGAACACAAAGTTGGGCCTTTCCTTTTCTTCTTCTCATGTTTAATGTGAATTCTGGCTTTGCTTGTGTGTATTTGCTAGAGCTTTTATGTGGTCAACTTGCAAACAAACTTAGCTAAACTTGACTAGCCTGAAATAGGTAGATTTTCAAGGTTAACTAACTTAATAAACAAACAAATGATCAAGATTGAATTATACTTGACTTCCATCCCTGTTTCTTTGCTTGTAAATTAGAATTTGTTCTTGTTCACATGGCAGATGGAATAGTTTTGGTGTTTATACTAGCAAGCCAAAACTGCTCTTATTTAATTTGTTTGTTACTAGTTCACCAGAATTACCTCCATACCTAGTTTAGCAACTGTTGGGAATCTGTTAACTGTTTGGATAATGATGCTGCTAGTGTTCGAACTAAGTGAGGACATGAACAATAATTGCAGAAGCTACACCAAAGGCCATCATGCGGACAATGAACGTAAAGGGACTTACACTCTTCCATTTAAAAAGTCACCTCCAGGTTTTGTTTCATTTTTCAATAATATTTCTGGCGTAATGCTACTTAATTGTTCAAAATTGTGGTGGAATGTATTGAGTATCAACCCATATATTAAGTGGTAAACTAACTACTAGCACATAAAGCTGGCTGGCAATTCGTGTTCACAAAGCATAAAAATGTCATGTCAACATATACTTATAACATAAATATATCTATCTCAAACATGACTCATTTAATTAATTATATCAAAATGCTCAACCCTTATATGGATATGTTTATGATACAGGTTACAAGATATGTAAACTTATTTAAATAAATGGATCATTATACATATTATATGACACGACATGACACGTTTCACCCTTCAAATAAATAAATGGATTGTGTAAATTTGTTTTAATAAAATAATTAAAAAATTTTTAATTTTATAAAGATAAGGATGTTTTAATTAAAATTTTAAAATATGAAGTTTAAATAATTAATTTTAATAAATTATAAGGAGCTGATAGTAATTTATCCGAATAAAAATGAGAGAAATAAAAAATAAGAATAGAAGGAACCGAAGTATCATCATGGGGGGCAGGGGGTGCGTGACTTGGTTCTGCTGTTCTTCATTCTTAATTTCATTTGGGTCAATCTCTCTCTCTCTCTCTCTCTCTCTCTCTCTCTCTCTCTCTCTCTCTGCGTTTTTCTTTGATACACAATTTCAGCTCTCTCTCCCTCCATTCCTTTCCCTTAATTATCTATTCAACACCTGAGATTAACAGCTCTATCTCAGATTGATAGTTAATCTGTATCTTAAGCAATAGCTATCAAGAATGATACAAGGCCAGCAGCTCCAAAATCTCCTATTTCATGAGATTAATCCAATATAGATCTGGGTACGTGTTTTTTCCCCCCTTCCTTTATCCTCTTTTTATGATTTCTGCTTTTTTTTTTTCCCTTCTTTTTCTTTCCTTGATTAATTTTTTACTCTTTTCATTTTGTTGGGTTCCTCAGTTTGTACTGCTTAACATGCGCAAATTTCTCTGCTTTTTATGTTCTAATTCTCTTCCTCTGTTTTCTGATTTTCTGTAATCCTAATTTTGTTCTTTCTTTTGCTTTAAGGGTGTTAATAATAAATTTCTGATGTTGCTTCTTTTTTTTCGTTCTTTTTCTTTTTCTTTATTTCTTTGTTTGTTTGCCAGTAATAGGGTAATTATGTATATCTGAGGGTCATATGGTTTATGCAGCTGTTTGGCAGTCATCATCCTACAACTTTGGTGGCTCCATACTTTCTTTTCATATGTGTACATACTCTTATCCTACAGCATTAAAAATTTGGGCCAATTGCTCTCTAACCTTCATTACTTCAACTTGGTTCTGTTAGGCATACCTCCCAATTGTATGTTAGTATATAAAGTTGCTGAATTTTAGATTGTCAACTTTATAACAACTGTTTTTAACTAAAACTAAACCTGCTTCCAATTGTGAAACATTTATGTGCAAAAGAACTTGGGAATTTTGTTTGCCACTAACCATGTCTTTCATTCTTTTTTTGTTGTGAATTCGTGACATGTATGTTCTTGGATTTTTGTAGCCAAATTTCAATTCACAATTGGATATGTAGCTGTGATTTGTTTCCCCATTAGCAACTGCCATATGCATTGGCAGTCTGACATGTCTATAGATGTAGATAATGTTGCATTGGATTTGGCTGTAGATAGCGTTGCACTTCTATTATATTCAATTTTGTCTAGATTAGATAAAATGCTATACATTTTATTGCAGTGCTTACTTAATGTTAAGTAGCATTAAATATGTTTATGTATTGCAATTTTAGCAATAGAAAGGGAAGTGATCAAACTAGGGTTAGCTTAGATATAATAGAGGTTTCCTAGAGCACACACATTAGATACCTAGGATCTATTATGAAGAAATGGTGAAGTGAGAAGGATGTCAGCCATAGGATTAAAGGAAGATGGTTGAGTAGAAAGTGTGACAAAAGTTCCTTGTGATAAAAAAAACTCTAGAAAAGTTGAAGAGAATACTTTACAGAACAAAATTTGAGCAACTATGATATATGGCAATGAATTTTTAGCGATGAAGAAATGACTCTTTTACAATATTAGCATGGAGAAATGAGAATCCTAAGATGGATATGTCAAAATTCAAGGATGTAGATATGAGGAATGGATGTCATAGAGATGGTTTGAAGTTTGAACATGTGGATTGTAAACTAAAAAATGCACCAGCGCAGAAGGTTGGGCATATTGAAATTGTAAGAAAGCGAGTGGTGATCTAGAATGATGTGGGGAAAGTTAGAATAAATGATTATGTGGCTATAGATATTTTGAAAGATATATAGCCCTGATGTAAGTGGAATAGAGACCATGCACCCACCAGCATATCAATTCAATGCATATAAACTCAAAAGCTCTGTATATCTCAAAATAAACAGACCATGCACAGAATGGTTAAAACCTCTACAGCCAACCAGAAAATGATTATTTCTGTTTCCAAACGACCCAAAATTCACCCGCCCAAAAAATATACAATGCAAACCCAAATCTCATATTTGCAAAAAAGCCAAAACCCTAGAGATCAAACTTAATGGTTAAGCTAATCAAAAACCCTGAAATCACATCAAATTGATCAAACACACAATAAATCAAAACCCTTAGTTTGAATCATCAAAGTTGATGGCTCGTAACTGCACGAACCATAAAAGTATAGCACTTGAGCAATTGAACACACCCCCTTCCCCCAACCCTGCTTGAAAATTTTTGAGAGAATTTAGAAGCTGGAAACTTCAAATTTAGATAACTGAAGTTGAGAAAGAAAGATTAGTTGAGCTGGGAGATTGAGTTAAGAACAGAGCACCAATTGCAGATGAAATTGGAATTACAAAGAAAGAGCAATAAAATAAACTCGAGAGTGTGAGATTAAGGTTCAGAGATTTGTGAAGTTCTGACCTTCTCCAACTTCACCGATTGCAGATAAATCAATAGCCTTCAAACGCACTTGGGCATTTCGATACCTCGCGTTTTCTCTCTGTTTCCGCTCTTCTTCTTTTTCTTCTAATCTGTCTTCGATTGCATTTTTCTCTTTTGGGTTTAGCTGATTTGCATATAGAGAGAGAGCTTTGCTTTGTGTAGCTCGATCCTCTTCTATTACTTTTCTCTCTCTCTCTTTTTTATTCCCTTCGTTCTCTTCCTTCTCGGTAGCTCGCCTCTCACAATGTCTTAGCTTCTTGTCTTTTTCAAGTGCAAACGTGTTTAATTATTTTTTTTTTCCTTCATTTTTCTATTTCTTTAATATATATTTAAAAAAAAAATAATCTTTCATATAATATACTTCTGTTAATTTAAATTTAAGTTTAATATAATTTTTGCTATTGATTTTTTATAGTGTTATCTAATTTCATTAAAAACTCAACTCAACTAAACTAAAGCCTTTATCCCAAAAATTTGGAGTCTGCTATATGGATTCACTTTCTCCACTCTAAACACTTTTGGGTTAAATCCTCAGAAATGTGTAATGCTCCTAAGTCATGTTGTACTAGTCTCCTCTAAGTCAATTTAGGTCTACCCCTTTTTTTATTTATATCCTCTAACCTAATGTGCTCTACTTGTCTAACTGGAGCCTCTGTACGTCTACGCTTTACATGACCAAACCATCTTAATCTCCCTTCTTTCAACTTATCCTCAATTGGCACCACTCCTACCTTTTTTCTAATACTATCATTACGGACTTTATCTAGTCTAGTATGGCCACTCATCCACCTTAACATTCTCATCTCCGCAACTCCTATCTTAGACGCATACGACTCCTTCAGTGCCCAACACTCACTACCATATAACATAGCCGGTCGTATGGCTGTACGGTAAAATTTTTGTTTCAACTTATTGGGAATCTTGCGATCACATAAAACTCCCGTGGCACATCTCCACTTCAACCATTCGACTTTAATCCTATGACTAACATCCTCCTCGCATCCCCCATCTACTTGAAGGATTGAGCCGAGATATTTAAAGTGATTACTTTGGGACAGTACCACTCCATCCAAACTAACTCCTTCCCTATCCTTCACTAAACTTGCAATGCATGTATTCTGTCTTCGTTCTACTTAACTTAAAGCCCTTTGACTCTAGAGTACTTCTCCAAAGCTCTAGCTTTCTATTGACTCCTTTTCGCGTCTCATCTATCAGAACAATATCATCCGCAAACATGCAAACATCATGTACCAAGGAATACTCTCTTGTATATGTTTCGTCAATTCATCTAAAACTAATGTAAAAAGGTAAGGGCTTATAGCTGATCCTTGGTGTAATCCAATTGAGATTGGAAAATCTCGTGTACCCTCCCACTGTGCGCACAATAGTAGTTACTCCTTCATACATATCTTTCAACACTTGTATGTACTTAATAGATACCATCTTTTGTTCTAACACACTCCATAAGATATCTTTTGGAACACTATCATAAGCCTTTTCCAAATCAATAAAAATCATGTGTAGATCTTTCTTCCCATCTCTATATTTCTCCATCAAGCTTCTAATGAGAAAGATCGCTTCCATAGTTGAACGAGTAGGCATGAAGCCAAATTGATTAAGAGAGATAGAAATATCATGACATAGTCGATGCTCCACAACTCTCTCCTACAACTTCATAGTATGGCTCATGAGTTTAATTTCCCTATAGTTTGAGCAACTCTGTATGTCTCTCTTATTTTTAAAAATAGGTACTAAAATACTTCTCCTTCATTCATCAGGCATTTTCTTTGAATTTACAATCTTATTATATATTTTAGTTAACCATGTCACTCCCATATCTCCCAAACGCTTCCACACTTCAATTGGTATTCCATTGGGCCCACAGGCTTTACCCACTTTCATTCTCTTAAGTGCTTCCTTTACTTCTAAAGATCTAATCCTTCTAGTATAATTTATATTCTTTTTTATTGTTCTATAGTCTATATTCACGCTATTACCATTTTAACTATTATTAAAGAGATCATTAAAATAATTTCTTCATCTTTCTTTAATGTCCTCATCTTTCACCAACATTTTTCCTTCTTCATCCTTAATGCATTTAACTTGATTGAGATCTTGACATTTCTGTTCTCTTCTCCTTGCTAATCTATAAATATCTTTCTCCCCTTCTTTAGTTCCAAGTTTCTCATATAACTTTTCAAAGGCCTGTGCTCTTGCTTGACTAACTGCCTTTTTTGCTTCTTTCTTTGCTATCTTGTACTGTTCATATGCCTCATTATTATAGCATTTAAGTAATTTCTTATACCATTCCCTTTTTCTCTTCACTGCCTTTTGTACTTCCTCATTCCACCACTATCTCTCTTTTGAGGGTAGTCCATGTCCTTTAGGCTCTCCGAATACTTTTCTGGCTACTTCTCTAATATTTGATGCCATCTGTATCCACATATCATTGGCCTCCATATCCAGCTTCCATGCTTCGTACTCGAGAAACTCATTTTTGAACTTCACTTGTTTTACTCCTTTGAACTCCCACCACTTTGTTCGAGCTACACTGTTTTTTCTGACCTTACTTGAATTGTTCCTAAACTTGACATCCAAGACCACTAACCGATGTTTACTTGTTAAAGTCTCTCCTGGAATGACCTTGCAATCCTTGCATAGAACTCTATTTGTCTTCCTGGTTAAGAGGAAGTCGATTTGGCTTCTATGTTGTCCACTTTTGAAAGTCACTAAATGTGACTCTCTTTTTATAAAGTAGGTATTTGCTAGTATTAGGTCGTATGCCATAGCAAAATTTAGGATACTTTTTCCCTCCTCATTTCGACTGTCAAAACCAAAACCTCCATAAACATTCTCATAACCTTGCCTATCACTTCCTACATGTCCATTCAAATCTCCATCAATGAAAACATTCTCTTCATTCGGTATGCTTTGTATTAAATCATCCATATCTTCCCAAAACTTTTGTTTGCTCTCACTATCTAGTCCCATTTGTGGGGCATAAGCACTAACTACATTTATTGTTTCTCCTTATAGTACTATTTTTGCTAGCATAATTCTATCTCCTACTCTTTTCACATCTATTACAGCGTCTTTCAATGTCCTGTCTATAATTATGCCCACTCCATTCTTGTTTCTCTCCTTTCCGATAAACCACAGTTTGTACCCTGAATTACCCACTTCCTTGCTTTTCTCTCCTACCCATTTAGTCTCCTGAATGCAAGCAATATTCACCCTTCTCCTTTCCAAGGTATCCACAAGTTTCATTAATTTTCCTGTAAGTAATCCAACATTCCAAGTACCAACCCTGATCCTCCTCCTATCCTATTCCTTCCTAATTGGTCTCCTTCTATGATATCTTCTATTGTTTTCTATGTCTATTTTGTGTTCTGTTCCACTATTTGTTCTACTATTTGTCCTATGGACTAACTTCTTTACCCACACCCGTCCATGATGTGGGAACCCTTTCTCACTTAACACCACACCCGGGCGCCGGCATGGCACATCGCTTTCGGTGAACGCGCTACACCCTTGCATATTTCTCACTACACCCTGGCTTCGATGTAGCGCGTCGTAAGTAGAAGACGCCCCAACGTTTATATCATTTGAATCCATATCATAAGATGTGACGAAATTTTTACACTGGTTGTCACCTACCGCAACCCTCCTCCTTTATCCGGGCTTGGGACCGGCTAAGCGTAAATTACTTAGTCGGAATTTGTTATCTAATTTCATTATACTTATTAAATTATTATTCATTAATTAAGTGTTTCAGTCATAAAATAAAAAATAATTTTAATTATTTCTCTTATAAATTTTTATTATATAAAAATATATAATTTTTCAAACAATTATTAAAATTTTTGTAGAACATATGAGTTTGAAATAGTAACAAATTTTATAATACAAATTTATTACATTTTTTAATATTTTATGTTGAACATGGTAATAGCAATTTCTAATACAATTTTTTTTTTGAAAATTAATTTGAAAATAATAAAATAACTAGTAATAGTAACAATAGATGATAACAAATCTGAAAAATCAGTTACATTCTAAATTATAAAATTAAATTTAAAAAAAAATAAAACAAAGATTTGATAAATTAAATACAAATAAAACTAAGTCATTTAACGAGAATTAATAGATTTAAAAAAAAAATAAATTTTACAGTGTCTAAGAAGATAGAATTCTATTACCTATTAGAATTATATTAGAAATATAAAAATCAATAAAATTAAATAAAATTTAAAGTGCGCGCACACACATATATATACCAATGTAAATGTTTAGATTTCTTTTGTAAATATTGCCCTCTTTCTCCATTCAGGAAGAACAAAGCTAAAGATGGAGATGATAAATTCAAGAGATGGAGATGGGGATCAAGAGACGAGTGTTTCAATTGCTCGTGGGGGACCTATTTACGTTCCCAACTTGGTGGGACCTCTCACCAGGGTTCCTGACTTTGAGTCTGCTCTTTTCTATGAACTTGAGGTTTCTTGTTCGCTATACACTATGTACTCTTGGATTTATCAATATTGGTATCTTCTTACGCTTAAAATTATTTAATCAACTGCTTGCTTGATTAATTTGGAATCCTGTCCCTTTTATGTAGGATTTGAAGGATGAATTGTGCTTGCATGCTATTTCACCATCCAATGATGATAATATTTTGTATGTTTCTTCTGTCTTTGGTTCTTTTTAATTTTTTTTTTCAGTGTTCTATTTAGAAATTATTGATTGCAAAAATTTAATTGTTTGTAGGATTGATAAGCTTAAAATTTATAGCGACGAGGATTTGGTGGAGATGGCCTTGAAGGAAACTCTGAATGTAGGTTAAATATTTTTGTTCTGAAACCTATGTATTATGCAATCAGAGAAACTCAACTAAATGTTTTCATGGATGCTAATCATATGATGAGAAGAAGAATGAAAGTTCCTTGCGGCCATCCTCAGAGGGCTTGATTGCCAGGTGAGTAGTATAGGTAAATGTGCTTTTGCTAGCATTTTATTTGTGTATACTCATTTGCATATCAAAATTCCACTCCCTCCCTTAGCCAGCTTGTTATCAACACTCATTTCATGTGCAGGTTTATTGTGGTTTATTCAAGATCAGATACCTCTTTTCTTCTCATGTATGCATGCATGTATGTATATATTTGCCTTTCCATCTCAATGAGTCCCATCCCTAGGAAATAGATGACACTAAAAGGGTGAAGGCTCTGGGTTCCCATGGTTTATTATGTGTGAATGGGAATCTAGTTTGTCAATATTAAATAAAATGAAATCTCAAAACTAGGTCCTTGTTGCTTCACCATTGTTGAATTGCATCAGATTGTATTGATAAGCTATGTTAATTTGGTTTACCTTCTATTTCATAGCCTTTTATCCAAAATAAATATTGTTTTGTAGCGTAGTATTTTTTTTCCCCTTCCTCCTAAATATTTTTACCTTTTTTTTTTCTTTAGGAGAGAAAATGATATTAGGGATTCAAGCAATAATACAGATTTGGAAAGCTCTGAATTAGGAGATCCTTCAGCCACTTTGGAATCATTAAATGGAGAAACTTATTGCAACGGAACAATTGCTAACAAGAAGTCAAGGAAGAGACAAAGACTGTTGAAATCTTCAGATGGATCTCGTAGTGGAACCAGCTGTAATAGAACTATCATTAACAACAATTCAAGGAAGGGAAAAGGAAAGAAGGCAAATAAATGTGATGTTGGCGTATGGTACCTGTCCTACTGCTACTATGTTTAGCTTTCACCTATTTGTGTTTGCTGCTAATATATAATTTCCATGTTGGAACGATGCTTGATAAGATATGCTATATAAATTGTAGAGTTGATTTCTTTCCTTTTTTTAATATGGACATTTGCTTTATTCAATGATGTTTCTGTTCATGTTACTAAAGTACATTTTCTTTTTATGCTGGTGATCGCTTGATGCTCTTACCTTGGTAATTTGCTTCCAAGATGAAAATGAACATGATATAACAGCTAATCTTTGCATAAGTGCATGTCAATGTTTGAAATTAGCTTAGCTGCAGTTAATCAGATTTATAAACAATGGTAGCAAATCCATACTAGTAATGGATTGCATTCAAGAATAAATATATGTGCAACATGTTCTGAATTGTCCCTCATTTATGGTGAATGTACCGTAGATGCTTTGTCTATTTGATGAATTTGTTATTCTTGCATGTCCAGGAGAGTTGCTTTGCGAAGGTGGATGAAGTATTGAAAATCAAACAAAAGCAGGATCAAGACAAAGCAACTGTCAGACTGCATTCATTTAAGTATGTTTTAGTATATAAGTATTCAATTATGTGTAATTGATGCATCCTCTGAATTTAGCTTTATTATTGCCTCTTATTTCGGTCTCATGCTAGTTGCAAAGCCAACAAGGGTGCCATTCCATCCTCGGAGCCAGAGAGCGGTGAAAGGCTGAAAATGCTACTATCTACAAATTCTGGGAAACAGGTTGGCTAATAAATTGTCCATTAGAATTTTTTTTTCCCTTGTATTTTCTGCTTTCTGTACAAACACATCCACGTATAATACCTTGCAAGTACAAAATAACCTCTACCGCAATTAGACCAGAACTCAGCGAAGAAAAGCCATAAGCTTAACGGCTGATGATGCCACTTATCCCTCTAACTAGTGATGAAAACAAATGAAAATGAAACATATATATATATATATATATATATATATATATATATATAAAGAACCGAAGAATATTATATGTTGTGATTAAAAGGGTGAAATAAAAAGAAAATCTAGCCACATCTAGTGATTGGTAGGAATACTACCATATTGGGATAATCTTTTGTGGTGACTGAGGATTGAAGATTGTGGATAAGAAGAAAGGGATAGGTGGTCTTAAGAATGAGAAAATCAATATTGATGTCTTGATTGCAAAGTTGGTAGCCAGTTGTTTGTCCATTGACAGTGCTGGTGACTGCGCTTGATGGTGAACTTCAAGTTGAGGTGTGGGCAGCGGTTTTAGAGAAACCTTGTGATGTGTTGGGAGACATGGAGCAGATGTAATTGAAAAACAGAGGAGACTGAAATTTGGAATTCTAATTTTTAGGCACCTTCTTAAAAAATGTAAAGATGCATTTCTAGTTATTTTTCAATTCTGTAGAAATGGACTGGGTTTTGTAATTCCAATTCTAGACAATGCTTCAAACAAAGGAATTGAAAAGTCTACTGTCCATTCCCAAAAACCAATTCCAGATGCACTAAATGAGGGGCTAATAGTCTAATTTGTTTATTTGCTCATTCATATTGTTGAAAACTTTTCATTTATTATTTGGCCATGCCTTTGCTCAAATTAACAGCAGTTAAAGCCCTCAAATGTTCAAGAACACATACCTGTACATCATCCAGAGGTTCTTTGCATTGAGGTTTACCACAACATACGACACTGGTTAAAGGTATACCTTTCTATTCTGTTGTCTTAGAAATAAATTATCTTGATTTCTATTATTTTTAGCTACCGTAGTTAAGATTATGATGCTTATGTAATTATGGTTGTGTTCTATCAATAATTGTCAGAGAAGTAGGATAAAAGTATGGGATTTTATTTATTTATTTTGTGTAGTGCTAAATCTAATACATAGCTAGTTTTGGATTTTGTTTCTTATTTTAAATTTTTTGGAGTAATCTAAATCCTTTATGTTTTGTTTATTTTCTCAATTTTGAGTGGTTTGTAATGGTTTACCAATCAACAGATATTCATTTTCTCCTATGTGGATTCCATAGTAAAATTCCTAGTATCTTAGGGCTACATTAAATTAGAATATTATGTAGCCTCCTACTGTGCTTTTCTTCTTTTTCAGATGGGAATACAAATTTTCTTTGAAGCTTTGAAAACATGATTCATGTTTTTGGATATAAATAGTATGCAGGAACCTTTAGGGTCATTCATTGAATTGGGCTTGTATGATACAATAGTGTCATAGTGCGCCAGAATTTTGGATGTTTACCCGGAGTTTATAAGCAAAGGTTAAAGAATGCATGTTACTTATCTAGGTCTCATGGGTTTGTAATTTGGAAATTGTTTTGTTTTGTTTGTGTGGCTATACTTCTTTTAGAAGTTTGCAGGGTCTAAAAAAATAGGTCTGAGGCACGTTGTTGTATTCATTTTAAGCAAAGGATTCTGGAAGAGTTTGACGTTTCAGTCTGCACTTTGGAGCTATCTATTGCAAGCCTAGTCTTTGATTCAGAGATTTCCTGTCAAACTAGTTTCCTGTTTGCTAATTTGCTATTTACCATATTATTATGTCGTTCATTTTGAAATATCAGGAAAATAATAAAGGCTTTGCAGGTGCACGCAAACCTTTTTTAAGATTACTTGTAGAAAAAAAATATGGCTCTTGGAGCTACAAGATAAGATTTATTTGCTCTCCTGGTCCTAGGATTATGGGAATTGAGGATGGATTGATAAAGAATTTATTGGCTTCTTGTGTAAAAAATTTGTGTTTTGCATATTCTAATCATGAAAGAAACATGCGTTTCGCTACTTTACTGTCTAGTTAACTAAATGTCTAAACTTTCTTTGGGTTGTTGCTTTGTTGGGATTTGGGAATGGATATGCTTCCTTATTACGAGTATTTTTGAGGAGAAGATGATGCTCTATCAACAACGTATTCTTATGCTCTGTTTAAGAATGGTTATCGGCTATTGTTTGTGTAGCAGTTATCTCATCTATTTGGTAGAAATTTGCTTGCATTCAATGGTTTCATTTGCAATACACGGATGTATATTTTTTAAATTGAATTGACGTAACTCTCTCTCTCTCTCTCTCTCTCTCTCTCTCTCTCTCTTTGTGGTATGAGCAAGTTTCTGGGTAGTGATTTGGTTTAGCTCCCATTTTCTGTTGCTTCTCAATATACATAATCTTTTTCTTGGCTTTACTTTCTCCTTTCCAATAGTGTTATTGATTTCATTTTGAATTGTTTTATAGACACAAGAGTTATTGGTCCTAGGAAGACAAATGTTAACTGAAATGAGGGACAGGATTTATTGCATGACAGACCAAGTGATGCAAAAGGCAGGGCATTATGATCCATCCGGATATTTTCTCATAGAAGTAATTTCTATTCACTCTGGTTTTATCACAGATATTTTGTCTCTTTATGTAATTGAATGTGCAATTGTGTAGGATGTGTTTTGCAATGATACAAGGGATCCATCTGCAATAGATTATAGTGAACCTATTTTTGATTGGCTTACAAACTCAAAAGATGATGCTCTTAGAAAATGGGAATGTATCATAAGTGGTGAGTTACAACGAAAACAGAAAGCAGTCATAGGTGAGGTAACAACTTCACAATTGCCCCAATTCAGACGTGTTGACATGCAAAAAACTCGGTTTTGTGACTTGAGATTTCGTCTTGGTGCTGGATACCTCTACTGTCATCAGGTACAATTTTACCTTTACATTTACTTGGCTAAAGTATTGACTCCAATTTTTAGCAATCTTTTGTATAGTATTTGACCTTCAAATGACATGAGTTTTTAAGTTTCATCATCTCAAATTTGTGCTTGGCATGAGCTGGTGGTTGTATTTTTACGTCGGCTTGTGTTCTTGTAGGCATCCTCATAACATGTATTTATTCGATTTTTTTTTAACGTCGGCTTGTGTTCTTGTAGGCATCCTCATAACATGTGTTTATTCGGTTTTTTATTTGGGAAACTACTTGATACAGGGAGACTGCAAGCATACCATTGTCATCAGAGACCTAAGATTGATTCATCCTGAGGATGTCCAAAACCGGGCAGCTTATCCAATAGTAATTTTCCAACTAAAATTACGTTTCCAGAAATGCAATGTTTGCAACATTTTCAGGGCTACAAAAGTGACTCTGGATGACAAATGGACCCCAGATAACCCTTGCTATTTCTGTAATGACTGCTATTACCTTCTTCACTACTCTGAGAATGGATCTCTACTATACAGTGATTTCTCAACTTATGACTATCTTCATGACTAATTCTTGTATTTGATCTTTGTTTTTGAACTTGCAATTGCTTGAACAAGTACCTTTCTTGGCAACCATAGTTTTAATTGTAGCGATAAATTCCATGAGTTTATAAGTCTAAAGACTACTGATTATTAAAATTACCGACTCGATGTATGACTGAATGCGTTTGCTGGAGTGTCATGGAAGTTATTGAAGTGTGTTCTAAAGTGCTGGCTACGTGGTGTATGCATTGCATTAGGCTTCCAAGTTGCAAATTTTGTGGGAAATATATATTAAATGCTTTTACTTAAATTTATAAGCAGCTGATGTTAAGGAGTCCTACAAAGTTACAACGGATGTATGCATTAAAGGATGAGGTATGATTTTACAAGTCTTTAGCTACATTTGTAGATTTTGTTAAAGCACTTTTATTAAAACATATTTTTTTCCCCGCAGTTTAATCATAGTTACTTGTTCAACCATTAGGAAGCTAACATAGAATGACTGAAATCTTCTTGTGGATCTGATTGATGTATGCATATATGTATGGTGAAGTTTTGGTTGCGTAATTCAGAGCCTATAACCATGCAAATTTTGAGCCCATCTTCTAGCCATGTAAGGATCATGGTAATCCCAACTCTTAACGCTACTTGTCCTCCCTCCAATTATGTTTGCTTCCCTCCCTGTAACAGCAGCATCTATGTTAGGATCATGTGCGTCCCGTTTATCCCCTAAACTAACAACAGTTTCTCCCATTCTGGTGCACTAATCAACTCCGCCTTAAATTTAGCTGTGCCCCACATAAGCATGTCCAGAATTGCCCAATTCTAATAAAATTCTCCTTTCTTCATTGCCTCTTACTCTCCAAGCATTACTATCATGCCTTCTTCTCCAATTTTCAATTTGACATCTCTTATCACACCTCCAAGCAGTCTCACCAAGAACTTTTCAAACTCAAGCATGATAAATCCATTAGAAGTTCCAAAGCCAAATCCCACATGAAATCGATGGATTGGAATGGGATATTGCATGTTTATGGCATGGTATGATCTTGTTGGACTATCAGAGAGATGCAAGATACAGGAATTTGTGCGCACGATCTTTAAGTATCTTTATGCCTTTCCTGAGGCCTTCAGTCGGTTCTGCTTGGCCCGCGAAGAAAAGACTGTCAATAACTTACAGAGTCAGAGCTGCTTGCTTACCATGGGATTTTATGTGTTTCAAGAGAAAGATGCGGGAAGCAGATGAAGAGTAAGTCACAATAGCAAAGCGATCAACAGGGCGCAGGGAGAATACTACTAATGCCATGCATTGCTTGACAAGCCTCGAATGTGATTTGTTGGGGCTTGCAATCAGAACCAAGTCTATTGTATTTTTTATGATATTAATAATATTGTACGTTCTCTATTTAATTTCTTTTTTTTAACTCTTTTTTCAACTGTATAACAAAATTTAACATTTAAAATAATAAAAATAATTATATGATTGAAGCGACTTTAAATGGTTATATATCTTTAAGCAATGTTATTATTATATTATTATATTTTTATTATGTTACTATAAATTCTTCAATAAAAAAATTGGAGATACAAAAATTAATAAAAATAAAAAATAATATTTAATTAATAAAAATAAAATATAAAAAAGTTAATATACTTTTAAGTAATATTCCTATCATATTACTGCATTTTTATTGAAATTTTTATAAAAAAATTTAAAAATTAAAAAATTAAAAAATATAAAGCATATTTAATTAATAAAAAAATGTATAAAAATTAATTATATCTTTGAACAATCATTTTACTATATTATTATATTTTTATTATGAAATTTAAAAAATAAAAAAATTAATAAAAATATAAAATAATATTTAATTAATAAAAAAATAAAATATTATTTAATTTTTATATATTAAAATTAAAAAAATATCAATTAAAATTATTTATAAATTAAAATTATTAATCATAGAACCTCAGTCAATCAAGGAAGAGTTAATAATATTATCAAAATGAACACATTCATAGCACAAGAATAATGTCGTTGAGACTTCACAAATGACATAACTATTGAAATCTTGGGCTCTGACCCCTCGACAGCTATTAATGGCGCTGCTGTATAAATTTTGCATATATATATATATGTATGAGAGTTAAAGATAAAAAAAAAATTTAAATCAAAAGTTAACATTTGACATCATCGTTTGTCATAATTAAAAGTTAAAAATAATAATTTTAATAACAAATTTTACTTATTTTTTATTAAGATAATTAATTTTTTATAATTGATTATTTTAAAAAATATATTATTTTATTAAAATTTAATGAGATAAAATAAAGTAATTTTAATTCATTTAAAATCAATCATAAAATAAACAGGAAGGCTTCCCTTCCCAGATGGAACTAGGTTTCGACCCATTGGAAAAAGCGCAGTAAAATTGGAGTGCACGGTTGAGACTTAGTGCTTTTCTTCATCGCTGGGAATTGGGAAAAATTGGGGGATTTTCTATAAAAAAAAAAGCCCCCTCACTCCAATTTTTGGCTGGCTGGTTGGGGGTGATGGGGTGTGGGCTTTTTCTTCTATCCATTTCCCTTAATTAAGGCAAAAAGTACTTCATGTTCCAGAGGCCAATTCGGCCCCACCCCGGCGGTGCTGGACCTGCTGGTGGGAATGGGATAGTGAGTCATCAGGAAGATATGCAAGTCCAAAGGCAAAATCAGAATCACACTACTAATACTCAAAAAATTGGAGCAGCAGAGCCATGCCTTGTCTTGACTTCCGATCCCAAACCTCGCCTCCGTTGGACTTCCGATCTGCACGAACGATTCGTTGACGCCGTCACTCAGCTCGGTGGTGCCAATAGTCTGTGCTTCTCTTTCTTCCTTTAACCATTTCTCTTTTAGCCTTTTCCTTCATCCCTTCTTATTATAAAAGTTTCTAACTTTATCGTTTGCTCAGCATTTTACTTGTTTGTCCTCTGATTCTCTTCTACTCTGGTGCATATATGTGCCTTGCGTAGTTTCACTACTTTGTCCAAATAAATTAAAATTTCTCTCGACTCTGTCTTCTTGTTGCTTTAAAGTAGTTGAAGCTTATCAAAGTCGCCAAATTTTGGCGTCTGGAAGTAAAATTCATGTCTTTTTGCTGTGTGAGACCATGTTAGTTTGGTATTGAGTAGTTCAAAACTCCGTTTTATTAAATCCGTTATCCTTTTTTTTTCAAACTCTCTATGTTGTTTTGGTGCCTTGTGGGAACACAAAGTTGGTCCTTTCCTTTTCTTCTTCTCATGTTTAATGTGAATTCTGGCTTTGCTTGTGTGTATTTGCCAGAGCTTTTATGTGGTCAACTTGCAAACAAACTTAGCTAAACTTGACTAGCCTGAAATAGGTAGATTTTCAAGGTTAACTAACTTAATAAACAAACAAATGATCAAGCTTGAATTATACTTGACTTCCATCCCTGTTTCTTTGCTTGTAAATTAGAATTTGTTCTTGTTCACATGGCAGATGGAATAGTTTTGGTGTTTATACCAACAAGCCAAAACTGCTCTTATTTAATTTGTTTGTTACTAGTTCACCAGAATTACCTCCATACCTAGTTTAGCAACTGTTGGGAATCTGTTAACTGTTTGGATAATGATGCTGCTAGTGTTCTAACTAAGTGAGGACATGAACAATAATTGCAGAAGCTACACCAAAGGCCATCATGCGGACAATGAATGTAAAGGGACTTACACTCTTCCATTTAAAAAGTCACCTCCAGGTTTTGTTTCATTTTTCAATAATATTTCTGGCGTAATGCTACTTAATTGTTCAAAATTGTTGTGGAATGTATTGAGTATCAACCCATATATATATTTTGGTATTGCAGAAATACAGACTGGGTAAGCAATCAGGGAAGGATATTGGTGAAGCATCCAAAGATGGTTGGTCCTGTTAATTTCTGTCTATTGTCATTCATAGTGCATGATATCATTAGCACAATTTTTATTAGTAATCAGTTTGAGTTTGGCTAAATTGAGATTTTTATGTGGACATTATTTCTTAAAATTTTAGAGGTGCACCTGCCCCCAAAAAATAAATTCAAGGATAAAACCAAAAGAATAAGTAATAAAAGAAGATAATGGCAAATTGGCCCATTGATGTTTTCATTCAAAAGAAAAGAAAACTAGACGTTGGTAATTGATTGTATTTTGATGCTTTTCTTCATAGAATAAACTATTTATATTAAATCCTCTAATGAGAAGCCTAATATCTAAACTGAACGTTTCCTTTGTGCCTGTTGCCCTGTTTATATGAAGTGACTTCTTCCCCATTTCCTGAAGGGTTGTCTGGCTCGTGCCTTTTAGAAATCACTGGAGGCAGTAATTCTTCACCAACTGTTACTACTTCTGATATGAATGAGTAAGATGATTTTTCTTCTTCACTTAAAAAGTCACCTGTGAAATGCTTGGAATTAGTGAATTATGCAAATGTTAATGTTTAGGGGTTATGAAGTCAAGGAGGCATTAAGAGTGCAAATGGAAGTCCAAAGTAAATTATATCTACAAGTTGAGGTAAATCTTTTTCTCAAATGGAACATAATTATTATTTATGTCCCAATTTTGGACTGTTTCCATGGAAGACATCCTTGCTGTTGGTGACTGTTGGATGTGGGTTTGTTTAGGTAAAAAAATAGATTTAATAATTCTGGACCTCTTAATTACTGCTTTTGATGGTGCTGAATCATGCTTCCACATTTGCACAAAATAGCAACTAGCTGATAATTAACAAAACTACACTCACTGTTAACTAGGGGTTATCAAGACTTTGGATCTTGCTTTTTTTGGTTAGGTGTCCTGTGCCTGAACTAGCTGATCGGAAACTTCCATTGTGTAGGCACAGAAGCATTTGCAAATTCGCCAGGATGCAGAACAAAGATATTTAGCCATGCTTGAGAGGGCTTGTAAGATGCTTGCTGATCAATTTATTGGAGGTACAGTTATTGACACCGATGGGCAGAAGGGTTCAGGGAATAAGACACCAAGAAATGCCTCCCATGATCCGCTTGGCCTTTACTCCTTGCAAAGTGAAGCAGTGGCTGAAGTGCGTGCCCCAGAAGAAGCACCCTCTAGTCTGCTTCAGCAGGGGGCTGATTGCTCCACTGAGAGCTGCCTCACTTCAAATGAGAGTCATGGAAGACTTACTTTGGAAGGATCTCCAGCTGGAAGTAACAAACAGATGCTGAGCCTGGATTCCACGACAGCATCTCTGATTTGGAATGAAGTGAAGGTAAGAACCTCGGGGGTTAACATGAGCCCAGTTGATCCCCATGGGATCAATGGGTATGGTGTATGGAGCTGAAAACTCGTCCATGGTCTTCAGCTCATTCACTGAGTTACAATTCCAATTGTGAAAAATGCTAATGTGTTTTTGTCAACAGTATTGACAGCAGTAGCGGCAATCTCGAAATTGTAGATTTAAATTTCTAGATATTGACATGTTAGACACTGCTGATGATTATTCTGCATCGTTTAATTGTTCTATTTAGAGTTGTTTCATTATACTCAATGTTGTTAATTTTTGGGTTCACAAAATCCAAGTAGCAATAGTTTGTTACTAGGATTGGCATGCATGGATGGCATCTGTTCCCCTATCTGCTGGGAAAACAGTAAAATCGATGTGTTGGATAGACATATTACGACTGGAGGTGAAAGCTTCAAGAAGGCCATTCAGTGTAATTAGGCATTAGCAAGCTTTGTGCTGCAGCCGGCCTGGCCTACAACATGTTAACAATGTCTATTTGTGGCATGACAACAATAAAAAGGCTAATGTTAATCGTGTGTACATGCATGTATTAAATCCTGAATCCCTTGGTTCCCAAATAACGAAGTATTATTCTCCGATATGGTATGCTATGGAGATACACTTGGCCAGACACCGTGCCAGAATCAAAATCAGTCAATATTGTGGTTGATTAGGTAATGAAATTGGATCAAATTGAACTGGCATTAAAACTGAAACTGGAATTGTGGGAGGATTCAAGTTTATATTCCTTGATGGACTGTGATAGCCAATTTCGAGTCAATGTCAAACTAAAATTGGCTCGTGTCCAAGTGTAGATGGAGAAGAAGGATCTCGATGCCTAGCAATTTTATGATGGTGATAGATCACAGATATATATAACAAGGTTATGGTAACAAGTAGCGGATTATAAAAAAAAAAAGTCAAAATGGTAGAGGTGTAGGATAGAAGATGTTTATTATTATTATTATTATTATTATTATTATTATTATTATTTCAAAAAAAAAAAAAAAGCACAACCGAATAGCATAAATGGAACCATGGAGGTTGCGGTTTCTTCAAAGGTTCTTCGGACCGGCAAACTATTAAATTAAGCGTTTATTTGGTTTAACTATTGAATACAGTTTATAACTGTTAGCTGATAGTGAATTGATAGCTGATTTATATTAAATGTTTGATAAAATTATGTTTAGTTGTTACTGTTAATATGTGAAATGACTAATAAGAGTATATATTATATAATTTATTTTATTATTAAAATAACTATAAAATTATAAATTTATTATATTATATTATTTATTTTATTATTAAATTAAATATATAATTATAAAATTAATATATTATATCATTTATTATATTATTAAAATAAAAATATTTTATTATTAATGTCACGACCCAACCTATGGGCCGGACCGGCACTAGGACCTGGGCCAACCTAAAGCCCCTGAGGCCCGTAGTAAGCCTTAACTATTCATTTACCCAACTCTAAGGCCCATTTGGGCCCAATTTCAAGAAAACAAACGGACAGAGTCCGGCCATAAAATGGACTTACCAACGGAGAGTTTTCGACTCACCCGACCTGTAAACACAATATATAGTCAATTGGGGAGCTCAGCTCACCCTCCACATACTCATCAACATAAAAATAAATGGGAGCTCAGCTCCCTCATCCAATCCATCAAGCATGCATAGCATATTTAGTTTACAGGTCCCAAAATAATAATTTAGTTTACAGACCCAAATCAAATAAACATTTCTAACACATGCGGAAATTCTAAGATTTAACAAGTTTATACAAACAGTAATAATTGACCTGCGAGGGAGAAAGCAGGTTAACCTCAAAAATATCCTCCTGTGGCCTGTAAAAATTTTTGAACAGGAGTGAGCGTTCGACTCAGAGAGTAAAATATCAATTTTAACCATAATCTCTATAACTATCTAAAACTCATGCAACCTGTGGAATGAAATGCAACATCAGCAATAAATTCACATCATAGCATCAAAAAGGTAATTTGGAGCACTCACGCACCCTGTAGCATCAATCATAACATATGGGAGCTGATCCCTATCTGACTCTCTTAAATCCAACACGGTGCGTGAAGAACTCAAGCCGGACTTTCGCTTAATAAACCAAATCGAGGGTCCCAGCGAAGAACTCAAGCTGTGACTACCCCTCGAAGGATCGGGTCCCAGCGAAGAACTCAAGCCGTGACTACCCGTCCTATCCATAGTCCACACCACATCACACGCACGCCAACGCACGCACACTGCTCCAAATTACCACAACAACATCATGGCACTTTAACATTTATCAATGCATCATAAATCGTACCTAGAGTTTAACTACATAAATATATGCATATAAGTGATGCATGGGCAGGCTGAACATATAATAATATTGAAATTACAATTAAAATTAATATTTTACTCACAGACTTGACGACAATCACTGTGGCGGCTGGGCGGAGGAAGAAGGCTGTCCTGGCTCACCTGACAATCATATTACATTTATTTAATACAATCTGACTCAATACAAACAAAGAAAAGACCAATTACGTCCTAAGTCGTGCCGAAAATCCGGCAGAGTCTCCCCTATACCTAGGACCTACCCAACCTGCAAAAGGGTTCAAATCACACTTCTATACTCACAATCCATATATCCACAGTTCAATCATATCACACAGCCCCTCCTGGGCCCATCAAATCAGTCATCCATCACAATACGCAAAATTTCAATTTAGTCCTTATTATTGATCATTTTTGCAAAAACTGCCCAAACAAGCTCTAAAAATTATAAAACTTTGCCCCGGGGTCCTTAGCAATATTACTAAGCTATTGCAAAAAGAATCGTAATTTTCTAAGCTACCACGAATATTTTACGGATTTTTAACCCTATTTAAGCACTAGAAAATTACGTAAAAATAAGGTTCGGGTTTACCTTTGCCGATTCCGACTTTGGGGACGCACTCGGGACGTCTGACAATGGGGAGCTAGCCAAAACCTCGGTCCGATTCGGAGACTTTTCCGGTAACGGGTCTGTCTGGCCCGAAATTTGCAGACCCGGTCAACTATCGAATTTTCGCGAATCGAGAATACCTACACGAAGCCCATAACACGGGGGTTAGTACATAAATTTTTCAGAATTTTCTAAGCTCATTAAATGCTCGGAAAAACACTGCGAAGTTCTGTGGGACCCACCGAAAAACGGTGTCGGAAAAATTCGAAATTTAAGTCGTTGCGAAGCTCTCGACGAATGGAGCGTGCTGGTGGCCTCGGTTTTCTCGTGGGATTCACGGTTTTCGAGAAATCTAGCCCAAAAGTCGAAATGGGCTAAAATCTTTCCGAGCAAAAATCGGACAATCCGCTCAATGGATTTCGCCGTTCTTGGTGTCTATGGAAAGCTCTCGCCGAGTAGATGATTTTGGACACAAGACCCGGTCCAATTGGTGGCCGGATCGGCCGGATTTGGCCGGGGAAGCTGAAGCGGCGCGCGCGCGCGCAGGGGGCGTTTCGCGCGCGTTTTTCCGGCCGTTTGGGCGGCGCTACTGGTGGTGAGGCGTCTTGCTGGTCTGGGGCTGGTCAGTGGTCGCCGTGGGGCGGGGAGGAGAGAGAAACGAGAGAGAAAAGGGAGAGGGCCATCGCGCGCGGGAGGGAGGAGAAAAAGAGAAGAAGACCGGTCCGATTCGACCGGTCCGATCCGGTCCGGTTCGATTCGGCCGGTTCGATTCGAAATACAAAATTTTAAATTTTTACTCTGCCTCGGGACCGAAAACGAGGTCTAAAAATTCCGAAAAAATTTCATAAAACTCAGAAAAATACGTAGACTCCAAATATATTTTTAGTTTTGCCACGTGGTCTTTAAATTAATTTTTAAAAATCATCAAAGTTTATATTTTCAGAAAATCGAACCCGATTTTTAAAATGCGAAAAATCTCAAAAAAATTCCTAAAATTTAAATAAAATTAAAGTATCAAAAATACTCATAAATAATAAAATTTAAAATCTTGGGGTGTTACATTCTTCCCCCCTTACAGAAAATTCGTCCTCGAATTTTTACACAAGGCAGAATAAAGCTCATGATTATACATTGAACAGATAAGGGTACTTGCTACGCATGTCCTGCTCGACTCCAGTGCACTCTTCCACTGACTGACTCCTCCACAAAACCTTAACCATAGGGATCTGTTTTGATCTCAGCTGTCTCACTTGGTAGTCCACTATGGTTACAGGCTGTTCCTCAAATGACAAGTTCTCTTTTAGCTCTATCACATCCGGCTGTAGTACATGAGAAGGATCTAGAATGTATTTCCTGAGCATGGAGATGTGAAACACGGGATGAACGTGAGAGAGGTTGGGTGGTAGCTCCAACCGGTAGGCAACTGCTCCCACTCTATCAGTAACCTCAAAAGGTCCAATATACCGAGGTGCCAACTTGCCTTTCTTTCCAAACCTCATGACTCCCTTCATTGGAGAAACCTTCAGGAATACATAGTCGCCCACTGCAAACTCCACATCCCTCCGTCTGGGGTCTGCATAACTCTTCTGCCTACTGAAAGCTGTTTTCAATCGTTCCCTGATTAAAGGAACCACTTCTGAAGTGTACTGCACTAGGTCTACATCATGCACCTTCGCTTCCCCCATTTCTGTCCAACACAGAGGAGACCTACACTTTCTTCCATATAGTGCCTCATAGGGTGCCATCCCTATGCTGGAGTGATAACTGTTGTTATAAGCAAACTCCACCAAAGCTAGCTGCTCATCCCATTGACCTCCAAAATCTAAAACACTCATGCGAAGCATATCTTCCAGTGTTTGGATTGTCCTTTCGGACTGTCCATCTGTCTGAGGGTGGAAAGTCGTACTGAAGTTCAACTGTGTGCCAAGTGCCTCCTGCAACTTTCTCCAAAATCGAGAAGTGAACTGGGGCCCTCTGTCAGATATTATGGAAGCTGGAACTCCATGCAATCTGACTATTTCTCGAATGTAGAGCCGGGCATACTGTGCCACAGAGTATGTAGTCTTTACAGGCAAAAAGTGAGCTGATTTGGTCAGACGGTCTACAATTACCCATGTCGAGTCATATCCTCGCGTGGTACGAGGCAACCCAGTCACAAAATCCATAGTGATCATTTCCCACTTCCATTCTGGGATAGGGAGCTCTTGCAGCTTCCCTGACGGTCTCTGGTGTTCAAACTTCACCTTCTGACAAGTCAAGCACTTGGACACAAAGTCTGCTATGTCTCTTTTCATGCCATTCCACCTGTAGCTATCTTTCACATCATGGTACATCTTGGTGGAGCCTGGGTGGACATTGTACAGTGTGTAGTGTGCCTTTCGCATGATTTCATTCCTGAGGTTGTCCACATCGGGCACACATATCCTAGAACCTTGCACTAAGGCGCCATCATTGGCAAATCCAAACTCACCACCTTCACCTTGCTGCACTCTTTCTATAATCTTCATCAATTGTTGGTCTCTGTGCTGGAAAACTCTAACTCTGTCCCTCAAGTCTGGCCTCACTGAAAAGTGAGCCAACAATACCCCCTCATCTGAAAGATCTAGGATTAAACCTTGATCCATCAACTCATGTACCTCCTGAATCAATGGTCTCTTCTCTACTGAAATGTGCGCCAAATCGCTGTAAGATTTTACGCTCAAGGCATCTGCCACAACATTGGCCTTTCCAGGGTGGTACTGGATGGTGCAATCATAGTCTTTCAGAAGCTCCATCCATCTCCTCTGTCTCAAGTTTAAATCCCTCTGTTGGAAGATGTACTTCAAGCTCTTGTGGTCGGTGTATATCTTGCACACTTCACCATACAGATAGTGTCTCCAGATCTTTAGTGCAAAGATTACAGCCGCCATTTCCAAATCATGGGTGGGGTAGTTCTGCTCATGCCTCTTCAGCTGCCTTGAAGCATAAGCCACTACCTTTCCATTCTGCATCAAAACACACCCTAGGCCAACTCTGGAGGCGTCACAATACACGGTGTATCCTTCACCACTCACAGGTAGTGTCAACACAGGGGCAGTGGTTAGACACTCCTTAAGCTTCTGGAAACTCACCTCACAGTCATCTGTCTAAATGAATGGAACATTCTTCCTGGTCAACTTAGTTAGGGGAGCCGCTGTCCTGGAGAAATCTTGTACAAAACGCCTATGGTAGCCAGCTAAACCCAGAAAACTTCGCACCTCAGTGACTGTTGTAGGCCTAAGCCAATCAGTTACAGCTTCAATTTTCTTGGGATCCACTTGAATGCCGTCACTAGAAACCACGTGTCCCAAGAATGAGATGCTTTCTAGCCAAAATTCACATTTTGAAAATTTGGCATATAGCTGGTGCTCCCTCAATGTCTGCAACACCATCCTTAAGTGCCACACGTGTTCTTCCTCGGTCCGAGAGTACACCAAAATGTCATCTATGAATACGATGACAAAACGGTCCAAAAATGGCTTGAACACCCTGTTCATCAAGTCCATGAAGGCTGCTGGTGCATTAGTGAGTCCAAAAGACATCACCAAGAACTCATAATGACCATATCTTGTCCTGAAAGCCGTTTTGGACACGTCCTCATCCCTGATTCTCAACTGATGGTAGCCTGATCATAGGTCTATCTTGGAAAAGAATCTAGCTCCTTGGAGCTGATCAAACAAATCATCGATCCGAGGAAGTGGATACTTGTTCTTCACAGTCACCTTGTTCAGCTGTCTATAGTCAATGCACAACCTCAATGACCCATCCTTCTTTCTAACAAATAGAACAGGAGCGCCCCAAGGTGAAGTGCTCGGACGTATAAAACCCTTGTCCAAAAGCTCCTGTAGTTGCTCCTTCAGCTCTTTCAATTCTGCTGGTGCCATCCTGTAAGGTGGCATCGATATGGGGTTTGTACCCGGCACAACATCAATGCAAAACTCTATTTCCCTTCCTGGTGGCAACCCTGGAAGCTCCTCTGGGAAGACATCCATAAATTCTCTGACAACAGGAACATTTTCCATGCTGACACCTTTTACAGATGTATCTCTCATCAATGCCAAATACCCTTGGCATCCACGCCTCAACATTTTTCTAGCACTAATTGCTGACACCAAATTATATGGAGCCACGCTCCTGTCACCATCAAAGCTAAACTCTTCCACACCAGGTATGTGGAAATACACATTTTTGTTCCTGCAGTCTAAAGTGGCATAGTGAGTTGACAACCAATCCATCCCGTGATTACATCAAAATCCATTCGGTAGAGGAACCAAGTCTGGCCGGGAGGATCTTTCCATCCACTACCACTGGGCTACCCGGAAAAACCATATCTACATCTATGTTGTCACTAAGTGGGGTAGCTACTGACAAAGGGCACTCTAAAGTTGTAGGGTTTCTACCCAACCTCATGGCAAACACAGGGGAGACAAATGAGTGCGTAGCACCCGGATCTATCAAAACACGAGCCTCATAAGAACAGACCAGAAGAATACCTACCACAACTGCATTTGAAGCTTGAGCATCCTGGTGGGTCAAGGTGAAAACCTGAGCTTGACCCCTACCCTGAGTGGCGTAACCACGAGCATCGACTTCTACCTCTGACCGCCTCCAAATCCACGCCCCTTGTCCTCGGCCCCGTTGGTCATCGAATCGATCGCTTCCATGCTGGAAGCACCCGGATACAACTGACGAGGAACATTCGCAACAGAACCCTGTGACCCCATCTGTGGCTCGCTGAATACGGGGCATTCTCTAGCAAAGTGACCTGGTTGGCCACACCTGAAGCATACTCCTGATCCCATCAAACAAGGTCCTGAATGTCCTCTTCCACATTGTGCACAAGGTGCCAAGGAGGATCCTGAACCAGACCCAGAACTGCTGTACCTTGAACTGTGATCACTACTGGATCCGTACTCTGGTCTGAATCCTCGAGGTTTGTGTTTAAAACCACTCTTCTTGTTCCTACTTTTTCCTCTGTAATTACTCTGGCCACCACTGTCCGGAGTACCCATGGAAGGGACACCTGAGGAACCCTCTGCTCTGTTTTTCTTTGCTCTCCCGCTGTCATCCGCAGCATAGCTAATCTCTATCTGTCTGGCTCGATCAACTACCACGTCAAAAGACTGATCAGACATCATGGCTAGATTCGCATACCTCCTGTCAAGCCCCTTTAGGAATCTCTTCACCTTCATAGTTTCTGTAGCTACTGCTGCAGGGGCATATCTGCTCAATTCCAGAAATTCTGTAGCATATTCGTCTACAGACCTGCCATTCTGTCTTAAGGCCTCAAAGGCCCACTGCTTCTGATCTCTGAAGCTTTCTGGCACAAACCGATTGATAAAAAGTTCCACAAACTGAGCCCATGTCAAACCCTCCATCCGGGGTAACACGTAGTCATTCATCCATTGTCTAGGCATAGGCCCCATGACATGCTGCATACACTCTATCAATCTTCTATCAGTCAGCTGTAATTCTGTTCCTGCCGGTCTGCAGGAATCCAAAAACCGATATGCGTCGTCTGATACATCATAAGTACCAGGCACCAACTTCTTGAAATTTATGATCTGTTTGTAAGATTCCTCTCTTGGTGCGGTGGACTGCTGCTGCTGTGGAGGGTGGACCATATACTGCGCCATCATGTCGATGGTTCTCTGCAGACCAGCTAGAGTAGCTGCCATGGGGTCCATGGGACCCTGTGCCATAAAGGACTGATCCTG
Source organism: Hevea brasiliensis (assembly GCF_030052815.1). Classification (NCBI taxonomy): domain Eukaryota; kingdom Viridiplantae; phylum Streptophyta; class Magnoliopsida; order Malpighiales; family Euphorbiaceae; genus Hevea; species Hevea brasiliensis. The sequence continues at coordinate 115,106,530 of NC_079497.1, read as the reverse complement.
TACTGGGGGTAGCTGCTCCTCTACTTGAGCAGCTCTAGGCCTCCTACCCCGCCTCCTCGGGGCAGGCGCCTCATCCTGTGCCGACACCTCGTCAGGCACATCTGCTCAGTGCGATGGCAGCTCTCCTGCTTCTACGCATTTTCCTGAAATTCAGCAGCATTAGCCCACAAAATTCAAAACTGCACATTACACAGCTCTATAGACTCATATTTACACAATATATGAAGCAGACACTAGAAGCAAAGACGACAATGCAAGACGAATGTGGACCCTATTTTTCCGCACGTGACTCCTAGTAGACTCTTCCCAACACTTAGACAATTTTTCCCTAAGAATCTGGAGCCTAAGCTCTGATACCACATTTGTCACGACCCAACCTATGGGTCGAACCGGCACTAGGACCTGGGCCAGCCTAAAGCCCCCGAGGCCCGTAGTAAGCCTTAACTATTCATTTACCCAACTCTAAGGCCCATTTGGGCCCAATTTCAAGAAAACAAACGGACAGAGTCCGGCCATAAAATGGACTTACCAACGGGGAGTTTTCGACTCACCCGACCTGTAAACACAATATATAGTCAATTGGGGAGCTCAGCTCACCCTCCACATACTCATCAACATAAAAATAAATGGGAGCTCAGCTCCCTCATCCAATCCATCAAGCATGCATAGCATATTTAGTTTACAGGTCCCAAAATAATAACTTAGTTTATAGACCCAAATCAAATAAACATTTCTAACACATGCGGAAATTCTAAGATTTAACAAGTTTATACAAACAGTAATAATTGACCTGCGAGGGAGAAAGCAGGTTAACCTCAAAAATATCCTCCTGTGGCCTGTAAAAATTTTTGAACAGGAGTGAGCGTTCGACTCAGAGAGTAAAATATCAATTTTAACCATAATCTCTATAACTATCTAAAACTCATGCAACCTGTGGAATGAAATGCAACATCAGCAATAAATTCACATCATAGCATCAAAAAGGTAATTTGGAGCACTCACGCACCCTGTAGCATCAATCATAACATATGGGAGCTGATCCCCTATACAGCTCTCTTAAATCCAACTGGTGCAGTGAAGAACTCAAGCCGGACTTTCGCTTAATAAACCAAATCGAGGGTCCCAGCGAAGAACTCAAGCCGTGACTACCCCTCGAAGGATCGGGTCCCAGCGAAGAACTCAAGCCGTGACTACCTGTCCTATCCATAGTCCACACCACATCACACGCACACCAACGCACGCACACTGCTCCAAATTACCACAACAACATCATGGCACTTTAACATTTATCAATGCATCATAAATCGTGCCTAGAGTTTAACTACATAAATATATGCATATAAGTGATGCATGGGCAGGCTGAACATATAATAATATCGAAATTACAATTAAAATTAATATTTTACTCACAGACTTGACGACAATCACTGTGGCGGCTGGGCGGAGGAAGAAGGCTGTCCCGGCTCACCTGACAATCATATTACATTTATTTAATACAATCTGATTCAATACAAACAAAGAAAAGACCAATTACGTCCTAAGTCGTGCCGAAAATCCAGCAGAGTCTCCCCTATACCTAGGACCTACCCAACCTGCAAAAGGGTTCAAATCACACTTCTATACTCACAATCCATATATCCACAGTTCAATCATATCACACAGCCCCTCCTGGGCCCATCAAATCAGTCATCCATCACAATACGCAAAATTTCAATTTAGTCCTTATTATTGATCATTTTTGCAAAAACTGCCCAAACAAGCTCTAAAAATTATAAAACTTTGCCCCGCGGTCCTTAGCAATATTACTAAGCTATTGCAAAAAGAATCGTAATTTTCTAAGCTACCACGAATATTTTACGGATTTTTAACCCTATTTAAGCACTAGAAAATTACGTAAAAACAAGGTTCGGGTTTACCTTTGCCGATTCCGACTTCGGGGACGCACTCGGGACGTCTGACAATGGGGGGCTAGCCAAAACCTCGGTCCAATTCGGAGACTTTTCTGGTAACGGGTCTGTTTGGCCCGAAATTTGCAGACTCGGTCAACTATCGAATTTTCGCGAATCGAGAATACCTACACGAAGCCCATAACACGGGGGTTAGTACATAAATTTTTCAGAATTTTCTAAGCTCATTAAATGCTCGAAAAAACACTGCGAAGTTCCGTGGGACCCACCGAAAAACGGTGTCGGAAAAATTCGAAATTTATGTCGTTGCGAAGCTCTCAACGAATGGAGCGTGCTGGTGGCCTCGGTTTTCTCGTGGGATTCATGGTTTTTGAGAAATCTAGCCCAAAAGTCGAAATGGGCTAAAATCTTCCCGAGCAAAAATCAGACAATCCGCTCGATGGATTTCGGCGTTCTTGGTGTCTATGGAAAGCTCTCGCCGAGTAGATGATTTTGGACACAAGACCCGGTCCAATTGGTGGCCGGATCGGCCGGATTTGGCCGGGGAAGCTGCGGCCTTGCAGCAGGCGTTCGCGCGTTTTCCGGCCGTTTGGGCGGCCGCCACATTGGGTGGCGGCGGCCGCCTCTGGTGAGGGTGGTGGTGGCCGTGGAGGCGGAGAGAAAGCGAGAGAAAAGGGAGAGGGCCATCGCGCGCGGGAGGGAGGAGAAAAAGAGAAGAAGACCGGTCCGATTCGACCGGTCCGATCCGGTCCGGTTCGATTCGGCCGGTTCGATTCGAAATACAAAATTTTGAATTTTTACTCTGCCTCGGGACCGAAAACGAAGAAGAAATCGAAGTGTCATCGTGGAGGGCAGGGGGTGGGTGACTTGGTTCTGCTGTTTTACATTCTCGTGGAAACTCAATATTTTATTTATTTATTTATTTTAATTAATTAATAATAATTTAATATATTTAGCTAAAAAAAATATTTTATTGGATGGTATGCTTATTTATTTTATATATATATATATATATATATATATTATTTTTAAAATTAAATATGTATCTGTAATTTGAACAATTAAATTCAATAATAACTTTTATTCTATTTTACATCTAATGAAACTCTTAAAATATATATACTCTACTAATATTTTTCTGCTAAACTTTGCTCTTAAAGTCTGTTTATCATCTCATTTTATATCAAATGCTCTCAACAAATATTTTCATCATCTTTTATTTATTGTTATATATATGCGTTTTATAATTTGATGTACACAGAGAATTTTTAAATTTTTACTTTTCTATTCATCACTTTTGATTATGTTTTCAAAGTAAAAATTTTCGTTCTTTATTTAATAATAGGTGAATTTAATTTTATTTTCTTTCCTTGATTTGTTATAACTACTCTAGAAATTCCTTTTTTTTTATCATTAATATTGAATTAGGTTGATCATGATTACTGTTGGACAATAACTTATATATATATATATATATATTAAAGTTATTTCATTTTATTATTATTTGATATTTTTTTTATATTTTGGGTGTATAGGAGATTCGAATATTCAATCTTTCAGTTAAAATTATCTCTCTTCCATTGAAAATAACTATTGTCTTGGAGGTTTCAGGTGAAGGATAATTATAGTTCATGACACCGTTTTAATCCCTTTTAAAATTTCTTAGCATTAAATTTATTATTAAATGAAATTTTAAATTAGTATTTTAACAATTATTTTACATGTAAGTTTATAGAGTTTTATTTTATTATTGAATTTTATTTCGATTTTGATTAAATAATTAATTTTGTCAATTATCTTTGCATTAAAGCCATTAGGATTCAGAGAACAGGCCTTTAATATCTTTATATTGATTGATATCTTACTATAAAATTTATCGATGTGTTACACTGAATTGATTTGATCTTACTGACTCTCTGGAATTATTGAAATAAACTATTAGAATTGTACTATCAGTTATTATTTGCTATCTAAAATTTTTTGGTTGATTTTGATTGATTTGTATAAATTGATTTTCTGTTTTGAATTGGTACCTGTGCCCAATATCTGTATCTGCATCTATTATCTGGCCCCACCGTGTGGACGATCACGGTATTACGTTGCATTGTTGAGTCATGCATCATTGTAATTTATGATTTGCATTACTATCATATGTATTGATATCTGTGAAGGAGAAAGAAGGTATCTAATATCTGGTAGCGCGCTTACCATCTGGCTTTTGGTGATGTGGGGTATCATCACCCTGGTGTACTGTACCATAAATTTTTTTTTTTAATGAACTTCTTATATATATATATTTTATGGAATTATTTTATTAATGATTTTGATAACATGAGCATGATTTTATTGAATAGAAAATTTATTGTGAAATTAATCAAGCGTCTGCCTGTTCCTATTCAATTGTGTGCTATAATTATCATTCACTGAGTATTAGCTCAAACCACGTTTTTTCTGTCTGTTATCTGTTTTAGAACAGTAGAATTCTGCAGTTAATTCAAATATTCAGTTCATTTTCTGGAGAAGGACAATCTTTGATTTGTTCTCATGGTATGTCCGAATTCATGTTTCCTCGGGCTAATAATTTGTTTAGTTTATTGAATAGTTTAAGTTTTCATTTGAAATCTGTAGAGACTCCGCAGTTTACTTATGGGATATTTATGATGTTTATTCAGTATTTTGTTTATTTGGATTTTATTTTTTTTTATTAGTAAGTGACAATATATTCATTCAAGATACTCTGATAAGGTTTGCATGATTTAAGAATATTTAAATTATATGCCGATCACGACATAAAATTTTGGATAATGACAAAGTTGGTATTAGAGCCCGATTTAGGTCTAGTAAACTTGCGAAGTATAGGATCCTTAACGTCTTTTCAGTTTATTATTGCTTTAGATATCTGCGTCCTTCGTACTTTTTTTTCACCTATCTTGATTTGGCTCACATCTTTAGATTTAATGCTTGTTTATTAAAATGAATAGATGCTTGGGTCTGTTAAATGTAAGAGGAGAGCTAGGGCCAAGGGTCTTAATGGTGCAAACCTTGATCCAACAAGGGAGGTACCATCTCAAACTATTAATCAGACATCTGAATAGATGCCTATGGTTAAGACTGGGGCAGAACCATTCCAATTAGCTACTACAGCTCAAGCACCTAGAGCTGATCAAGTTACTATGGCAGATCTGACAGCGAGATTGCATGCAGTGAATCATGCTGTTAATACTATAACTCAGTACCTTACAACTCAACAACAGCAACCTGTGGTTGGCCCTATTTCAACACCAGCTCAGGATAGGGCTCGATTCCTTGACTCTACAGACTTTCTCAAGCTAAAACCAATGGAGTTCACTGGAGAGGATGCATTAGCTGATCACTTAGATTTTCTAGATGACATAGAGAGGTGTTATGACACTATGGGTTGCAGTAGTGCCAGGATGGTGATGTTGACAGGAAATCAGCTTAAGGGAGTTGCTTGTGAGTGGTATCTCTCTAAGAAGAATGGGCTACCTAAAGGTTCTATCCTCTGGCCTGAGTTTCATTCTCTCTTCTTAGAGCGATTTCTCCCTCCTAATGTTCAAGAGGCTAAGGCTTTGGAGTTTGAAACATTGAAGTAAGGCAACATGATAGTTACAGAGTATGAGCTGAAGTTTACCAAATTATCCCACTTTGGTAAACACTTGATTCCAAATGAGGAGAAGAAGGCTCGCAGGTTTGAAAAGGGCTTACGAGACAGGCTGATTGATCATGTAGCTCCTTTATGACTACCTAAATATGAGGAGGTGGTTGATCGGGCTACACAGATGGAGATGTATGATGATGAACGTTAGGCTCGTGAGCAACGCAAGCAGTTTAAGAAAGATAGTCAAGGTAATTAGTTTAACAGAGGACAGAGTCATCAGGGTTCTTATCAAGGTAATAAGTAGGGTTTTCAGTCTACAGATGGCAATAGGGCACATCAATCTGGAGTTGGTCAGGGATGTAAGCAAAGGACTCATGCAGGGAATGCTCGGTATAATCAAAATTAGCACTGGGCCTATTACCACTCCTTGTCAGCATTGTGGTAAGCCACATAAGGGCACTTTTCATTGGGTCATTGAAGCATGCTTTGGTTGTGGATAGCTGGGACACCGTAGACAGGACTATCCTACTAGTGGGACAACTCAAGGTGCTAGTCAGGCAGCACATTCTACTCCCTCTCAGGTTCAGCCAATTTCACAGTATAGTGGTAGAAAGGGTGGTAGAGGTTCTGGTGGTAGAGGATCTACTCAAACTCAGGGATAAACAATTGAAGGAACGGAAGCGTGAAAAACACAAGATTATACCATTGAATTCAAAAATTTTCGCCTAGGGTCACATGCACCATGCAAGATTTATTTTTATCTATTTGATTTCAATGATAAACAACATATTAAAACTCTTTTAATATGTTTTTGGATCTGTATTTGCCATTTAAGATATTAAAATTAATCAGATTAATTTTAGAACCCTAGATTAAATCAAGAACGATTACACTAACCTCTTGATGCACTGCAGCGTGTCTGCGCCTTTGAGATTCGTCTTCAGGACACCAAATGTTGTCCCTCTAGCTTGTCCACACCAAGAACACCTATGGCAGCCCTTGAACAGTCTCTAAAGCTTTTTCTATTAATTAGAAATTCAAGTTCTGCCTTTTAAGAGATTAGAGATGTAAACAGGACACTAGAAACAATTTCTAGTGTTCTTAATTCAAGAGATTGATGGCTAATCTCTTTGAATTGATGAGAGATGAAGAGAAATAGCTGGAGAGGCTCAAAGTGGCGTGACAAATGAGAGGAGAGGCTGCTGGTTATTTTTTCTTTTCATAACCACACTTAAATAGCTAGGTTAACACATTAAACCCAAGCCACATGTCACCTTTTGATTAGCTCTAGGTTTAAGTGACCCAATCACATTGTACCAAGTGTCAAACCTATATTTAATCTTGATTTTAATCATCTTACATGAAAAAAAAAACATTTGGCAAGCTTATGTGTAATCCCATGTGTCACCATCTCATGGTGCCACGTGTCACTGTAATGAAATGACCAAAATGCCCCTGTGTCTTAATTTTGAGTTCTTAACCCAAAATAATTATTTTCTTCTTCTAATTAATTTATATCAAATATAAATTAATTAATTAATCTCTATTAATTAATTTCTCATCAATTAAATTCATATTTAAACACTTTAAATATAAATTTAATTTATACTACACATCCAATAATCTAGATTTGGTTTCAAGTCATGCTAGGGACTTTGCAATTTAATTGCAAATCAAATCTATTTAATTAATCAATTAAACTCTTTAATTAATTAATTAAATCATATTTAAATAGGTGATAACTTGTGTATGTGTGTGACTTACTAGGCTCATCACTAATTGGCAATGAGACATGATATCAACTCTTAATATCATCAGAACTCTTTCTTACCATAAATGATTTCTCTAAATCATTTTATGAACCTCATAGACCATGGTTAACACCTAGCATAGCATGCCATGGCCAACCAATTAGTAATAAGATTTACCTTAAATGAACCTATAATCATATGTTACCATGCACTAGAATCTCTCTGTTACAAAATCCTAACTCAAAATTTGAGTCATGGTTTATGTCAAACTCCATTTGCTATGAATATTATGTTCTCTTTTAATTCCAGTTCTTGATTAAAAGATTTTCTCATCGAAACTCTTTTACGAATAAATCTATCTGTCATGGCAGGAACTTGAAACATCAAGAACAATTAAATGAACATAGGATTTTATCTCTATTTACTTAAAGGCAGATTCCATCTTGATCAACACCTACCTCCATATATAACTAGCGAGAGCCAACACATGCCCATATACTCATACATAGTACAAGTATGAAAGCGATATCAAACTCAAACTACCTATATACAAGATAATCTGTGCTATCTCAGTCTAAAGATTATATGCACTGATATGATTTATGACAAAACATTGACAAGAGTAAACTCCATGTGCTTGTCATAAGTGTCACCGTTCGACCTACTTATCATTTATAAGTGCCTATCATGTTTGTTATATGGCATGAGACTCACCATTCCATCTTATTTATATCTCATATAAATAACTTGGGAACAAACATGAATACAATCTTTACGGATAAGCCATGTCCTTATTATGAAGTATCCTCGATTGTGAACCTATTTATGATACTTTGTGCTAGAAATATTGTCACTCATATTCTTAACAACTTAAGAATAATATTTCTAACAAAATATCAATGGACATTTTCTATTACACATAAATATATTATGTAAGCGGAAAAGTGAAAATACCTTTTATTAATAAAATTATGTACAAGATACATACTAAATGATATGCTCTAGGGCATACTACTAACAATCTCCCACTAGCACTAGAGCCATTCATTACAATATCTTAGACCTATCTTCTCAAGATGTCGGTCTAGCGAGTCTGTGACATAGGCTTAGTGAATGGATCACCTGGATTTTCATCGATGCTATTTTACGCATGGCTACATCGCCTCGCCCAACTATTTCTCCGATAATGTGGTAGCGCCTTTCTATGTGTTTGGATTTACGGTGAGACCTTGGTTCCTTAGCTCAGTATGATGCTCCATTATTGTCACGGTGTAGTGGGCTGGCGACTCAATGGAAGGAACTCTTGTAAGTTACATCACGAACTTCTTTATCCAAGCGACTTCTTTTGCAACATCGATGCAACAATATACTCACCTCGATGAGTGGAATCTGCAATCGTGCTCTGTTTGGAACTCTTCCAACCGATCGCACCTCCATTACAAATGAACACATATCCAGAGGTAGACTTTCTATCATCGATATCGATTGGAAGTCGAAATCGGTATAACCATCTAATTGCAAGTCTCCACCTCCATAAATCAAGAATAAATCCTTAGTTCTTCTCAAGTACTTAAGGATATTCTTGATCGCTATCGATGTTCCAAACTGGATTGGATTGATACCGCTAGTCAAACTAACGACATATGCGATATCAGGCCTAGTACACAACATTGCATACATTAAACTTCCAATAGCCAAGCATATGGAATCTGGCCATCTTATCTCTTTCTTCGGGTGTCTTTGGAGACATCTCTTTAGAAAGATGGATACCATGTCTTACTGGTAACAATCCTCTCTTGGAATCAAGCATGTTAAACCTCTTTAACACCTTTTCCAAGTATAGACTTTGAGATAAACCTATTATTCTTTTCGCTCTATCTCTATAGATGCGAATCCCAAGAATATAGGTTGCCTCCCCTAAGTCTTTCATGGAGAATGTATTTGACAACCATACCTTTATAGTTGTCAACATACCTGTGTCATTACCTATCAACAGTATGTCATCCACATATAAGACAAGGAAAGTGATAGCTCTGTCACTAACCTTCTTATATACACATGGCTCATCCTCATTTTTGATAAAACCAAAGGATTTAATGGCTTCATCAAAACAGATGTTCCAACTCCTCGAAGCTTGTTTCAACCCATAAATGGATCGCTTTAGCTTACATACCTTGGAACCATCTTGGGATTCAAATCCCCTAGGTTGTTCCATGAAAATGTTTTCTTCAATGTATCCATTGAGAAAGCTGTTTTGACATCCATCTGCCAAATCTCATAATCATAGTATGCAGCTATTGCTAATAAAATCCTAATTGATTTAAGCATGGCAACAAAGTAGAAAGTCTCCTCATAGTCTATTCCTTGCCTTTGGCGAAACCCTTTCGCTACTAGCCTTGCCTTATAGGTCTCTACCTTTCCATCAGAACCAATTTTCTTCTTGAAAACCCATTTGTTCCCTATAGGTACAATACCTTCAGGTGGGTCAACAAGATCCCAAACTTGATTCTTATACATGGAATCAATCTCGGATTTCATAGCATCAATCCATTTTGAAGAGTCTATATCTGATATAGCTTCTTCATAGGTAAGTGGATCATCTCTATGATATACTTCTTCATGAGTAGACAACTCTTGTTCTTCTTCATGAAGAAAACCATATCTCACTGGTGGGTGAGATACCCTGGTTGTTCTACGAGGAACAGCTGTAGATGTTTCATCAACGGGTATAGGTTGACTAGATGGATCTATATCCATCTGATCTATTGGTTGGTCAGAATTCTCCAATTCTAACTCTATTTGCCTTCCTTTGCCTCCTTCTTGAACAAACTGTTGTTCAAGAAATGTGGCATCTCTACTTATCATAACCTTTTGTGAAGTAGGCAAATAAAATTAATATCCAAAACTATCTTTTGGATATCCAACAAATCGACCTTTTTCTGATCTAGTCTCCAATTTATCAATGTTCAGCTTTTTTTGATATAAGCTGGACAACCCCAAATCTTAACATGCTTAAGACTTGGTTTTCTTCCATGCCATATCTCATAAGGTGTGGAAGAAACTGATTTTGATGGAATCCTATTCAGAATATACAAAGCTGATTCTAATGCAAATCCCCAAAAGGAGATTGGCATATCAGTATAGCTCATCATACTACGTACCATATCCAATAGGGTACGATTTCTCCTTTCAGATACACCATTCAGCTGTGGCGTTCCTGGAGGAGTCAGCTGAGAAACAATGCCATGCTCTCTCAAGTATTCATCAAATTCAGTACTCAAATATTCACCTCCACGATCTGATCGAAGAGCATTAATATTCTTTCCTGTTTGATTTTCTACTTCATATTTAAATTCTTTGAACTTTTCAAAAGATTCATGTTTGTATTTCATCAAATACAAATACCCAAACCTTGATTTATCATCAGTAAAGGTAATAAAATAATGAAAACCCCCTCTAGCCATTTCTTTAAATGGACCACATACATCACTATGTATTAGCTCCAAAATATTTTCAGCTCTTAGCCCTGTCCAACGAAGGGTGATCTAGTCATTTTGCCCTGAAGGCAAGATTCACAAGTTGGAGTAGGCTCAGAGCCCAATGAGGATAGAATCCCCATTTTCTCCAATTTTGCAATCCTATCTTCTGCAACATAACCTAATCTTAAGTGCGAAATATATTTTGAATTTTGAGTTGATTTTCATCATGGCATTACATTCTTTTAGATTGCTATACTCTAGACAGTGGAAACACTTTCCTACTGGCAGTGGAAACACTTTCCTGCTGGTAGTGGAAACACTTTCCTTACCTTTGTCAACTTTGATCTTTGTTTTTTCTGTTTGGCTATCTTCTTGGAAGGACCAGGAATCTGAGGTTTCTTTTTCTTATTGCCCTTCTTCTTGTTGGACTTTCCAGCAGAAGAAGATGCAATCAAAGCTACCTCTTTTCCTTTATTGCCCGGCATATTCTTTTGGGCAATAACCAGCATGTTGAGTAAACCAGCTAAGGTGCATTCCTGTTTAGTCATATGGAAATTTGTCACAAAATTCCCAAAAGACTCAGGAAGGGACTGAAGGATCAAATCCGTTTGTAGTTGGAAATCCATGTTGAAGTCAAGATGTTCCAACTGCTCAATCAGCCGAATCATCTTGTGGACATGATCCCCAACATTCTGTCCCTCAGACATCCTCATACGGAATAGCTGTCTAGATATCTCATACCTAGCATTCCTGCTGTGCTCACCATACAACTCTTGTAGGTGAAGGAGGATCTCACTCGCACTCTGCATGTTCTCATGTTGCTTCTGTAACTCATTACTCATTGAAGCAAGCATGTAACACTTAGCTCTCATATCATGCTCCTTCCACTTGTCTAAAGTTTCATGTTCCTCTTGTGTGGCCTCTGGAGGTAAGGGACCAGGAACATTTGAATCTAGAACATATCCTATATGTTCAAGGTACAAGACAAGTTTCAAATTTCTTAGCCAATCAGAGAGATTAGGTCCTGTCAACCTATTGCGATCAAGTATGCTTGCAAGGATATTGGATGGTGGTGGTTGTTCTGTGCTCATTATTATCAGAAAATTAATTGCAGAAATAACCAGATTAATTAGTAAATGTATCATGTAATTAACCAAAATGATTATGGTCTTTTAATCAAATTGGTCCTCCCATTAACTTAGCGAATCCTACACTTCCAAAGTAGAAAACGAAAATCCTAGTTGGATGGATTTCTAGTGGGTGATTGAATTCTTATAATTCTATTGATCATCCTCAGGTACATCCATTATTGGAATTACAATAAACTATAAGTGAGCAACTCCTTGCCCATCACATCTCATGTGAGGTTCAATCCTTTACCTAGCCCCTAATGCTCAAAATCTCAGGTACATCCATTATTGACTTATCTTGCATTAGTTAAGTTGATCCCATTGAGTCAGTAATTATGCAAATAATTTTAATGTCCTCAGGTACATCCAATATTGGCCACCAAACCATTTACATATTTACAACATCTCATGCTTAACAATTATTCTTAAGAAAATCTCTTAAATTAATTGCATCTCATGCAACTATTTAAAATTTCTTAAAATAATTGCCCCAATGGAGGGCTTATGTTATAATTACTTTAATTATAGCATTTCCAACTTAATCATTTGTTTGAAAGATTTTATAGCCATCCTTATTACTATTAAGGTCTCACTTTGCACATTATCCATTTAGCATGCATATATCATATAATTGCATACATTCCCATACATCTCATGCATTCATGGATAAGCAGTAAATATGGTATGATCATGGACTTTCTAAGGGATTCAATTCTGAGCCACCAAGAATTGAATCAGGGCATTCCTAGGTGCATTTCATTCATTCATTTTACAAGAGTTGCTGAAGGAGTACATAATCAACACTTGATATTGAATTCCTCCCACTGGTCCCACCAATGCTCTTGACCTCCTTGAACTTCTTGCAATCCAATATTACATAGTAATCCTTGGCATACCAAGGCAAATTTACAAGAACTTAAATAAATGAAATTACAACCCAAAAATATTACAAACTTAATAATACATGCCCAAAATAAATTAAAATAAATTAATTAATTTACAATCCCAAAGAAACATAAAAGAAATAAATCCAATCACATTGGTCTTTTATAGTCCATGATCATCCATCATGCATATCACTATTTAACAATTAAATAAAACATACATACTTAAATTAAATTGAATATCTCATATTCAACTTAAAAATCCAGATTTGAATATGATTCAAATAAATTTAAAAATCCAGATTTGAATATGATTCAAATAAATTTAAAAATTCATATTTGAATCTCATTCAAACAAATTTAAAAATTCAGATTTGAATCACATTCAAACATTTTTTAAAAAATCAGATTTGAATCACATTCAAATATTTTTTAAAAAAAAAAGATCTGAATTTTATTGAATCAATTTTAAAAAATCAGATTTAAATATGATTTAAACAACTTTAAAAATTCAGATTTGAATCACATTCAAACAACTTTTAAAATTCAGATTTGAATCACATTCAAATAATTTTTAAAATTCTGATTTGAATCATAATTTAATTGTGTGATTAAAACTACTAATTAAACACTTTAATTAGTCAAAGAATAGGCCTTAGATCATACAACAATTGCAGAATTAAAAGCCAAACCTTGAACCACCCATGGAACCATTGTTGTCGCCACCAATGGTGGCTTCACCATGTGTGCCGCCACACCTCTTGATCCAACCAGCAATGAATCAATCATCTCATGATCAAATCACACAATTAAATCATATAATCAACAATCTAAATGGCAAATATAGTGGCTCTGATACCAATTGAAGGAACGGAAGCATGAAAAACACAAGATTATACCATTGAATTCAAAAATTTTCGCCTAGGGTCACATGCACCATGCAAGATTTATTTTTATCTATTTGATTTCAATGATAAACAACATATTAAAACTCTTTTAATATGTTTTTGGATCTGTATTTGCCATTTAAGATTTTAAAATTAATCAGATTAATTTTAGAACCCTAGATTAAATCAAGAACGATTACACTAACCTCTTGATGCACTGCAGCGTGTCTGCGCCTTTGAGATTCGTCTTCAGGATACCAAATGTTGTCCCTCTAGCTTGTCCACACCAAGAACACCTATGGCAGCCCTTGAACAGCCTCTAAAGCTTTTTCTATTAATTAGAAATTCAAGTTCTGCCTTTTAAGAGATTAGAGATGTAAACAGGACACTAGAAACAATTTCTAGTGTTCTTAATTCAAGAGATTGATGGCTAATCTCTTTGAATTGATGAGAGATGAAGAGAAATAGCTGGAGAGGCTCAAAGTGGCGTGACAAATGAGAGGAGAGGCTGCTGGTTATTTTTTCTTTTCATAACCACACTTAAATAGCTAGGTTAACACATTAAACCCTAGCCACATGTCACCTTTTGATTAGCTCTAGGTTTAAGTGACCCAATCACATTGTGCCAAGTGTCAAACCTATATTTAATCTTGATTTTAATCATCTTACATGAAAAAAAAAACATTTGGCAAGCTTATGTGTAATCCCATGTGTCACCATCTCATGGTGCCACGTGTCACACTGTGAAATGACCAAAATGCCCCTGTGTCTTAATTTTGAGTTCTTAACCCAAAATAATTATTTCTTCTTCTAATTAATTTATATCAAATATAAATTAATTAATTAATCTCTATTAATTAATTTGTCATCAATTAAATTCATATTTAAACACTTTAAATATAAATTTAATTTATACTACACATCCAATAATCTAGATTTGGTTTCAAGTCATGCTAGGGACTTTGCAATTTAATTGCAAACCAAATCTATTTAATTAATCAATTAAACTCTTTAATTAATTAATTAAATCATATTTAAATAGGTGATAACTTGTGTATGTGTGTGACTTACTAGGCTCATCACTAATTGGCAATGAGACATGATATCAACTCTTAATATCATCAGAACTCTTTCTTACCATAAATGATTTCTCTAAATCATTTTATGAACCTCATAGACCATGGTTAACACCTAGCATAGCATGCCATGGCCACCCAATTAGTAATAAGATTTACCTTAAATGAACCTATAATCATATGTTACCATGCACTAGAATCTCTCTGTTACAAAATCCCAACTCAAGCTGGAGTCATGGTTTATGTCAAACTCCATTTGCTATGAATATTATGTTCTCTTTTAATTCCAGTTCTTGATTAAAAAGATTTTCTGATCAGAAACTCTTTTCTGAATAAATCTATCTGCCCTGGCCAGGAACTTGAAACATCAAGAACAATTAAATGAACATAGGATTTTATCTCTATTTACTTAAAGGAACAGATTCCATCTTAATCAACACCTACCTCCATATATAACTAGCAGGAGCCAACACATGCCCATATACCCATACATAGTACAAGTATGAAAGCAGTATCAAACTCAAACTACCTATATACAAGATAACTGTGCTATTTCAGGTCTAAAGATTATATGCACTGATATGATTTATGACAAAACATTGACAAGAGTAAACTCCATGTGCTTGTCATAAGTGTCACTGGTTCGGCCTACTTATCATTTATAAGTGCCTATCATGTTTGTTATATGGCATGAGACTCACCATTCTATCTTATTTATATCTCATATAAATAACTTGGGAACAAACATGAATACAATCTTTCTGGATAAGTCATGTCCTTATTATGAAGTATCCTAGATTGTGAACCTATTTATGATACTTTGTGCTAGAAATATTGTCACTCATATTCTTAACAACTTAAGAATAATATTTCTAACAAAATATCAATGGACCTTTTCTATTACACATAAATATATTATGTAAACAGAAAAGTGGAAATGCCTTTTATTAATAAAATTATGTACAAGATACATACTAAATGATATGCTCTAGGGCATATTACTAACAACCTTATCATATGCCACCTTATCGTATCAGCACATATTCGCCCTAGTGTTTCTCCATGGGGTGCTCCTGTGTTATTTGTGTGGAAGAAGGACAGGTCTTTGAGAATGTGCATTGATTATAGGCAATTGAATAAGGTGACTGTGCGTAATAAGTATCCTCTTCCACGTATAGATGACCTGTTTGACCAACTTCAAGGTGCAAAGTGTTTTTCCAAGATTGATCTTCGATCTAGGTATCATCAATTGAGGGTCAAGAAAGAAGACATACTCAAGACGGCCTTTAGGACTAGGTATGGACACTATGAATTTTTTGTAATGTCTTTTGGTCTTACCAATGCTCCAGCCACTTTTATGGATCTCATGAATATAGTTTTCAAGCCTTTCTTAGATCAATTTGTTATAGTGCTCATCAATGACATTCTAGTGCACTCAAAGAGCAAAGAGGAGTATGAGCAGCATTTGAGAATTGTCCTTCAGACTTTACAAGAACACAAGCTATATGCCAAGTTCTCAAAATGTGAGTTCTGGTTAGATAGTGTGGCTTTCCTAGGCCATACAGTGTTTAAGGATGGGGTGTGTATTGATAAAAAGAAAGTTGAGGCAGTGCTTCATTGGCCTAGACCAACAACTATGTCAGAGATTCGTAGTTTCTTGGGTTTAGCAGGGTATTATAGACAGTTTGTTCAAAACTTCTCTCATATTGCAGCACCTTTAACTAAGTTGACACAGAAGAATGTGAAATTTCAATGGTCTGAGGCTTATGAAAAAAGTTTTCAAGAGCTTAAGACTCATTTGACTACAACACCAGTGTTAGCTCTTTCGTTTGGATCAAGGGGTTATGCAGTGTATTGTGATGCTTCTAGGATTGGTTTAGGATGTGTTTTGATGCAGTATGGACGGACTATTGCATATGCTTCTCGTCAGCTAAAAAGGCAATAGCACAATTATCTAATTCATGATTTGGAAATGGCTGCAATAATTTTTGCTTTAAAGATCTGGAGGTACTATCTGTATGGTGAGACTTGTGAAATCTTTACTGACCACAAAAGTCTCAAATACATCTTTGACCAACGTGATGGTTGTTGAATCCACCAGAAATTAAATTAACTGAAATTACCAATTATGAAATATTTTCTGCAGTAAGTGGTAAATCCAGGTCGAACCGAGGGGGGGAGTTAATTCGCAATCCAAAGAAGAACTCAAGAATCCAAAATTAAGATCTAAAAATAAGAAACTCTCCAATTAAACAAACTTCAGTCTAAGGTAATTCTCATTCCAATGCATTGATTCGATCATAGACAAAAGAAATACAATTATATCTTATTGAATACTTAACGTAAATTTACCAAACAGCGAGGTAAACCTCTGACTTCCCTATACTCATCAATTCAAACCCAACACTCTTATTGACTCTAATTATTAACTGAGTTGGTATTAAGCAATCCTCATCAAATTAATAACTGCTTTAAGAAAAGGAAATAGTTAAGCAGAACAATAATTTATGAAGCATAAATCATTTAATCCACCCTATTGTTTCCTTAGGTTATTATCGAAAACTTGGATCATAATCAATAAAACCTAATTGCTACTCATGTTCAATCTTACACAACAATTACGGATTATGAAGATGAACTAGCAATTGATCAAATCAAACAATTAACTAATAGGTCTTTTTAGCAAATCATTTAACAGATCAAAAACAATTAAATCAGAAAACAATAGATATTCAAAAAGACATAAATTAAATTAATAACCTGATCTCATAAATCACACATAAGAACTTGAATCTCTTGAACTGAATTAAAAACTTAGCCACTCATGTTCATGGATTACAGAAAAAAAAAAAAGGAAAAATAAAGAAAAAATCTAAAAAGATAATGGGAACAAAGGTCTTCTATGGAGAATGAAAGTCTGAATTGGGATACTCTTAGCTGCTACCCAAAGACGTATTTATAATAAAAAAAACCTAATCCCAAAGGTAGGAACCAATCTAACAAAAGTTTTGAAATTCAAAAGACAGATTTTCAGCCTGCATTCACGTCTCTGAAATCAAGGCCAATTTTTAGCGACTTCCTTTCCGAATCTGCCTCTGCCCTCTATAGAAAAGTTGTAGCCCTATTTCTTAGCTTTTCAACGGGTACTCATTTGCCCAAATCTGAGGTATACAGCCCAAGTTATGGCCTAAAAACTAAGAATGGTTCAGACAAATAGTCCAGCCCATAGTGACGACTTCATTGTCATTTTTTACAATTAAAATGGTCTCATCTCACATTCAGCCCTTCATAGAAGTTGTAGAGGTGGCTCTTAGGGTTCAATTGGGTTTGGGCTTGCTTCATTTGGATGTTTGAAACTCCAGATACAAAATAAATATTGAAACTAGTCGTGACACATCAAGTCTAGGCTTTTGCAATAGATCTATAGATTATTTTGTCAACTTTGAAGACTGATTTGAGCTTTGGTACCTCTTTATCATTTGAAGTGTTCTATCTTAGCTTTTCAATGGATTAAACAACACTCAATTTGGAGACCCACAACTTTAGAAATACCTAAAAAATAAAGCAAAGGTCAAATGCTGAAAATTTCTCTATTTAATACAATTATTCCACAATTATCTAAAAATATGCCTAAATGATAAATATATTTTAACCAACTCAATTAAACATAAAAACACACTAAAAATATTAAATGTGATGGGAGTAAAATTAATAAATTATGCACTTATCAAATTCCCCCATACTTATTCCATGCTTGTCCTCAAGCATGACTTAAACTCTCAATCAACTCCATTTAGAAGTTCCTTAACTTCACCCTATTACAACATTCTCTAACAAAGATTAAAAGTTTGAAAGAAGAGGCAAGTAAGGTAATAACCATCACAACAAATTCCATCAATACTATACCAATATATCAACAATTTTTCAATACAAAATAAAATGCTTGAAATCAATTAAGCTCACACAATTAAAGTTCCATAAAATTTTAAGTCAATACACACCAAAATACAAGGCTAATTTATCAAGGCACAACAATTATAGCTCTTTGTAAATCTTAGGGGAAATAGAAATGCCCTTTTTTTTATATTTGAAATTGGTACTTCTCTCTTGTCACAGTTATTTTTTTTTTTTATATTTCAACCGTCACCTTCAGAAAAGTACCTTGCTCATATCCTAGCTAACTTTTGGCTTGAGAATCGACATGGAGTTCATGAAGACCCCTGGTTAGTTTGCTTAACTAAAATAGCGGAGCAATTTTCAAGTTCAACTTTTTATTTCTCCCAATTTATGCATCTACATATTATAAATTGCCCTGATAGATTAAACAAAGTTTTGAAATATGCATGACACTAGTTTAAAGCACACATAACTAATCATTTCACCATTAAATCAAGCCTAAATGATTTATGCAGCAAAAAATTGCTCTATGGTATGGAGAAGAATGAAAATCCATCATTAAAGTTACTATTACCTTGTCTAAAATTTCAAAAATTGAATCTAAAATAGAAAAGTCATTTTAAGGACAAAGCACTTCTCTTGGAAAGTTAATATAGAATCACGAATCAAGCTTATAAGAATTTTTTTTTATTATTTATTTATTTATTTATTTTATTAATAAAAAAGATTGCAACAACAAATTTCTCCTCCCCCACACTTAAAACTTACATTGTCCCCAATGTAAAGCCCAAATGTAAAAGAAAAGAAAAAAAATGCTAGAAAATAAAATAAAATAAGGGAAAGAAAACAAATCTGATTGTGGCTAACAAGCCACCCATGGGTTGCCTCCCAAGTAGCGCCTTTGTTTAACGTCGTTAGCTCAACATAGCAAAGCTCCTTAATCCACTGAATGCTCCTGAAACCCCTCATAAAATAGTTTGAGTTCATGACCATTAACCTTGAACACTTTGTTAGTTCCTAAACTTTGAATTTCAACTGCACCATAAGGAAACACATAAGTAACAACACAGGGTCCAATCCAATGAGAACGCAACTTACCAGGCATCAGCTTCAATCTGGAATTATACAAAAAAACTTTTTGTCCAATCACAAACTGCTTCCTTATTTTATCATGGAATGCCTTTGTCTTTTCTTTATAGATCCTAGAATTCTCATAAGCCTTAAGGCGAATTTCCTCTAATCCATGCAATTGTAATTTTCTTTCTAACTCATCCTCAAAAACATCCTGCACAAATGTATCAACAACATTAATAGAAAAGACAAAATGATCATCAGCAGGATACTTCATGGCATCAAAGATATTAAATTTGACAGTCTTTCCATCAAACTCTATAGTTAAGGTACCCTCATCCACATCAATTTTTGTCTTGGCAGTTTTTAGGAAAGATCTTCTAAACAAAATCAAAGCTGACTTTGATGTGAGAACACTATTCTCCATATCCAGAATGTAAAAATTTGCAGGAAAAATCAATCTTCCAACCTGCACCAACACATCCTCAACTACTCCCAATGGGTAAGCATTAAAACGATCAGCTAAATGAATAATGACACTGGTTTCTTTCAAAGGACCCAATTTTAAAGTTTGAAAAACTGAATTTGACATAACATTAATAGATGCTCCTAAATCTGCCATTGCACTTTCAAATCTAGAATCACCTATTTTGCAAGGAATAGAAAACGAACGTGGATCCTTATACTTAGGGGGTATTTTTTGCTGAATTAATGCCGACACATTTTCCCCCATACTGATCTTCTCATTATTTCTCAATTTGCGCTTTGTAGTGCATAATTCCTTAAGGAATCTAGCAATTTGCGCTTTGTAGTGCATAATTCCTTAAGGAATCTAGCATACTTGGAAACTTGTTTGATCGCATCAAGTAAAGGTATATTCACCTCCACTTTCCTGAAAGTCTCCAAAATTTCTTTTTCTTGTTCTTCTTTCTTATTTTTAGCCAACCTGCATGGGAATGGAGGAAGAATAGAATTATTAACCTTATTCAGTTTAGGTTCAGTATTTATCTCAACTTTAGGAACTTTTTCTCCTTGCTTCTTCTTTTTTGTTGACTCATGTGGAGTCTGATTATCAACTTTTTTCCCACTCCGTAACAATATCGTACTTGTATTTTCTCTAGGGTTCATGACTGTTTGTGATGGAAGCTTTCTAGAACCTTGAGCTTCAAGCTTGCTCACAGATGAAGCTAACTGACCAATCTGCCTATCTATGTTTTGAATGCTATTTCTTGTCTCCTTTTGAAACTATTGTGAATTGTTAGCCAAAGCCTTAATAATTTCATAAAGTGACATACCTTGATTTGAGGGAGGCGAAGGTGGAGGTGGTTGATTCACTTGTGGTCTTTGCTGCTGGTATCGGTTTTGCACTGGTTGATTCCTATAACTCAGATTGGGATGATCTCGCCATCTTGGATTATAAGTATTCAAATAGGGATCATACCTACGTTGTGGCTATCCATAATGTCCGACTGCATTAGCATGTTGCATTGATTCATCCTCTTGTAACGCATGACACATGTCAATAGCATGACCAGAACCCAATAAATTCCATATACCTTAACAGTTTGCATGTTCCCTACAGCCAACTGACTCATCAAAGAAGTTAAATAAGAAATTTGTTTCTCAAGGTTAAATGTACTTACCTCATTAACCTTCATAGGTGTGTGATCCATTCTCATTCCAAATTGTTGAAAATTTATTACCATGTTAGCAATCAGCCTCCTTGCCTCTTCTGGTGTCTTATCAACCAAAACTCCTCCACTAGCAGCATCTATCATACTGCGGTCCATTGGTAGAAGTCCCTCATAGAAATACTGAATCAACAGCGCTCACTTATTTGATGATGGGGACAGCTTGCACGCAGCTTCTTAAATCGCTCCCAATACTCATACAAGCTCTCTCCATTGTACTGTCGGATTCCACAAATTTATTTTCTTATGTTGGCAGCACGGGAAGCAGAAAAATACTTCTCCAGAAATATCTGCTTCATCCCATTCCATGAGTTGACAGATCCAAAAGGAAGGTAATACAACCAATCCTTAGCTGTGCCTTTCAGTGAGAAGGGAAAAGCTCGAAGCTTGATTTGATCCTCTGAAACTCCTTGAGGTTTCATGCTGGAACACACAATATGAAATTCCTTTAGATGCTTATGTGGATCCTCACCTGCAAGACCATAAAATTTAGGCAATAAATGGATTATCCAGATTTCAACTCAAAAGCAACATTTAAAGCAGGGTATTGGATACACAAAGGCTATTGGTTTAGATCAGGAGCAGCCAACTCTTTCAAAGTTCTAGCAGCCATGGTTTCGTTTTCGAAATTTGAATCCAAATCCGAATATGAACTTAACTCCCTTGGAGATTGGACTCCTTCAGATGTACTCGGAATCTGCTTAGCCAATTTTCTCAATTGTTTAGCTGTTTTTTCTACTTCTGGATCAAAGATCAACTCACCAAATTGAGAAGTTCTTGTCATAAACAAAAAAGAGATCAAAGTAAAAATAGAAAAATGCCTCAAAACCTTAGAAAATAATGGAATTTATCCTCAAGAGGGTGGGGCCAATGAATTTTATTCATTGGTTTTGATTAGAACGTTGTTTCCTTCAAAATAGGTATAGGCCGCCCTCCAAATTCAACCAAAAATCTGTCAATAAATAGTAACACCATAATTTTTTTCCGAAAACCTGAAAATAGCAACACTTAACAAACAAAATTAATAACAGAATACCCTAACAAAAAAAAACATAAAATCCAATAAATTTCAGTCCCCGGCAATGGCGCTAAAATTCTTGATGGTTGTCGAATCTACCAGAAATTAAATTAACTGAAATTACCAATTATGAAATATTTTTTGCAGTAAGTGGTAAATTCAGGTCGAACTCTAGAGACTAAATTATTAAATTTCATTCACTTGTATAATGGAAAAAAGAAATAAAAGTTGGGGAGGGGAGGTTAATTCACAATCCAAAGAAGAACTCAATAATCCAAAATTAAGATCTAAAAATAAGAAACTCTCGAATTAAACAAACTTCAGTCCAAGGTAATTCTCATCCCAATGCATTGATTAGATCATAGACAAAAGAAATACAATTATATCTTATTGAATACTTAACGTAGATTTACCAAACAGCGAGGTAAACCCCTGACTTTCCTATACTCATCAATTCGAGCCCAACACTCTTATTGACTCTAATTATTAACTGAGTTGATATTAAGCAATCCTCATCAAATTAATAACTGCTTTAAGAAAAGGAAATAGTTAAGTTGAATAACAATTTATGAAGCATAAATCATTTAATCCACCCTATTGTTTCCTTAGGTTATTATCGAAAACTTGGATCATAATCAATAAAACCTAATTGCTACTCATGTTCAATTTTACACAACAATTACAAATTGTGAAAATGAACTAGCAATTAATCAAATCAAATAATTAACTAATAGGCCTTTTTAGCAAATCATTCAACAGATAAAAAATAATTAAATTAGAAAATAATAGATATTCAAAAAGACATAAATTAAATTAAGAACCTGGTCTCACAAATCACACGTAAGAACTTGAATCCCTTGAACTGAATTAAAAACTTAGCCACTCATGTTCATGGCTTATAGAAAAATAAAGGAAAAATAAAAAAGAAATCTAAAAAGAGAATGAGAACAAAGGTCTTCTATGGAGAACGAAGGTCTGAATTGGGATACTCTTAGCTGCTGCCCAAAGACGTATTTATAATTTAAAACATAATCCCAAAGATAGGAACCAAACTAGGAAAAGTTTTAAAATTCAAAAGGACAGATTTTCAGCCTGTATTCATGTCTCTGAAATCAAGGCCGATTTTTAGCGACTTCCTTTCCGAATCTGCCTCTGCCCTCTTCAGAAAAGTTGTAGCTCTATTTCTTAGCTTTCTAACGGGTACTCATTTGCCCAAATCTGAGGTCTACAGCCCAAGTTATGACCCAAAAACTAAGACTGGTTTAGATAGACGGTCCAGCCCATAGTGACAACTTCATTGCCATTTTTGATAATTAAAATGGTCTCATCTCTCATCCAGCCCTTCATAGAAGTTGTAGAGGTGGCTCTTAAGGTTCAATTGGGCTTGGTATTGCTTCATTTGGACATCTAAAACTCTAGATACAAAATAAATACTAAAACTGGTCGTGACACATCAAGTCTAGGCTTTTGCAATAGATCCATAGCTCATTTTGTCAACCTTGGAGACTGATTTGGGCTTTGGTCCCTTTTTATCATTTGAAGTGCTCTATCTTAGCTTTTCAATGGATTAAATAGCACTCAATTTGGAGATCCACAACTTTAGAAACACCTGAAAAATAAAGTAAAGGTCAAATGCTGAAAATTTCTCCATTTAACACAATTATTCCACAACTTTCTAAAAATATGCCTAAATGATAAATATATTTTAACCAACTGAATTAAACATAAAAACACACTAAAACCACTAAATGTGATGGAAGTAAAATTAATAAATTATGCACTTATCACAACGTGATCTTAATCTTAGGTAAAGGAGATGGGTAGAATTGCTAAAGGATTATGATTGAACCATACAGTATCACCCGGAAAAAGCTAATGTGGTGGCTGATGCTCTAAGGACAAAGTCTTCTGATTGTTTAGTTCACATATCTACCAAGAGGAGGCCTCTGATTGGTGAATTACATGAGTCACTAGATTAGGGAGTAGAATTTGAGATCGTATCTGGATTATTCTTAGCACATTTTCAAGTTAGGCCTATCTTGATTGATCAAATTAAGGCTGCTCAGAAGAGAGATTCTCAGTTGTGTAAGATTATAGATAGTATCCATCAAGGCCAAGCTCAAGGGTTCATGTTAGATGATGATGAAGTTCTTCGTTATGGTGCTAGACTTTGTGTCCCTAGTGTTGATGAGTTGAGAAGAGAAATCATGGAGGAGGCATACCATTCTGCTTACACAGTACACCCGGGTTCAACTAAGATGTATTGTGATTTAAGGGAGCATTATTGGTGGGGTGGCATGAAGAGAGATGTTGCAGACTTTGTTGCTAAATGTTTAACTTGTCAACAAGTTAAGGCAGAGCATCAGAGACCATCTGGGTTACTTCAGCCATTGCCTATTTTCGAGTGGAAGTGGGAGCACATTGCCATGAACTTTGTTGTGGGTTTACGTGGTAAACGAAGTGGTTACAATGCAATTTGAGTGATAGTGGACAGATTGACAAAATCTGCTCATTTCCTTCCTGTGAAGACTACATATAACTTTGCTAAACTTGCATAGTTGTATATAGACAAGATTGTTAGTCTTCATGGTATTCCAATTTCCATTGTCTCTGATTGTGGTATTCAATTTACTTCTCGATTTTGGATGAAATTTCAAGAAGCTTTGGGAATACGAGTAGACTTTAGTACTGCTTTTCACCCTCAGACAGATGGACAGTCAGAAAGGACCATATAGACGTTGGAGGACATACTTCGTGCATGTATTATGGATTTTGCTGGCTGTTGGGATCATCATTTGCCTTTAGTGGAGTTTACTTATAATAACAGTTATCAGGCAAGTATGGAGATGGCTCCATACGAGGCATTATATGGTCGAAGGTGTAAGTCACCAATTTGTTTGGATGAAGTTGGAGAAAAAAGGCTTTCTAGACCAGAGTTGATACAGTTAACTTCAGAGAAGGTACGGTTGATTCGTAATAGACTTTTGACTGCTCAGAGTATAACACCCCCGTTTGCATAACCTGGTAGATTTCGCTGTTCCGGTGACCGGTGTCGGTCCGGACAATTAATGGGATTAGAACCATACTTAAGACAACTAGAGAAGCTATAAACACAAATAATTAGTAATGTTTAATTAGTTAACTATAAATAAGAAAAACAGAACATAAAAGGTTAAACGAGCCGAGAGTCACAGCGATGGGTGACCTCCTCGGGAACGACTGCGAAGTCATTTTAAACTCAAATTTCGAACCGTAAAAAGTGACGCTGCGGTCCTTAGGACCCTTATGAACACAGTGGAAAAGAGAAAATCACGAAAAAGAACTGTTAAGTCAGTCAAATAATTAGGTCAGGGAGCCGGAAGAAATATTGGATTATTTGCAAACCAGGATGAATCGGCGAGGGGCAATTTGGTCAATTGACCGAGAGTCGACTCGACCTAATCACAAATAAAATCGGAGAAAAGAAAATTTTGGAATCGAGAATTAAATTAAAGAACTAATAGAAAAAAATAAATAGAAAAAAAAGGGAGAAAATGGAAAAGTCAAAGGTGATGACATCATGAATGATGTCATAAAGAAATTAATTAAGTTACTTATTAATTTAGAATTTTTGGTCTTCTTTAAGCCAACATTAGATAAAAGAAAATAAAGAAAAAAAAATTTTCATTTTAGTCTTCTCCCTTCCCAACTTGCCGCCCCACTTCCTTCCCTAAATCCCCCATGGAAGCTCTTCCCTTAAGCTTACACTAAGCTTAATTTCTCCTTACCCAACCTTAATAACCCTCATAAAAACTTCATTAGAGCTTGATATTGTAACTTGGGAAGAAGACTACAAGAAGAAAGAAGGGCTAAGAGAGAGATTTGAAGCTTTAAGTTGAGGTTAGTATGTTAAACTCCTTATTCTTCCATTTAAATGCATGTGTGATGATTGAAATAAGCTTAGAAATTATGAAATGAAATAAAATCATGGGAGGACTAAACTGAAATTTTGGCCTGGTTGATGGGAGTATGATTGGTATGGTTTGATGTGTTTAAAGGGAATTAAAGATGTTAATAAACTTACATTAGTATGGTGTTAAGATGGAAATGCACCAATTGTGATTGAATGAGTGAGTTAGGGTTTGAATGTTAGGGTTTGTGAATCAAATTTTGGAGAAATGCATAAATGATATCTTTGACCAATTTTGGACTGAAAAATGGTCAATAATGACCAAAGGAAATGTATGGGAATTGTTAGAATGGAAGACAAATTCGTAGGTCAATTGGTCATGCTATTGGCAGCATGACCAAACCTACTTTGAAGGACCAAAACGGGAATTTTACAAGCCCAATTGATATGCCACCAATTGGAGATGAAAATAGACATAAAATAGCACAATTTTCATTGAGGAACCATGGCCAAAAACTGACCAAAACTTAGTGAACCAATTGACCAAAGTGAAATGAGAGCAGGCTGTCACTGCACAAACTGACCAAATGAACAGTAACTGTTCATTTGGTCATAACTCGAGCTAGACAGGTCAAATTGACCTGAAATTTTACCAGTGATTAGATGAGATATAGACCTAAAACTTTCATGAAGAACACCACCCCAAATTATGCCATTAACCTAGTCAAATTATTGAGCAAAGTTGAGTTATTGAACCTGCAACTCTGCAGAATTGCCATTTGAGCAGTAATGTTTGAATGGCTATAACTCTCTCTAGAAAACTCTGATTTAGGTGATTCTTAAACCGATGGAAACCTAAGACATAGTAGAACATTTCATATGAAGAAAGTTAGACCAAATTATGGACTTAACTTGATCAAATTATTGAATGAAGTTGGACCAAAAATCTGCTAGAACCAAAATTGCAGTATGAACAGTGCACGTAAATAGTAACTGTATTTTGGCTATAACATGAGCTACAAAACTCCGATTGGGGTGATCCAAAAATGAGAATACACTTAAGACAATAAGGAACATTTTCTATGAAGGAAGTTTTGCCAAATTCCAACAGTAGATTGACCAATGGAACAGTGCAACTTCGGAGCACCAAAACCGAAAATTGGCAATTTTGCCAAAATGACCTAAGCTTTGAGAAAATAACCAAAACCAACAAGTTTAATGACCAAAATGTGGTATGTGGGTGAAGTTGGAGTTCCCATACCTATTAAGCCTTAGAAAGTCAACTATTTGACTTGAATAGTGTAGTGAATAGTAACCCGAAACACAAAATTTAAAGAACGTCGAATTTAGCACGTTAGAGTTAGGTAATTGTGAAGCTAAATTTATTTTGGATTTATGTTAAGTTCTAGTACTGAAACATTGTAAAATTGTGTGTTTCAGTTGAAAAGAATATCGGGAAGGAACCCGAGGAACCGAGTCGAGGCTAAGGGACGACTCGCTTGAGGTTTGTGCACAATAAATCCTTTATCCTTGAAAAATTGATTTAATACGCATTATGAATTTATGAACTTTTGTGTTGCCACCTTGTGATCAAATTGTAACTTTGGAAATTGATTTGATTTTTGTATGCAATATTTGAATGAAATGTTTGAAATGGATTTTTGATTCACACTTAGCATGACAGTTACTTATTATTCCTCCTCCATTTATGGGGTTGAGATCGTTTATTTTCCTCCCTCTCTGGCTTGCCAGTTGAGGTTGTAGATCGGATGAGTACTCATTAGCTAGCTAGCCAGCCACCTCCCTCATTGGTTTCGATTAATGGGGTTGAGATTGCTTTGTCGTGGTGTATAATGCGGCATTGATCGGAAATTTTGTGTCATGGCTTAAGTTGTGTGTGACTTTGGCAACACTGTATTTATGAAATTGTTTGACTAAACTGTGTTTAATATATTATTTGACAAAATGGTGTTATTATGAACTTTGATATTGATGAAATGTGATTGACAAATATTTGAATTGTGTTTGGCAATGAATGATTTATTTATTGCATTTTAAATTTTTATTGTGCACCACTGAGTATTTTTATACTCAGCGATGACTTATTTTGCTGTCGCAGATAAGAGCAAGGAAAAAGCAGCAGAGTGAGCTGCGATTAAATCGAGAATTACATTGAGCTTTTGTACGGGTATTATTTTATACCCTTGTAGATAATTTTGATGTAAATATGGAAATGCTGTATGTATCAATGTAGTTGAGCAGTTGTAAATAAATTGTAATAATATTATTTTGGATTTTCTACGGTAATTTAATATTGTACATATGAATTTCCTACTTTATGTTTTGTTAATGAAGATATTAAATATTTTGAGATGAGAAATCTTGATTTGTATTGTGAAATTATTTGAAGTGCCTTGAATTGAGTTGATTTGAGAATTATTGGTGGTTGGGAGTTGTGAAACATTTTGGGAGTGTTTTTCTCAGGTAATTGGAGAACGGTTTCCTCCAAAAACAAATAGAACTCTGTCAAAATTTTTATAAAAATTGCGGCAAAAGTAAAATGGACAAAAATTTTTACTAGTATTTAAACTTTGAATAAATGGTTTTTAATTCCTACCAAAATGCTCACCACTTCCAAAATGTAAGAAAATTGTTTTAAAATCCCTTGTAGGGTACTTAATGAGTTATCGGTAGGTGAAGTTCGGTAGTTCATTAAGTATTCTACGGGATCATATTATACCTTACAGAGGGATAAGGTGTGACACAGAGTCGACAGAGAAGTTATTCTGACCCTAAGCATAAAGATGTAGAGTTTATGGTTGGTGATCATATATTTCTAAGAGTTTTATCTATGAAAGGAATCATGAGGTTTGAGAAGAAAGGGAAGCTTAGTCCTCGTTTTGTTGTTCCATTTGAAATTTTGGAGAGAATTAGAGCAGTTGCTTACCATTTAGCCCTTCCACCTAGTTTTGCACATGTACATCTAGTTTTCCATATTTCTATGCTTAAGAAGTATGTAACAGATCCATCTCATGTTTTGCAACCTCAGACCATACAATTTAGGGATGATGTGTCATATGAGGAGTAACTAGTAAAGATTTTAGATCAACAAATTAAGAAACTCCGGCCTAAGGAAGTAGCTTTGGTCAAAGTCTTGTGGCATAATTACTCAAGTAGTGAGGCCACATGGAAGGCAGAATCTTAAATGCGAGTCAAACATCCTCATTTATTTGATTCTTCAGGTTAGAATTTTCTCTGTTAAAATTCGGGGACCAAATTTCTTTTAAAGGGAGAAGTATGTGGAAACACAATATTTTATCTATTTATTTATTTTAATTAGCTAACAATAATTTAATATATTTATCTAAACAAAGAAATATTTTATTAGATAATCTGCTTATTTATTATTATATATATATATATATATATATTTATTTATTTATATTTATTTATATATATATTATTTTTGGAATTAAATATATATCTGTAATCTAAACAACCCTATTCAATAATAACTCTTATTCAATTCTACACCTAATAGAATTCTTGAAATATATATACCCCAATAATCTCTTTCTGCTAAACTTTATTCTCAAAACCTGTTTATCACCTCCTTTTATATCAAATACTCTTAATAAGTATTTTCATCATCTTTTATTTATTGGTATATATATATATATATATATATATATATATATATATACGATTTATAATTTGATGTACGCAGAAAATCTCTAAATTTTTACTTCTCTATTCATCACTTTCGATTATGTTTTCAAGTTAAAAATTCTCATTCTTTGTTCAATAATAAATGAATTTGATTTTATTTTCTTTCCTTGATTTGTTACAACTACTCTATAAATTCTTTTTTTTTTCTTTGATCATTGGTATTGAATTGGGTTAATCATAATTACTGTTGGATAATAACTTATTTTTATAAAAAAAAAAGAAAATATATGAAAGGTTTCCTCCTTTGCTATACTTGTAATATATATATATATATATATATATATATATATTAAAATTATTTTATTTTATTATTATTTGATATTTTTTTTATATATTTTGGTTGTGTTGGAGATTCGAATATTCAATCTATCAGTTAAAATTGTCTCTTTTCTATTGAAAATAATTATTGTCTTGAAGGTTTTAGGTGAATAGTAATTATAGTATATGACACCGTTTTAGTCCCTTTTAAAATTTCTTAGCATTAAATTTGTTATTAAATAAAATTTTAAATCAGTATTTTAATAATTATTTTACATGTAAGTTTCTAGAGTTTTTATTTTATTATTGAATTTTATTCTGATTTTGATTAAATAATTGATTTTGTCAATTATCTCTGCATTAGAGCCATTAAGATTTTGGGAACAGGCCTTTAATGTCTTTATATTGATTGATATTTGACTATAAAATTTATCGATGTGTTACAATAAATTGATTTGATATTGATTTGATCTTATTGACTCTATAGAATCATTGAAATAAACTATTGGAATTGTACTATCAGTTATTATTTGCTATCTGAAATTTTTTTATTGATTTTGATTGATTTGTACAAATTAATTTTCTGTTTTGAATTGGTACTTGTGCCTAGTATCTA
Organism: Hevea brasiliensis; assembly: GCF_030052815.1. Classification (NCBI taxonomy): domain Eukaryota; kingdom Viridiplantae; phylum Streptophyta; class Magnoliopsida; order Malpighiales; family Euphorbiaceae; genus Hevea; species Hevea brasiliensis. The sequence continues at coordinate 115,075,628 of NC_079497.1, read as the reverse complement.
TATCTGTATTTGTTATCTGACCCCATCATGTGGACTATCGCGATATTACATTGCATTGTTGAGTCATACATCATTGCAATTTATGATTTGCATTACTATTATATCCATTGATATCTGTGAAAGAGGATAAAGGTATCTAATATCTGTAGCGCGCTATAAAATTTTTTTTGAATGATTTTGAAAGCATGAGTATGATTTTATTAAATAAAAATTTATTGTGAAATTAATGAAGCATCTGCCTATTCCTATTCTATTGTGTGTTATAATTATCATTCACTGAGTATTAGTTCAAACCACATTTTTTTTGTCCGTTATCTATTCAGATCGGTAGAATTCTGTAGCTGATTCAAATAATCAATCTATTTTCTGGAGAAAAATAATATTTAATTTATTCTCATAGTATGTCCGAATTCATATTTTCTCGAGCTAATAATTAATTTAATTTATTGAACAATTTAAATTTTCATTTCAAAACTGTAGAGATTTTATAGTTTACTTATTATAAGATATTTATGATATTATATTAATATTTTATTTATTTAAATTTTATTTATTTTTTAATTAATAAATAATAATATATTTATTTAAAATGTTTTAATAAAATTTATATAATTTAAAAATATTTAAATTATACAACGACCACAGCACAAAATTTTGGGTCGGACAATTCTTAATTTCATTTGGGTCAAGTCTATCTCCCTCTGTTTTTCTTTGATACACAATTTCAGCTCTCTCTCCTCCGTTCCTTTCCCTTAATTATCTATTCAACACCTGAGATTAACAGCTCTATCATAGATTGATAGTTAATCTGTATCTTAAACAATAGTTATCAAGAATAATACAAGGCCAGCAGCTCCAAAATCTCTTATTTCACGAGATTAATCCAATATAGATCTGGGTACTTGTTTTTTTCCCCCCTTCCTTTATCCTCTGTTTTGATTTCTGCTTTTTTTTCCCTTTCTTTTTCTTTCCTTGATTAATTTTTTCCTTTTTTCATTTTGTTGGTTTCCTCAGTTTGTACTGCTTAACGTGCGCAAATTTCTCTGCTTTTTATGTTCTAATTCTCTTCCTCTGTTTTCTGATTTTCTGTAACCCTAATTTTGTTCTTTCTTTTACTTTAAGGGTGTTTATAATAAATTTCTGATGTTGCTTCTTTGTTTTCGTTCTTTTTCTTTTTCTTTATTTCTTTGTTTGTTTGTCAGTAATAGGGTAATTATGTATATCTGAGGGTCATATAGTTTATGCAGCTGTTTAGAGGTCATCATCCTACAACTTTGGCAGCTCCATACTTTCTTTTCCTATGTATACATACTCTTATCCTACAGCATTAAAAATTTGGGCCAACTGCTCTCTAACCTTCATTACTTCAACTTGGTTCTGTTAGGCATACTTCCCAATTGTATGTTAGTATATAAAGTTACTGAATTTTAGATTATCAACTTTATATCAACTGTTTTTAACTAAAACTAAACCTGTTTCCAATTGTGAAACATTTATGTATAAAAGAACTTGGGAATTTTGTTTGCCGCTAACCATGTCTTTCATTCTTTTTTTGTTGTGAATTCGTGACACGTATATTCTTGGATTTTTGTCGCCAAATTTCAATTCACAATTGGATATGTAGCTGTGATTTGTTTCCCCATTAGCAACTGCCATATGATGTCAACCATTGGATTAAAGGAAGATGGTTGAGTAGAAAAGTGTGATAAAAGTTCCTTGTGATAAAAAAAAAAAAAAACTCTAGAAAAGTTGAAGAGAATACTTTATAGAACAAAATTTGAGCAACTATGACATATGGCAATGAATGTTTAGCGATGAAGAAATGACTCTTTTAGAAATGAGAATGCTAAGATGGATAAGTCAAAATACAAGGATGTAGATATGAGGAATGGATGTCATAGAGATGGTTTGAAGTTTGAACATGTGGATTGTAAACTAAAAAATGCACCAGCGCAGAAGGTTGGGCATATTGAAATTGTAAGAAAGCGAGTGGTGATCTAGTATGATGTGGGGAAAGTTAGAATAAATGATTTTGTGGCTATAGATATTTTGAAAGATATATAGCCCTGAAGTAAGTGGAATAGAGAAATGGATTCATATAGTAGACCCTAACTGGTTTGGGATTAAGCTGTAGTTGAGTTGAACACGAAAGCTTACTCTAATTGAAATTGGGAGTTGCTTAATACAATAAAAGGTTAAATGTACATGTTAGATTTTTATGGAAAAGGAAATGTAAATGTAGAGAAGTTTTGGCCGCTTATTTTTACAATGTAACTGCTAAGTAGCTGCAGCAGGAAATTTAGATCATGGTGAAATACCAGGTGTATTTGGGAACATGTTTTATCTTAAATTTGTATGATTAAGAAATGTTAAGTAATGGGATGAATTAGTTTTTCCTAACATTGTGCTATTCTTTGTTCTAGCTTCTGATTTGTTTCTTTTGTAATTAACTTTGTCTCTGAGAACCTAATGTATGAAATAAGAGTTATTCAACATTTTTAAGCTTATGGTATATGGATTCATGGCTAATGAAATCAGGACAATTTACTAAGCAATTGGTTGTAACCAATTGGTGGGTATGAAAAAGAGTTAAGCCAGTGATTTTCTGGCTATTTGATTCACAGATGTCCTGTTCTAATAGGGAACTTAAAGATCTAAGCTGATTTCTTTGTCATCATAGTCAATTCTGTCCTAATTGGGCCTATTTAGCTTTTAGTACTTTTGCCAATTTCAGGTTTGTTCTTTAGCATTGTAGTTAATTTCTGAATAGATATATGATCCTTACAAATATTTTAGCCTTTTTTTTATATAAATAAACATTTTGTCGTCTAGTCCCAACTAGATCTAGATTGGGGCCTAGTTGAGTTGCTAGATCTTAGATGCATACTGAATTGGCAATTGCAGTTAAATATGACATGCTCATTAGATTTGCTACACGGAACTCATGTTAGTTACACCCTACTCATCCTCTGGTTCTCTTTTTTGTTGATATTTTAGCTTCTTAAGTACAACTATTCCTTAAAGGGATCCTATGGAGAAATGGGGAGCCTATTATTATTATTATTATTATTATTATTATTATTATTATTATTATTGCTTTCATTCTTGTTCTTCTGTCTTACCTTTAGGTTTCTTGGTTATAGATGAATGACATATGTATCAGATGAAAAGCATTCCTAGTTCAAGTTTGGTCCATAAAAGCTCATTGGTTCATGATCAGCATTTAGATTGTGGTGCTAATACAATGGACCCTATTAATGGAGGGAATAGTCTCAACAACAACCCAAGCCTTGCTTCAAAGCAACGACTGCGTTGGACTCATGAGCTTCATGAACGCTTTGTTGATGCTGTGGCACAACTTGGTGGACCAGATCGTGAGTTTTCTTTATGCCTTTTTTTAATTTAATTCTCAATGGTTATTCTTTGTCGATATTATTAATATTATTCATGCGATAAACTCCAAAGTAACCCATGCATCACACAATCAGCCAAGCAATGAAATCATTCAATTCTTGATTTGTTTGCACTTTGCACACGCCACTGACCAGGTTGGTTGTTTCCTGAGATTTTCTTGCTGTTATAAGATGGATGGTATTGCTTTTCATATGTGAAACATCAAACTGCTTTTGGGTATTTTCAATGATGAAAAGATTAGGAGAACTTAAAAAGCATTTTCTTTTTAATAAAAAGAAAATTTTCTTACTTCACTAAGGAAAAGCTATTTCAGTGTTTCAGTAGCGCTAGAAAGCACAAGCTTCTCAATCTTATTGCTGTTGCACACACACAAAACAGAGATGAAGATGTGTATGTATTAACACTTGTTTTAAATTTAAATAGGTACCTGATGACTCATCACAGCTCTTCAATCCTCCCCCATCTTTTTTTTCTTTCAAGTAGAAAGGTTGTTAATTGCAATTACTGGAATGCCCAATCTGGATTTATAACTTGATAAATTGTATTAGAAGGTTGATTCATTCAGAACTTATTTCTTGGCTTGGGACTGTAAAGGAATTCAAGAAGCACAGTGAATATAATTTAAGTGTTAATGAATATATTGAATAATATTCCAATTCTTTTTCTCTCTAGGAGCTACCCCCAAAGGTGTTCTCAGAGTCATGGGCGTGCAAGGTTTAACAATATACCATGTCAAAAGTCATTTACAGGTGTGTAAGAGTTGATTATTATCCTAATTAGAAGTAACTTTAGCTTTTATATTTTCTGAATTTCTTTATAGTTGATTGCTTGGGGAGTTCATATGTCAATATTCCTTGTCCTCATTTCTTATTTGTTTATGACTTTGCTTTTCTGACACATCCAGAAATATCGACTTGCAAAATACCTCCCTGACTCTTCATCTGATGGTAAGTTCATCTCATGTCCTCTGTTGTTTATATGTGACCATACACGTATGCTATTACATGTTTTTTAGTATCCTTACTGTGCAAATTCTGTTTTGTTATGCTAATTCGATGATAATGGAAGGGAAAAAATCTGACAAGAAAGAAACTGGAGGTATGCTTTCCAATTTGGATGGTTCATCGTAAGTGGAGCTTCTCTCTCTCTCTCTCTCTCTCTCTCTCTCTTTTTTTTTTTTTTCCTTTTTGATTTGTTTAAATAGGTCATATTTAAATGTTTGTTGAAGTTTTAAAATTAGAAAATTCATGTTTGTACCAGAGCATAGAATCACATGGTAGAGCTTGAGCCATTGAAAAGTTCAAGAAAACCCATGGGCAGGATCTGAATAAAAAGTTCAGATATGCTCTTTTAGATTATTCTGGGTAATCAATTCAAAACTGATTTGACAAATTGCATTCTTAATTTTTGCAGTGGAATGCAAATTACAGAAGCACTCAAGCTTCAGATGGAAGTACAAAAGCGACTGCATGAGCAATTGGAGGCATGGTTTTTCTTTGCAATTTAGTATCCACTAAATTAGTTTTATTTTTAGGTTTTTCTTTTAATAGTATGGTTATTATTATCAGTTGAATTTATAGACCCTGCATGAATGAGGAGAAAAAGATTAGTGATGATCAGTTGAAAGTTCAGGTATATATAGTAAATTAACAACATTAATAGTACAATTTTGGTTCTTCCTTTTCTCTAAATGATATTTGAATGCTTGGAAAATTCTTACCTACACTTGGTGTATGGCCCCACATATACACTAAACCAATAAGCTTTTGCCATCTCAACCTTTTGTCCGATTTTTGTCTGGTTTTCTCAAGGAAAAGCAAAATCTGCACAAAGATGATATGTGGGGCTATACACTTAGTGCAGGACTGCAGGTATGAATTTTCCTCAATCATTTGCTGTTTTCTTGGTTATAGAGATTCTTGTCCTTTCTTCTTCTACCATTGTTTTATTTTTTAAAGATGATCTTTTATGGAAAATTTGTAAACTTTCTGCATTAAAAGATGAAACTGAAAATGAGGACAATGCCTTGGTTATATCATAAATAATAGTGGATCCAATTCATCAAAACCTTATCAATACAAAAAATCCTTATCACTGCCCTATGGTTAACTACATATTCTTACTTTCCATTTTCATTGCTCATTTTCCTGTCTGAAAGGAGATCATAATGTCATATTAGCTTTTGAGTGTGCAAATTTTCCTTCTCAATGTCTCACTTTTGTGATATTGTTTAGCATATTACATGATTAACAAGGATATAACTAAAATATCAAATCAGTGGATGGGAAAGAATTTTTTGTTATTCCCTCCTGGTTTGTTTGGAACTCACCCGTATAATTTTCCAAATGTTAATATCTTTTTAATTGTTGTTGTAGATTTGTCTTATGAAATCAAAATAGATAAATCAATTTGTTTTCTAAAAGAAGTGATACAATATTTTCTTTTTTGGCTTGGGAAATTGTCGAAACTGAATAACTGTATGCAAATGCAAATTGGTCTTTTTGGTTCTTATTTGTGGGATGTAACTGTGCTGAAATATGTCAGCATAAGTCTTACAAAGCATGCTATTTTGAATGCAACAGGTGCAGAGACAGCTACAGTTACGTATTGAAGCCCAAGGGAAGTACTTGAAGAAGATAATTGAGGAGCAACAACGACTCAGTGGAACCCTAGGAGAGGTGCCTAGTGCAGAGGTCTCTGCCCCAGTATTAGGTGATAATTGCCCAGAATCTGACAAGAAGACTGACCCAGCAACCCTTGCTCCAACTTCAGAGTCCCCCGTTCAAGACAAGGCTGTCAAGGAGTGTGCCCCAGCCAAAAGCATTTCTATTGATGAATCATTCTCATCTCGCCATGAGCCATTGACTCCAGATTCACGTTGTAATGTTGGTTCCCCAGCTGTGAGCCCTAAAGGTGAGAGGTCAATGAAGAAGCAACAGGTATGCATGGGCACAGCATAGGCAAAACCAGAGATGGTCAGATACTGGAGTCAAGCTTAAACTCCTATCGACAGCCACATTCTGTCTTCCTGGCTAGAGAGGGGTTCGATCCTTCATCTGGATTATCTATTGGAAATGAAAGATGAAATAGAGAAGGTTTCAGGCAATGATCTTTAATTTTGGTTGTTACATGATGCCTGCCCTTAATGGCTGCCCACATTTTTCTTTTCTATGTAATTTCTAAGAATATGTTCTCAAGCAGGTTAAAGAACCCATTAATGTTAGATGCCGCAGATAATTAGGTTCAAGGAAAGCTGTTCATTTAGGGCACTTTCCTTTCTGTTGGATACTTGAGGTTGCTCATCTAGAAGGTGGACATGCGTTGTGAACGGAGACGGGTGGTTTGGTTAAAATATGTACAATAGATCTCGATACTTGCATCTGTTGGACTCTCCTACTTAAAGATACCTTGCCATCGTTAAGGTTAAAACAAAAACAATGCTGGTATTGATGCTGCATGGTAATTTGAGGTGCAGGCTTTTTGGATTTAGACTTTCAGACACAGTATAGGACGAGGTTAGTGCGAATGTTATTAAAAATGATTAATAATGGTAAAAAAATCGTGGGTTATTAGGTTCGCAAGGTTATAGTCCAGTGATTCTGCATCGTTGTTCTGGGCCGTGATGGTACATAACTTATCAAGTCTGAACTTGGGAACCCTTTAAAGGTAACCATAAATATAGAAATACTATTGGATAGGAAAGTGAATCACAGCCGGGTTTTAAATGCATGGCACATGCAATCTCGCATGGTTCTGCACCCAGCTGAGAAGAGTTCCAGAGATCCATTACCATTGGCATTAACAAGAAGTTTGGCCATAACGCGCCCAGAAATCATAAGAGAATCAATACCTGTTAGCTACAAGTACATAGGGCATAAGGTGAAAGAAAGTAAAAGAAAGTAATATTTAAAGATAACCTGATAGTTAAAACTATAAACATGTTCCTATGGTACAGCAGCAGTCATGAAGAACAATGTCTTTGATGATTTACTCGCTTTAGAATGCAATGGCGCAGTCGCTTACCAAAGGCCTCAAGCCTTTCAAATTTCTCACCCTTGAGCTTCTTTGGAACTGTTAGAGTTTTCTTCTTCTTTTTCTTTTCTTCTTTTGCTGGGTTTGGGGTCTGTTGTATGCTTCTTAGAGGAGTAGCAAAAGCCTTTAGAGTCATCTAGATTCAAAAAGAAAAACAAATGATCACTTGATTATCAAGGATTATATGCAAATTCACACACAAATATGATGCAGATCAGTGAGAGGCATGAAATATAGCAATTTTTTTCTGGCCCTAGTTTCTTTAGCAAGCTCTCCCCAATACCCTTCATGCAATACTTGATCAACAAAAGGCTAATCTTAACCTCAACAACTAGGTGGGATAGGCTAAAATGGCAGAGCCATTATATGCAATTCATTAATGTGGCTAATGCTTCCTCATCCGCTCATGCCTCTGCTAAGAATTATCCCAGTATACTATTTTTTTTTCCAAAATGAAATTAAACAATATATAAAACATAGCAATGGCATACAAAAAAAAGGCACTCATTGGATAAAAGTTTGAGTAGGCTCATCAAATTGAATGAACACATGAAAACGTATGTATGAGATACAGGAGAGAGACCTCATGGCTTTTGTCAGTAGTTCTGCATTCAGCAGATGATTCTTCATCACTGCCTCCGAGGGAAGAGCATCTTCCCCAACTCTCTCTATTTGAGCTGGTATATGAACAACATTCCTCACTCTGACCATTTGGCTTATCCTGTAGAATCATGAATCCAATAACCCCATTAAAACATCAGTACCAAAAAGTATAATTCACTGTTAAACTTGGTGCAGATCATCTTGCAAATCCAAGAACCGCAATCAAGAGTAGGGTGGAAGAAAGATTTCTGATCATGATAGTTGCTTAGCATTATAAAGATTTAACTAAACCAACAACAAAATATCCATGCATTGAGGGCAGTTCACATTGTCGTTGGATTTTCAGAAGCTCAATTGAAAAAAATCTGGGTAATAACATATTAATCATCTGTTTTTATTTTTGCAGTTACAACTTTTGGCAAAACCATCCCCTTGGACACTTTAACGAAAGCCACCTCAACCAACTTATACAGTTTGATGTGTTGCAAAAATAATTTCAAACTTAATGCCAAATAGACATTTTTTTTAGAAAAAAATTGAGATGAAAAGTGCCCTTGATTAACTTTTAATAGAATCTATTGCTTTTTGGCAACCAGTTGTCTTCATCATTAGGTATGTATAATCAAACTATGCAATGACTCCTTTCGCTAAATAAATAAATAAAATTGAGTTGAGGTTGGCGCCTTTTGGAAAGGGGTTGGTGGCATACTGGCATAGTAATTTGCTATGATTCAAGGCCGAAAGCTGAAAGCTGCAAGTCTGCAACACCTTGCCTCAAGGAATGGGAGATTCTATAAGGTAGAGGCAAAATAGCTGCTGGTATATTCATTTGTTATTGTATAACAACATAACAGACCAAATAACTTTTTCATGTGGAATGATTATGATGAACTAATTAAAATCACCTGCAACTTTGATGGTTCGTCACTGCTGAGCCTATCACTTTCATTGACAGAAGAGTCCTGCATTATCAGCATAATATCTCATTTTTTATTTAAAAAACATAAAAATAAGGAAAGCATAATTGATGGGAGAAAGGAAGCTACATACCACTAAAATACTAGTAACAGGCATGATTTCAGAGAGAAGTTCACTAACAGGTTTTGTGGTTGGAAAGCTAGGAGGGGCAGAAGATGAACTTGCAGCATCAGTAAATGCAGAACGGAGGCCTGTGATTATCTCACATAAGAGGCTCTAGGGAAAAAAGGGGCAAAAGCTTTTATTAGTCCCTTGCTAAAAATAATTTTAATAAAAGGACATGCTTTTTCTCCACATTGTCCGAATATAAAGGAGCAAATTGTGCTATCAACCACTTCTACTCTGAAATGCATTGCTGACACTCAAAGTCATGGATATTTGTGATGGATGAGAGTACAAGCAAAACAGATTCAATACCAATCACATGGGATTAAGAAAAATGACGTTTTAAGTGCCATTTTCATTAATTCTTAGTTCTAGAAGGTTTTTTTTTTTTTTTTTTTTTCAATTTTCCATCTAAGAGTTTTGATTAGTTTGCTATTCAGGAAAAGTTGTTATTATTATTATTATTATTATTATTATTATTATTATTATTATTATTATTAATCTGCTAAAATTGTTCCATCTATTACCGCTAATTTTAAGAGGAAAGGAATAGTTAATTTCTATAAATACCTACATAATCTGGTATTTTCTGAGGCTTCAATTAAAAAGAACAAAAAGCTTCTTTCTTATACTTCTCTTCTCTTTGTATTTGCGGTTTGTTAGGTTGGCTTACAGTTTCACTAAAAAGTGGGACATTCATGAGCTTACTTTCTCCTTTAAAATTAAAGTAAATGACTCTTCTTATATAATTAAAACCTCAATAATCCTACATAAAATTTAAGACTTTTGTTTATCAGTTAAAAATGTTCAAAAATATACATATGATACACCCTTAATAATCTTCTAGATGCAGGAACTTAATCCTTCAATTGTGGCAATTATGTTTGCACTCCAATCAAAATAAATCAAAATAATTGACTTCTACACCATAATCTCCATTATCTTTGATGTGCTTTCTTTGTTCTGGAGGAAAAAGAAGTTAGAGACTAGAGAGAAAAAAGAAAGCATGTTAAAGATGATGGATTCCAATTGAGCAAGATTAGTATGAAATTTACTTTGAATCACAAGTACGCGAATATGCATGCAATTCATGCAAATAATTGACTTTCATAACTCCAGAGATATGCTAGCCTCATTCAAAAGATAGTCTCCAGCTCCATGCTACTTTTCAAAGAAAACTAGTGAAACAAGCTTTATGCCTTCTCACTTGTACGATCTTAGTTTGAGATTCTATACATTTTAAGTTAAAGGCGAGTTCAACTGGAAGGGATGACAGAGAAGGAACAAGAAATTGAGGAGTTATTATTCATTTTGTTCTTTAATTTGAACATGTTCATCTGTGAATGGTTCTATTTAATAATTTATCAAGTTTCTTATTTGGAAAATTTTCTATTCAGGAAAAGCAGAAAGTTAAGTTATTATTATCTACAGACATGTTCTCTTCCTATTTATACTTGTCAATTATACTAGGACAAGAAACTGTAATTGAACTTTTACATGATTACTACAATCATGACTAGATTTTGGTCATTCACAATCCAGCCACACAATCCTCCTTATATCACAAGAATACTCGATACACTGCTTAATTGTTAACATAGAATTGTGAATTGGGTTGCATGAGATGCATGTCATTTAGGTTAATTAAATACTAAACTTGCCTAATGCCCAACCCTACCACTTCCGCTGCGCCTTCACATAGTACGTAGGGGGAGGCTTAATTGGAACCCTATTACATTTAATTTAAAATGCAGTTTAAATTTTAAAATTTTAGTAGTAGAATGCAATTTAAATAGGAAAACTTTAAATAAAAAGAAACATATTCTCATTAAATAAACTTTGTGGATAAAGATGTAGAGTTTTAAGGTAACTAAATACCATAAATCACTAGCTAACTTCCTATTTAAATAGAGCCCGTGTATCAAAGAGATAAATTTGGATATGCCATTTTTACGTTTTGGACCGTGTATTATCGAACGCCAGTCGGAGGGAGGGGCAATGTTTTAGGTAACAGCGCCCTTGACCATAGGAATGAAATGTTGCAACGATAGGAGCGATGTCTGAAGCAACAAATGGATCCCAGATTCGGTCATATCAAAAGATGCTTTGAAGAAATTGCAGATCTATCTTAGACTACATTTTCAATAACTTCACTCTTGCACATTTACATGATACATAATCCATATTTTATAATAGAAAGCACATAAGACATATTTCATAAATTAAGAAAGAATTCAAACCACCTTGAATTATGAGATTTTCTAAGAATTAAGGAGAAATCCCATCCCATAAATTAAGGAGGAATCTTATTTCTTAAATTAAGGAAAATCTCATCAATTCTAACACTCTCCCTTATGAGATTTTTCTAAAGTTATGGATTCATCGTCAAGCTATCTCCTTTTTATTTTAATCCATCATCTCTTTCCTTTTTTTTTAAATATTATTTTTTTTTAAAAAAAATTGTCACTCTTTATCTTTTTCTTATTTTTGTTCTATCTTTATTTTACCCTTGGTCTATTTCTTTTCTTGAGGAATAGAGGAGAAAAGTTGAAGAAATAGGGGAGGGACTTCAAACCCTTGGCTTTGATGAAGGAGAAGAATAAAGTAGGGATTTGAACCCTTGGCTCTAATGAAGGAGAAGAAGAGTAGGGGCTTCAACCCAGGCTCTCAAATCATGAGGAAGGAGAAGAAAAAGAGGATGAATAACTTGGGACTATAAACACAGCTTTGGGACTCAAACCCATAGTTTTGTGAAGGAGGACAATAAGAAAGGAGACCCTAGAATTTTCTTCAAGTTCTGATACCATGTTAAGTTTTAGAAAGAGAGAATAAGAATAAAGAAAGGAAGGGAGAAAGTACACAAAGGCTAAAAAGACTACATTTTCATTAACTTCACTCTTGCACATTTACATAATAGTTCATATTTATAATGGAAAGCACACAAGACATATTTCATAAATTAAAAAAAAATTTAAAACACCTTGAATTATGAGTTTTTCTAAGAATTAAGGAGAAATCTCATCCCATATATTAAGGTGAAATCTTATTCCTTAAATTAAGGAAAATCTCATCAATTCTAATAGTTTTCCTATTCTATCTATGATTAGTTTAATTCCTATTTATTTATATTTTCCTAATGTATTTAGGATTATTAAACTTCCTAATTAATAGTTTCGTATCCTATTAGGTTTATGAGTCTAAAAACTTTATAAATATCCCTTATTAACATGTATTTCAATTAGAGTTCAATTAATAAAAATCCTACAGAGAAATTCTCTTAATTTTCACTGTTGTGTGCAAGTTTGTTCTTTATTTGTGAGCTTCACGCTGTGTCATACACCTTTGGCATTTCTTAATACAAGAACTTTGATGAGAAAAGGCAAAGAAGTAGAGCAGCTTTTGCTTCAATTGGATTACTTGTCTTTTCAAGAATGGGATTTCATTTTGCAGCAATCTCTACATTTCATTCTTGAGGACAAGAATGCACTTGCAAAGGAGGGTAATGTTAAGAATATGGATTAATGAGCTGGATTGAGCAAAGGATTGCTGAGTTGGAGTCATGTGGATCATCAGATGTGAAAATGGAGGGAACAATTAAAGTGATTAGTTAAAGGTAACCGAATAATAGTCATTGTAGTCAAGGATTAGAGAATAAATACCATAACTATTGTATGTGATATATACGAACTTAATAATAGGAAATAACTCTCTCTCTCTCTCTCTCTCTCTCTCTCTCTCTCTCTCTCTCTTCCTTCTTTTCTCTCTTCTCAAAACTTCTTTCTCTTCTCAGTTATCTCTTCCTTCCTCTCTTCTACTGTTCTTCTCCCTTCTATTCTGAATTCTTCTCCCATTTTCTATTCTTTTGAGATTGATGATTAAGTCTCATGACCAGGAGACCTAACTGTTGGAATCCCTGAATTACAGCTATAGCATATTATCAGTGATGCAGTGCGCAAATCTATACCAAACCCGAAAACTTGTGTTTTTCCATTTTCATGAGAATTCCTAATTCTAAATGGATTCTTTATTTTTCTAGATAAGTTTTATTTATATTTCTAATTTCTTTAGGACTCTAAAATATTATTTTTATTTAATTTAGATCTTTAAATATGTTTTATTTTTAGATTAGGGCTCTTTAATTCATTCTTACCTAGATTAAGATTTAGAATTCTATAAATACCCATTATATTTTCATTATGTACAAGTTTTCAGATTTATTAATGAAATTTTTTCTTTATAAAGCTATGCTTGCTTTATTTTATTCTCAGATTTTAGATTGAATCTTGTGTTTTTTAAGGTCTTGGATTAGATCTTGTTTATTTTTTGTAGAAAGAGATGATTCTCCTTAATTTTAATTAATCTATACATGGGTATAATATACAATTGATTCCTATAATTATTTTCTACTAATTAGGAAGTGTTATGGAAAGTCAATCATTATATTATTTCTCTGTATATTTTGTATTCTGTATTCCTATTTAGGAATTCTTATTTAGGATTTCTTCCTAATTAGTAGAACACAATTATAGGAATCAATTGTATATATATACCCATGTACAGATTAATTGATATTAAGGAGAATCATCTCTTTCTACATGGTATCAGAGCCTAAAGAAGTAACAAAACACCGAGAACAAGAAGACAATTGATTATAAGAAACAAAAGAAGAGATAGGGTAAGTACATGAACGTTTACCTTTACGAAGAGCAATGGGTAAGTCTAGATCAGAATCATGATCAGTATGAGGTACAGGATCTCCCAACGAAGTAGCTGGTGGAGGATCTGAGTCAGGAATCTCTAATCTCCTGGAATAAACATGAACAACAGAAGGTCGAGTAGGTCTAGAGACAGAAGAAACAGGCTGTGAGAGAGGACTAGACATTGGTTGGACAGTATATATTAAGAGATCATCCTCCTCCCCCTGACTCTCATACACAGATGATTGAGGAAAAAATGGAGTGGACTCAAAAAATGTGACATCTGCAGAAACAAGATAACGATTAAGAGTAGGAGAGAAACAACGGTACCCTTTTTGGATCCGGGAGTACCCAAGGAAGACACATTTGAGAGACTTTGGATCCAATTTAGTAACCTGCGGACGAACATCACGCACAAAACAGGTACAACAAAAAATACGGGGTTCAACAGGGAACAAAGATTTTGTAGGGAACAAAGCAGTATAAGGAATATCCCCATTAAGGACAGAAGACGGCATACGATTGATCAAAAAACATGCCGTAGAAACTGCATCCGCCCAAAAGTGTTTAGAAACTTTCATCTGAAAAAGAAGAGCACGAGTTACCTCAAGAAGATGTCGATTTTTTCTTTCGGCCACGCCATTTTGGGATGGGGTATCCACACAGGAAGACTGATGAAGAATGCCATTTTGTGTCATATAAGACTGAAATTGTGCTGAAAAGTATTCTTTAGCATTGTCACTTCTTAATATGCGCACAGAAGTATTAAATTGAGTTTTGATTTCATTACAAAAGGCACAAAAGATAGAAAACAACTCAGAACAATTCTTCATTAAATATAACCAGGTAACACGAGAGTAATCATCAACAAAAGTAACAAAATAACGAAATCCAGTTTTAGAAGTAACAGAACAAGGACCCCAAACATCAGAATGAACTAACTCAAAAGGGGATGAAGCCCGTTTATTGACTCTAGACACAGAAGGCAAACGATGATGTTTTGCAAACTGACACGACTCACGTCCTCTACCAATAATCTGCTTCGTCGTAAGATCCTGAAATAAACACTGGTCAGGAAAAAAGGAAACAGAACAATTTAAGGTACAAGTAAGTTTACTAACAGAAAGTAGATTAAAAGAGAAATTTGGTAGACACAAAACAGATGACAAAGAAATTGACGAAGTCGGATTCGCAGTTCCAGAACTCATGACACAAGAAGTAGAACCATCAGCTAAAGTAACAGTAGAGGAAGTGAGATTAGACTGAAAAGCAGATAGAAGACTAAAATTACCTGTCATGTGATCTGTCGCACCAGAATCAATAACCCATTTGGATGAGGAAGACACAAGACATGTAGTAGATTTACCTGACTCAGCGATCGCAGTGACAGGGGAACTGGTAGGCTTTAGAGATGCCTGATACTGGGAAAACTGTGCAAAATCCTCTGCAGATACCAAAACAGTTTTCTCAAAGGAAGATACTGTAGAATCCTCTGCTGCCATATTTACCATCTGTGATCGCTGATTTTTTCTTTGAAGTTGAGGACAATTATATTTTGTATGGCCAGGCTCATGGCAATAATAACAAATGACTCATCTTGAGTCCTGATTAGAACTAGCCTCTCCATTACGCTGATTACTTCTGTTGCCTGTAATTCCTCCTCTACTTCCTCTTCTATTACCCTATTGTCCATTTGGATTACGGCTAATAAGAGCACTACTGGCAGGCTGTGAAGATTGGGTACTCTTTGTATGAAGGACCCGTGTGAACGTTTCATGCAAAGAGGAAATCTCAGAACTGGAGAAAATCTAAGATTTAGCAATCTCATACTCTGAAGGAAGGCCTGCAAGAAAACTCATAACAGCCAGTTGTTCCCGTTGGGTCTGCTGAACTTTCACATCAGGACTAAAAGGCAACAATACATTAAGTTCCTCATATACCCGTTTAAAATCCATAAAATAAGCCGTGAGAGACTTATCCTCTTTCTCAGCATGATAGAATACCTTACATCATAAATACGGAAGATATTCCTTTTACCAGAACACAGAAAATCTGAGTAATCCATCAATTCCTTAACAAATTCACAGTGATTAATTAAACTAATTACCTCACTATGAATCGAGTTTCGAAGCTACAAAAACAACCGAGCATCCTCCTTTAGCCAAGTTTATCGTGCATCATCAGTAGGTGGATCTTTAGTAAGGTGATCATCCTTATTAATGCTACGCAAATAGACCCTAACAGTCTTACTCCACTCCACGTAATTCGAACCATTAAATTTGTGTTCCGTGATCTTAGTCATCATCGGAATCACATCAGAAATAACATTCTTATTGTCTGCCATTTGTTGAGACAAAGAAAACTAACCGAAATGCTAATCCAAAGTGCTTACAGCAGCAAAATAACCCAAAATCACAAATCAAGCAAATACCGAAATAAAATCTGTGAGCCAAACCTCAGAAGTCCTTTAATGGTGTACTGGATCAAGCAATAGCACACAGTGGTGAAATGAGGGGGTTGACGCGATGCCGGTGATGTTGATCGGAGTCGAAACGGCCTACCGGCGGCCAAGGTCTCTCCTGAGCTGGGTGGTGAGAACAAATAGTCACCCTAGATAGATGACCTGCTCTAATACCATGTAGAAAGAGATGATTCTCCTTAATTTCAATTAATTTGTACATAGGTATATATATACAATTGATTCCTATAATTATGTTCTACTAATTAGGAAGAAATCCTAAATAAGAAATCCTAAATAGAAATATAGAATACAGAATATATAGAGAAATAATATAGTGATTGACTTTCCATGACATTTTTTAAAGGTTTGATTGTGTGTCAATCCTTTTCCGTGCTACATGTTGCGTTAGGTAGTATCAGAGCAAGGATTTCACCCTCATTACGATGGCCAAATACTGGTGGTATAATGGCAATCAACCTCATGACGATGATCAAGGATTACACGCTATTTGTTGAGCAATCAAAGAGCAGATGAATACAATAAAACAATTAAGAATGGATATAGACTATCAATTTCAAAAGATTCACCATTTATTGAGAGTTCGTGGTGTTGAGATGGGAAGCCATAAATTGAATTAAGCTGGAGGAGTTAACCACGGTAAAGTCAATTATTATTCTATTCTCTTTAATTATAAAAGAACACTTATTACTAATGATGAATATAGACGGAGTGGTGTTCAGGAATTGTGTACTTCAATAGAAACAAAGAATGTAGAGGTGAAAGTAAATCTTATTGAGATATGAAAGGGCATTGAAGATTTGAAGCAAGAAAAAAGGGATCAACTTGCATAAAAAAAACAACTCAAAGTTGAAGATCGTAAGCTTAAAGGATTTGAAATTGAAGAATCTAAAACTTTGGTTGTATTGTCTTTTGCTATGGTGGATGATAATGTACTTAAATTGGAATTTATTGATAAATCTATCATAAAAGAGGAAGTTGAAATTCATAAAAAAGAGTAAGGAGAGTTGGAGATGCCAATGGGACGTGAAGAACAACCAACCATGGAGGAATCAATAGAGATTGAAGATTTATATAACCCTTTAATTGCTATTGTCTTGGTTGATTTTATTTGTTTAGATATTCCAATGAATGCAAAGGACAATGTGAAGTTTTTCAATTCAATTTTGTTCAAGTCAACTTTATTGATAATTTTCAAGAAGGATACATGGTGTGATTTTTCAATAGAGTTTTTTATTCTTAACACTTATTCAGGGTCAAATTTTTTTGAAAGTATAGGCAAATGATATGGTTTATGGGTAAATGATATGACGTGCAAATCCATACCAGACCCGAGAACTTGTGTTTTCCTACTTTCACGAGGATTCTTAATTCTAATTGTAACTCTGCCTAAATAGTTTGTGCTTAGCCAATCCCAAGCCCGGATAAAGAAAAAGAGTTGCGGTAGATGACAACCAGCGTAAAAATTTCGTCACTTCTCATAATATGGATTCAAATGATATAAACGTTGGGACATCCTCTACTTACGACGCGCTACATTGGAGCCCGGGTGTAGTGAGAAATATGCAAGAGTGTAAGGCGTTCACCGAAAGCGACGCGCCATGCCGACGCCCGGGTGTAGTGTTAAATAAGCAAGAGTTCCCACATCATGAACGAGTGTGGGTAAATAAGTTGATCCATAGGACAGATAGTGGAATAAATAGTGGAACTGAACACAGGATAAGCATAGAAAACAATAGAGAATATCATATAAGGAGATCAATTAGGAAGGAACAGGATAGGAGAGAATCAGGGTTGGTACTTGGAATGTTGGATCACTTACAGGAAAAGTAATGGAGCTTGTGGATACCTTGAAAAGGAGAAGAGTGAATATTGCTTGCATTTAGGAGACTAAATGGGTAGGAGTGAGCAGGAGAGAAAAGCAAGAAAGTGGGGAATTCAGGATACAAACTGTGGTTTACTGGAAAGGAGAGGAACAAGAACAGAGTGGGCATAATCATAGACAGGACATTCAAAGATGTTGTAATAGCCATGAAAAGAGTAGGAGATAGAATTATACTAGTAAAGTTAGTACTAGAAGGAGAAACAATAAATGTAGTTAGTGCTTATGCCCCACAAATAGGACTAGATAGTTAGAGTAAACAAAGATTTTGGGAAGATATGGATGATCTAATACAAAGCATACCGAATGAAGATAATGTTTTCATCGGTGGAGATTTGAATGGACATGTAGGAAGTGATAGGCAAGATTATGAGAATGTTCATGGAGGTTTTAGTTTTGGCAGCCAAAATGTGGAGGGAAAAAGTATCCTAGATTTTACTATGGCATACGACCTAATACTAGCAAATACCTACTTTACAAAAAAAGAGCCACATTTAGTGACTTTTAAAAGTGGGCAACATATAAGCCAAATTGACTTCCTCTTAACCAGGAAGACAAATAGAGTTCTACGCAAGGATTGCAAGGTCATTCTAGGAGAGACTTTAACAAGTCAACATCGGTTAGTGGTCTTGGATGTCAAGTTTACGATCAATTCAAGTAAGGTTAGAAGAAATAGTGTTGCTCGAACAAAGTGGTGGGAGTTGAAAAGAGTAAAGCAAGTAAAGTTCAAAAATGAGCTTCTTGAGTCCGAAGCATAGAAGCTAGATGTGGAGGCCAATGATATGTGGATACAGATGGCATCAATTATTAGAGAAGTAACTGGAAAAGTACTTGGAGAGTCTAGAGGACATGGACCGCCCTCAAAAGAAAGATGGTGGTGGAATGAGGAAGTACAAAAGGCAGTGAAGAGAAAGAGGGAATGGTATAAGAAATTACCTAAGTGTGATAATAATGAGGCATATGAACAGTACAAGATAGCAAAGAAAGAGGCAAAAAAGGCAGTTAGTCAAGCAAGAACGCAGGCTTTTGAAAAGTTATATGAGAAACGTGGAACTAAAGAAGGGAAGAAAGATATTTATAGATTAGCAAGGAGAAGAGAAAAGAAATGTCAAGATCTCAATCAAATTAGGTGCATTAAGGATAAAGAAGGAAAAGTATTTGTGAAAGATGAGGACATTAAATAAAGATGGAGAAATTATTTTGATGATTTCTTTAACAATAGTCAAAGTGGTAATAGCGTGAATATAGACTACAGAGTAATAGAAAAGAATGTGAATTATACTAAAAGGATTAGATCTTTAGAAGTAAAGGAAGCACTTAAGAGAATGAAAGTGGGTAAAGCCTGTGGACCCGATGGAATACCAATTGAAGTGTGGAAGTGTTTGGGAGATATGAGAGTAGCATGGTTAACTAAATTGCTTAATAAGATTCTAAACTCAAAGAAAATGCCTGATGAATGGAGGAGGAATATTTTAGTACCTATTTTTAAAAATAAGGGAGACATATAGAGTTGCTCAAACTGTAGGGAAATTAAACTTATGAACCATACTATGAAGTTGTGGGAGAGAGTTGTGGAACATCGACTACGTCATGACACTTCTATCTCTCCCGATCAATTTAGCTTCATACTTAGTCGTTCAACTATGGAAGCGATCTTTCTCATTAGAAGCTTGATGGAGAAATATAGAGATGTGAAGAAAGATCTACACATGATTTTTATCGATTTGGAGAAAGCTTATGATAGTGTTCCAAGAGATATCTTATAGAGAGTGTTAGAATAAAAGAGGGTATCTATTAGGTACATACAAGTGTTAAAAGATATGTACGAATGAGCAACTACTATTGTGCGCACAGTGGGAGGGGACACAAGAGATTTTCCTATCTCAATTGGATTACACCAAAGTTTAGCTGTAAGCCCTTACGTTTTTAAATTAGTTTTAGATGAATTGATGAAACATATACAAGAGAGTGTCTCTTGGTGCATGATGTTTACAAATGATATAGTTCTAATAGATAAGACGCGAGCAGGAGTCAATAGGAAGTTAGAGCTTTGAAAAAATACTCTAGAGTCAAAGGGTTTTAAGTTAAGTAAAACGAAGACAGAATACATGCATTGCAAGTTCAGTGAAGGCCTAACTGGTGATAGGAAATGAGTTAGTTTGGATGGAGTGGTACTGCCCCAAAGTAATCACTTTAAATATCTCGGCTCAATCCTTCAAGTAGATGGGGGATGTGAGGAGGATGTTAGTCCTAGGATTAAAACCGGATGGTTGAAGTGGAGAAGGGCTACGGGAGTTCTATATGATCGCGAGATTCCCAATAAGTTGAAAGGAAAATTTTACCGTACAGATCGCGAGATTCCCAATAAGTTGAAAGGAAAATTTTACCGTACAGCCACAGGACCAGCCTAGATTTTGCTATGGCATACGACCTAATACTAGCAAATACCTACTTTATAAAAAGAGTCACATTTAGTGACTTTCAAAAGTGGGCAACATAGAAGCCAAATCGACTTCCTCTTAACCAGGAAGACAAATAGAGCTCTATGCTAGGATTGCAAGGTCATTACAGGAGAGGCTTTAACAAGTTAACAGCGGCTGGTGGTCTTGGATGTCAAGTTTAGGAACAATTCAAGTAAGGTCAGAAGAAATAGTGTAGCTCGAACAAAGTGGTGGGAGTTCAAAGGAGTAAAGCAAGTGAAGTTCAAAAATGAGCTTCTTGAGTCCGAAGTATGGAAGCTGGATATGGAGGCCAATGATATGTGGATACAAATGGCATCAAAGATTAGAGAAGTTGTTAGAAAAGTACTTGGAGAGTCTAAAGGACATGGACCACCCTCAAAAGAGAGATGGTGGTGGAATGAGGAGGTACAAAAGGCAGTGAAGAGAAAAAGAAAATGGTATAAGAAATTACCTAAATGTGATAATAATGAGGCATATGAACAGTACAAGATAGCAAAGAAAGAGGCAAAAAAGGCAGTTAGTCAAGCAAGAGCACAGGCCTTTGAAAAGTTATATGAGAAACTTGGAACTAAAGAAGGGGAGAAAGATATTTATAGATTAGCAAGGAGGAGAGAAAGGAAATGTCAAGATCTGAATCAAGTTAGGTGCATTAAGGATAAAGAAGGAAAAGTATTGGTGAAAAATGAGGACATTAAAGAAAGATGGAGAAATTATTTTAATGATCTCTTTAATAATAGTCAAAATGGTAATAGCGTGCATATAGAATATAGAACAATAGAAAAGAATGTGAATTATACTAGAAGGATTAGATCTTTAGAAGTAAAGGAAGCACTTAAGAAAATGAAAGTGAGTAAAGCCTGTGGACCTGATGAAATACCAATTGAAGTGTGGAAGTGTTTGGGAGATATGGGAGTGGCATGGTTAACTAAATTATTTAATAAGATTCTAAACTCAAAGAAAATGCCTGATGAATGGAGGAGTATTTTAGTACCTATTTTTAAAAATAAGGGAGACATACAGAATTGCTCAAACTATAGGGGAATTAAACTCATGAGCCATACTATGAAGTTGTGGGAGAGAGTTGTGAGCATCGACTACGTCATGATACTTCTATCTCTCTCAATCAATTTGGTTTCATGCCCGGTCGTTCAACTATGGAAGCGATCTTTCTTATTAGAAGCTTGATGGAGAAATATAGAGATGTGAAGAAAGATCTACACATGGTTTTTATTGATTTGGAGAAGGCTTATGATAGTGTTCCAAAAGATGTCTTATGGAATGTGTTAGAACAAAAGAGGGTATCTATTAGGTACATACAAGTATTGAAAGATATGTATGAAGGATCAACTACTATTGTGCGCACAGTGGGAGGGGACACAAGAGATTTTCCAATCTCAATTGGATTACACCAAGGATCAACTATAAGCCCTTACCTTTTTACATTAGTTTTAGATGAATTGACGAAACACATACAAGAGAGTATTCCTTGGTGCATGTTGTTTGCGGATGATATTGTTCTGATAAATGAGACACGAGAAAGAGTCAATAGAAAGCTAGAGCTTTGGAGAAGTACTCTAAAGTCAAAGGATTTTAAGTTAAGTAGAACGAAGACATAATACATGCATTGCAAGTTCAGTGAAGGCCAAACTGGTGATAGAGAAGGAGTTAGTTTGAATGGAGTGGTACTGTCGCAAAGTAATCACTTTAAATATCTAGGCTCAATCCTTCAAGTAGATGAGGGATGTGAGGAGGATGTTAATCATAGGATTAAAGCTGGATGGTTGAAGTGGAGACGTGCCACGAGAGTTTTATGTGATCGTAAAATTCCCAATAAGTTGAAAGGAAAATTTTACCGTACAGCCATACGACCGGCTATGTTATATGGTAGTGAGTGTTGGGCACTGAAAGAGTCATATGCGTCTAAGATAAGAGTTGCAGAGATGAGAATGTTAATGTGGATGAGTGGCCATACTAGACTAGATAAAGTCCGTAATGAGAGTATTAGAGAAAAGGTAGGAGTAGTATCAATTGAAGATAAGTTGAGAGAAGGGAGATTGAGATGGTTTGGTCATGTGAAGCGTAGACATACAGAGGCTCCAGTTAGACAAGTAGAGCACATTAGGTTAGAGGATAGAAAAAAAGGGGTAGACCTAAATTGACTTGGAGGAGAGTAGTACAACATGACCTAGCATTACACATTTCTGAGGATTTAACCTAAAATCATTTAGAGTGGAGAAAGCGAATCCATATAGCCGACCCCAAATCTTTGGGATAAAGGCTTAGTTGAGTTGAGTTGAGTTGAGTTGAGCCACAGGACCAGCCATGTTATATGGTAGTGAGTGTTAGGCACTGCAGGAGTTGTATGTGTCTACGATAAGAGTTGCGGAGATGAGAATGTTAAGGTTGATGAGTGGTCATACTAGACTAGATAAAGTCCGTAAAGAGAGTGTTAGAGAAAAGGTAGGAGTGGTGTCAATCAAAGATAAGTTGAGAGAAGGGAGATTGAGTTGGTTTGGTCATGTGAAGCGTAGACATACGGAGGCTCCAAGTAGACAAGTAGAGCACATTAGGTTAGAAGATAGAAAGAAAAGCAGGGGTAGACCTAAACTGACTTGGAGGAGAGTAGTACAACATGACCTAGAAGCATTACACATTTCTGAGGATTTACACATTTCTGAGGATTTAACCCAAAATCGTTTAGAATGGAGAAAGAGAATCTATATAGCCGACCCCAAATTCTTGAGATAAAAGCTTAGTTTAGTTGAGTATTCTTAATTCCAATTGTATTCTTTAGTTTCCTAGATAAGTTTTATTTATATTTTCTAATTTATTTGGGATTCTAAAATATTATTTTTATTTAATTTAAGTCTTTAAATATGTTTTCTATTTAGGTTAGAACTCTTTAATTCATTGCTACCTAAATTAGGATTTAGAATTCTATAAATACCCATTATATTTTCATTATGTACAAGTTTTTAAATTTATTCAATAAAGTTTTCTTTTTTATAAAGCTACATTTCCTTTATTTGATTCTTAGATTCTGTATTGAATCTTGTGTTTCTTAAGGTCTTAGATTAGATCTTATTTATTTTCAAGGGTTTGATTATGTGCCAATCCTTTTTCGTGCTACACACTGCATCAATTAAGATTTAATTTCTATTTTCTTATTTTATACTGATATATTCTAGTTTCCTATTGTTGTATAGTTTCCCTTTATAGGTAGAAGATATGCCTATAAGAGTAGGACCTTTTGTACAAAGTCTAAATCATAGAGAAATACATAGATTTTTCTCCAAACTTCAACACTAACACCAACAAAACAATAAATCCTAAAAACACTAACTTCTGAACTCTAACCCACCACAAACACTAAATGCACATACTGAATCAACCCTATAGTGCTCTAAAGAGATGCTTTGAATTTCAATTCACCATCTGACCACATGAAGCAATTCCACTTATTACGACCAAAACATTGAAATTTTATGGTCATAGAAAAAGAACATGCAATTTGATATTGGAATTCTACTGCCCTATTATAGTGCAACAATAAAAAGCCCAATTGTCACTTATATATTAAATAACGTATAAAAACCATCATAGATTCAGAGAATCACAATCAACAAAACCTTGATTGGCCCACCACCAAAAAACAATACACAAAATTCATATATATGTGCATGCAAGTAATACAAAGCTGGCTGATGTCTCAAACACCCAACCCACCATCATAGGAAAGGAAATGGAGATATTTTTAACATGCCACGAAATTAACCAAGTAAGCCATGACTTGCCATCATCCACTCTAGGTATTGATCATCTCATTGCTACAGAAAGTTGAGATGGATTGCCAGGGATTATAAGCACAGAGATGATAAGAGTGACCAGTGAACAGAATAGTAAGAGGATACAAAAGGCTTTGGATTTGTTAACTAGCAAATCAAAAACTGAATTTATAATGTTCATAATCTAATCTTCCTCAAAAAGCACCATAAATAAATGGAAATCACCTCATCTATGCCAGCACCAACCTTCAAATCGCTCAAATTGTAATACTTCTCAAGCTTACTTGAAGAAGCAGAACAATGAGGAGGGTGAAGGACATTGAAGAAGAAAATGGAAACTGAATCATAATAAAACTGTGGTCGGGACGAGTTGTGATCACCATCAAACTTTATCATATTTTTGTCCCCCTGCACAGAATCAGAAAAGTGGTTAATTTTTCAGAAATGAGCAAATATTTTAAAGAGACATGTAAGATCTTTGGAATGATATATTACTGCATAGGACTTAAAGATAAGGTCAGAGTGGTGGGACTGAATGAATTTGTCCTCACTAGCATGTCCAAATAAAGCAGGAATGAATGTTTTGGGTGCAACCTGCCAGCATCAATGAACATTAACATGTTGCTCAAATTAATGAATTGATCATACTTAAAGATTTTCTTTTAAAAAAAAAAAGCCACAACAATCAAAATTTGTTTCAATTTTAGCAATTCAATTCAAGTCAATAAAAGATATATTATCATTAAATTAAATAAAACATTAATTTTTAAATCAAAATACCATTTTTACCCTCTCTCTCTCTCTCTCTCTTCCTTCCTCTTTCCCTGCCCTCACACCTTCCTTTCTCTCTTTCTCCTCTTCCACAATGAACCCAATTCAATTCCACTTACAGCTGACACATTTGGCCAACATCATATTAAATCACCTAGATGTACAAAGTGTTGACAGCCTCTAGAGAAAATTTTCTAGACAATATAGCACCTTCAAAAAAGAAGGGGGAAAAGATCATTAAGCCTATTATGTTCTGAGAAGTCAGATATGGTCTAATTCATGCAACTCTATGCTTTTCCTCCTGCTACAAATAATTCTTCATAGGGATAAACATTCATTGGTCAGTTTCAGGATCAATAGGACTGACAGGAGAGAGAGAGAGAGAGAGAGAGAGAGCGTGGGGGCCCTAGATGGGAGACAGAGAGAGAGTAAAATCGGATTCTAACTTAAAATTAATATTTTAACCGATTTAACAATTAAAAAAAGTCAAAAAATTGAAACCACACAGGCATAATTGATAAAATTAAAAGAATTGGTTAAATTTGATCATTTGTGAAAAGGTTAGGACTTCTTAATCATTTGTGTAAAAAAAAAGAAAAGAAAAAAGGTTCATATTCAGTTCAAGTTCAAAAGTACATAAATATTATATACAATAAGCAATACTTCTCAAACAAAAGTAATTTATCTACACTCTAACCAACAATGACAAACCTTTAGACAGTTAAGATCCATAATATCAAATTTTGCCTTCTTTTGAATTACTCGCCGCATGTACTGAACTGCCATCTTAACCTGATTGCATGTGAAGGCAAAAGGGTTCATTGTGTAAACTAGAAATCATAAACATAAATTTCAAAAACGTAGTTCCTCAAACATTAACCTACCTCATATTTTAAGATTAGCTACATATGCTTAACCATTATTTGATTAGTGACAGACAAACTCATCAAATTTTCAGAGACCATTCCATGGGAGTCATCAAAAGATGCAACTATGGATTAAGAATATGCTAAACATAAAACAGCATCAATCTTCAAAAGTTAGGAACCTAAAAAGAAACACGGTTACACAAATTGCATATTGTATAAGTTTTATGAACTTGAGAATTTAGATTTTTTATTGAAAATGCCAGTCATAACTTTTAGATTTTTTATTGAAAATGCCAGTCATAACTCTCCAACATAAACAGAAATAAAGATCATTAGAGAAGGCATCAATAAATTGCAAAAGCACCTGAAAGCTCAGCTGCCAAAAATAATTCAAAAGGGAAAAGTAAATAAAGAAAATGCTATATGAAATGCATTGCTTTTTCTACTCAAATTATTGCTTAGCTTAATAAGCTCCCAACCTTTAAGTGCACATATGTACAATGCTTTCTTTGGTTTTGTGAAGAGAGAGAGGGAGAGAGAGACATACAGTAAATTTTGGAAGCCGAATTTTGTACACATCTACAAGTTCCATCATTAGATCAAATAAATTAGAGAAGGCGCTATCCAACACCATTCCAGCAATGGATGGATCTTCTGCTCCATAAAGAAGGCTGCATAATATATCAGAAAGCTACATATAAGCTATATCATGAGGTTAAGGGGGTAAAAACTAACATATTTTAATGGAAGCTAGCATCTTCCATTTTTCATGGTGATAGAAAGCATAAAAACATTGAACACATCACCCCAAAACTAACAAATGTATTGACACTTCATATAGCATAATTTTGAGCATCTCACAAGCCTATTTAAGAAGCGTAAAACCTAAAACAACTCCAATAAAAGATGACAAGAAAGAAGTAGGAAATGAAATGATATGAGTACCAAGTAACTGCCCCCATTGATCGTCCCCAGAGGCCTATCCGTGATACTTGTTGATTGCTTCTTAGATATGAAACCACAACCTTGAGGTCATGTCCCTGTTAGACAAACAAAAAGAATTGAGGGGAAATAAAGAGAGACTCAAGCCATAGAAAATTATAAAGAGAGGACATACCTCATGCCAGCCAAGGCTAACATATTCACCATCAGATAAGCCAGAACCCGAAAAATCAAGAGCAAAAACAGTAATATTTGATGGTAGAAGAATTACTGCAGCCTCATTTGCATCTGCCCTGCATCCACTGCATTATTGTGCATGATGGAAGTGGAGTAAGTTTACACCTTTATTTACAGTAAGTGCTTTTTGACAACAATTCAAAAGTCTTCTTAAAAAAGGTTGAACGCAAATTCACGATCTTAATAGACAAAAAAGAAGAAAAGAAAATATATACGTGGCAAATGAATGAGGAACAGCAATTAAACAAGTATATAGCACTTTCCCATTGTAGATGTAAACTACCTGTACATATAATTATAGTATGCAAAACCACATGGAACTACCCCAATGCACGAAATTTTCTCAATGACCATTGGCTACCTGTTTCCATGGCAGTATATAACACAAGGAAGAGGAGTGTCTTCAGGAAAAGGTGATGGCACATAATGGCTACACTGCAAGGTATGACCCCTTACATTTGTAAGCTGCAAATAATGAAGGCAGATAAAACAGTTGGCTTCTAAATCAGCACAAAGGTGTCGTTACATTGTAGTAAATGGGGAAGACAACAAGCAAAGAGTGCAAAGTAGTGTGAATTGATGTTCATACTTGCCTCCAAGTCTTGTCTCTTGTATGCTCTACCAGCAAGAGTGAAATCCTTCTCCCACAAATACTGATCTGGGTTATAATCCGCCCTATATGTCCAGCACAGCAATGGCAGATAGGAGCATTAGATAACAGCAGCAGCTTGAAGGGTTATAAGGATACATATTCATAAAGGACTAGCAAAATGAAACCTGGGAGGGCGAA
The DNA here is from genome assembly GCF_030052815.1 of Hevea brasiliensis. Taxonomy (NCBI): domain Eukaryota; kingdom Viridiplantae; phylum Streptophyta; class Magnoliopsida; order Malpighiales; family Euphorbiaceae; genus Hevea; species Hevea brasiliensis. Next base: position 115,047,582 of record NC_079497.1, on the reverse strand, counting down.
TGACAAAATTGATGAATTGATCTATCATATCCTAGAGCGTTGCTTCTGATGGGGCATCTGACGGATCTTCCCCTTGATAGAAACTAAAGAGATAGAAGAGCAGAGCCACTGAGAATGCTTAACCAGCCTTTACTTCTCTACTCTACCATCTGTATCTATTTTTCTTGGAATGAGAATGGATATGCATATAAATCTGGATTCTCCTTACTTTGCATACAAATGTAGGTCAAAGAATGTCAGGAAAGAAAGCAACAAAGTAGTTCCTCCAGCAATGTGGGGGGAGTTTTCTGCCTTTGTGTTTGGACTTTGGAGTTTTAGCAGCTCACAAATTGGAAATTGAAAACTCAATTCAACTGGTGGCGCTAGTATTCATCTCCCACCTTCCTTTCCTACAAAAATCCATTGCCACTAGGGGGGGGAAGAGAGAGAGCATCACTAATTGCTGTTGGCAATAAAAAATAAGCTTCATAGCTACATAAAAATAAGCACGAAATAAAATGCTCATTTACAAAAGATCAAAGCCAACAAAATTTCAGATCTCAAAACTACAAAACTTCTGAGCACCCATAAAAATAACAAGAGGTTGATGTTTGGCTCATGAATTATTCTCAAAGACAAAAACTCAATATGTTTGGGGTGGAAGAAAAACTTTAAAGAATTGGGTGCCCTTTAAGACCTAAAATAACAACTTCTTTGACAACAGCAATGCAGATGGAGAAAAGCCCAATAGAAAGAAGAAAGAGGCAAGAGAAGAAGTAGTCGACGACAGATAAAGAGGGAAAGGCAAACAAAAAAGAAGAAGAAGAAGAAGAAGAAGAAGAAGAAGTTTTCAGCTTCCTTTGACGGCCTTTGCTTACCTGACCAGAAAATGGGTGTCGTCGGAAACTGGGTATCGGAAGACAGAAAGACACGGGGGCAGAGGCAACAGCTTCGACTGCGACACAACTTTCCTCCTTTTTTTTTTTTGTACTTGGGTTTTTCCTTTACTTTTTATTCGTTCATTTGTTTGCTTCTCTTTCTAAAATTTTTCTTCTTATGCTTTGCTCACTTAAGGAATTTAAAGTAAAATAAAAACGACAAACTTGTTTAAATGCACACTTCTACCTATCTGCTTTAGCTGTATTAATAACAGCGCTGTTCTTTTACCATCACATCTTTGAAAATCGCAATCAAGACACTGAAGCAGTAAATTTTTAAAGAATCATCGATAATTAAACATTAGGCTTAACTAATTAGCTATATCTTTTAAAAGATGAAGAGAAATTAAGAAAGTAATAAGATAAAAAAAATAAAATATTATTTTTTTATAATTTTTACTATAAATGAAATCACCTTTTATTTAATTTCTTATTTTTTTTTACTCAATTTCTTTCGTATTTAAATTGTATTCCTAGAAATTCAATATTTATTTGAGTTAAGTGAATCACCTCTCTTGAAGATTCTTAGCACAGAAAAAAAATCTTACAGACTGATGCTAGTATTCTAAAACTGTCAGAACAGGACAAAGTGTGAAAAAAAATTACTACACATCTTTGTGAAATTAACACTATAAACCCCTTGTTCCGAGCAGAAGAAGTATTGAATTAGTAAATTTTAAATGCCAAGGACCAAAATAATTTTCTTGAGAATATTGATTCAAAGATTGACCTGGTGGTTAGTCAAACTCAACTAATAGAAACGAAGATTGATACTCTGTCAATCCAGGTTCATTAATTGTATGTGAACCTCCAATTCCAGATACCCTTACCTTTTTCCATTGAGGGATAAAAAGAGAAGAAATCTCCAAAGTGACATACTGTTCGTCAATAGTAGATCTGAGAGCACAATGATTCAAACAGGAAATGATCCAACAAAAATATCCTCAGAATCCGAATAAGGCAACAAATATGATCCAACAAATCCATCATTTGCAAAAGCCTGCAACAAGTCCCATCTTCAAATTAAATACAAAGAAAAAACTTATGCATGCAAAAACAAGAAGAAATTTAATCAGAAGAAGTTTATGCAAAAACCAGAGAAAGGTAAGTAGATACCGATTCAGCAATCTTAAGTGCAAAGATAATTTATTTGTCAGCTTCATCTTACTCTAAGATAGAAGAATCTTCTGAATCTTCAAAGGAAGAATATTCTAACTCTGACCCTAAAGCAAATCTGACAGACATTATCAATCTTCTCATGGCTACTTTCACTGGGTCTAATACAAATGAGATCCCTTAAGAAACTATGGAAGAAGAAACGTATCCTCGCCAAACTTCATAAGCAGGATCTTATACTTGTCCAACTGGCGAACCCTGGTTCACACTTGATTATGTCAAATTATTTTTAATAGTTAAATGTATTCAAAATTTAATTAAAATTTAACTTAAATGACCTTAATTCATCTATCCAAATAATATAAAATTTCATTTGATTTTATGTATTTTTATAAATAATTTATATAAAATATATTCTTTATTAATAACTTATATTTTATAATTTAATATTTCTAAAAAAATATTTAAATTATACTAATTTCTAATATAATATGTAAAAAAAATTATAATTGTTATAAAAATGTATATTTTATATTTATCGTGTTATTTATATAAAGAAATTCAAATAATAAATACATAATATATAAAATTTAAATTCGATTCGAACTCGATAAGAATATTATTTATTGAATTCGAACTCGTTCAAAATTTAATTATATATTATTTAAACACCATCCTATATACTTACTTATTGTAAAATACCAGATTAGCCTGTTCGGCCATAAGTACCTCTATATTCCACCGACAACAAAGATAGATAAATTATGAAACTCAAACTTTATACCTCTCCACCCCTAGACATTAAATGTGAAAGAAAACTGATAAGGATATCACCAAATTCACTATATTTGAGTATCTATAACAAAAATATAATTTTAAAAATATTTACTCCATTAACAGAAGCTTAAGAAGTAAATCAAAACCAATTAGGTATCCTAGTTAGTCACCTATCTTGTTCAAGATCTTCAAATTCATGTGTCCTTGCATGTCTCACTTAGATGCGATGATCAAGCTGCAATTCACATAGTTGCAAATCCAGTGTTCCATGAGCGTACCAAGCTCTTGGATATTGATTGTCACATTGTGAAATCAATTAGCAGCTAGTTTCATTTCTACTATTCATGTGGCTTCAAAGCACTAGCTTGCAGACTTGTTCACCAAGCCCCTTTGCACATAAAACATTCTTATTTCTATTGTCCAAGATGGGGTTGGTTGATTTCTCCCCAACTCCATCTTAAGGGGGGATGTAAATATATTTATATTTTGGTGGGAAACTCAATTTACAGCTGAAGAGTTTGTTATAGGTGTGCTAAGCTATTATGAGCTAAACGTAATTTGATTGGCTAGTGTAGACAGCTTAGCTAAAGTAGTTATTTTCCATTCAATGTATATAAAGCTCTTTGGTTTTCATTGATTAATATACGGAGATCTTATTCTTCATTCCTCTGCTCCTTGCCTCATCTCACGACACGAGGCTTGCTTCACCCTTCCTGTTGCTCCCTGCCTCACCTGGCGTTCCCCTTCCTAGATGCTCCTGCGGTGCTCCTGTGTTCTTGTGTTCATCGAGAATCAAGACCTTTTGTAGTTTTGTTGATGCCACCAGACCTCTTCATGGGTAATGGATTTGTGTTTCAATTGATTTTGATTGTGGTTTTGTGGTTCTAATTGAACATATCTCTTGATAGGTAATGAGTTTATGTTGTAATTGATTATTTGATTTACATGTAATTTATACAATTGAGTTTGTAATTTGTGCAATTGGGTTTCCGCATTTTGATGGGTTTGCATTTTTACTGTAATTGCATGTAATTTGTGCAACTGGGTTTGTAATTTTCATTGTTCATTGCACTGGATTTCTGCGCTTTAATTGGTTTGTGGAGGTTTTGGGAATTTGGAAACTTTGGAAAATTCTGTTTGCTTTAAATTCAACCAAACCAAACTTACTGATTTAATTTGATTCTATTTGATCCTAATTTTTTAAAAATTTCAGTTTTTAATTAATCGGTTAAACTCAATTAATCGGTCAAATCGAATCTACCGTTTGCACAATCCTGTAAGGCGCATACAGGGTAAGAGCATTAAAGACATGTGCGAATGCCAAAAGGCGAATAGAAATTAGATGAACTTTTCTCTGTCATCATTTTTTTTTTTTATCAATTTCTCACCTTTTCTCACCGGGTGCCACCTCATCAGAGCCTCTCCAGATGCCTAGACAACGCCTGATTGAAGGCACCTCACGTGGAGGACTCCTAGGTGAGAAGCTTGAATTCCGCTAACTCGGACGCCCTGGCGAGCTTCTCTTGACAACACTGGCATACATCACAAAATTGCTGATGCGTTCAAATTAAATTTAAATTTTTAGTAACTCGAGATAACAATTTAAGGACTTCAACACATTTTCCCATATATTTTAAAAACAAAAATGTTTCATTTTGGGAAGTCGGAACCCATACATTCTAGAATAGTCAGTAGTGCACCAAACCGGTCATCCTGAATCATTCAATCAAACCATGAAGCACACAACCCTGTTCAACAGCAAGCAACACATTTTCATTCTGCCTCATGATTGAGAGAAGAAAAAGTTTTGGTGGGTAAGGGGGGGAAGACAAAAGATGGGAAAAGGGGGGATGTTATTAACATTAATGACCCCGAGTCTTAGTTATGCTGTGATCAGTTCTCCTAACCAAATACACTCCCAAGCCTCCCTACATTCTATCCATTATTTTACAAGCCTGACTAAAACTTACACCCCATGTCCAGCCTTCCAAGTTCCTTCCCTCCTACCGCCAGCATTATTCAAACATGCACCATAACAGGAAACAACTGAAATTGCATTCTCTTTCTCAGCCCCTCTTCTACTGAACGTAACATGAGGTATGTCACCTTCGTTCACTTACAATAATGTTGGATCCAACATCCTCACATTCATAGGACATGCATGCAAATTGCCAGCGCAAACTCACAACTAGATATACGTGTTAAATCACAGAAAGACGTCGAGATATGCATAATTCCTGCATCGGTTATACTGAAGGAGGCTTCCATAGGTACGATCCCACACTCCTATGAAGAGGGATTCTGTATCAGGGCTAAAAGACACACCAGAGATTTCCCCAAAAAAATCAATCTCCTGCTCTTTGTCAAATCCATTCTTTACATCATAGACATGCACAAAATCAGCTGGCTCTGCCATAGCCATGAATTGCCCATCAGATGTAAACCGAATTGATCTAATGGCTCCTAAGTTGCCCTTGAGCACAGCTACAGATTTTGACAAGTTTCTAGCATCCCAAATACGACATGTCTTGTCTTGATTCCCAGTGGCGAAGATGCGGCCATCAGGATGCCAAGCAGATGCAAATGAGAAATCCAAATGTCCACACAAAGGCGTAATGGTCTACAACAATAATGGCTTCAAATCAACTGAAGCTCCCGCATAAAGGATATGAAAACATTTATGCGAGGTATATAAAGAAAGGATTCAATAAAAAAGTGTGCCAAAGAGAAGTATAGGAATACCTTTCCTGTTTGAGAATCTACTAGTAATCCTTCTGGGTTGTCACCAACAATAGTAAGAAGCTTACCATCAGGACTCAATGAGGTGTGCTGCAAACAGAAATGACACAAAATGACATACTGAACCCTAAAATAGAGAACATGCTTGTTTGTTAGTCCAAATATGACAAGTGGTATATGCCCACATCATAAAATCACAAAGGTTCAGTATAAGAATCGCAGGCAGTCAGCTGAGCTCAGCTCCACCTAATCAACATATAAAGGGATCAGCCCCAAGTTCAGTCCAGTCACATCATGACTTGAAACTTATTAGTGATTGAATTTTATTGTAATTATTATGAAGAAAATTTTATTTTAGTAAAAAAGCTGGATATATACTATGGAAAATTTATGGAATTTTCAAAATTTTTGGACGAGAATCCATTCTAATTTCAAAATAGCAAAAATGAAGAAAATAATGGCCTCCAAAAATTGCAGCAAGTTTTTCAAGTCTCACTATCACAAAAAAAAAAAGGTCTGGGGAAAGCTGCAAGTATAAGTCTAAATAAATTTGCTGAATAAATTAAAATTGATGAAGTGAACAACTGCATGCAATTGACGTGGTAAAGGAGGACATGGACATTCCTTAAGATGTAGAAGCCTGAGTGTTGCAATGGGTTGTATTTAAAGAAATGTCAAGAGCCTGTGATGTAAACAGTGATCAAGAATTAAAAGCTAAAGAAAGACATAGAAATTATTGTAGTTCAGAAATTGGAAAGACATCGAGGAAAAGGTGGTGTAATTATTTTGTAATCATAATGATAGTACGAAGAATGGCAAGGGTGAACTATTGGAATCAAAGAGTTGAATTTCAAGGCAAGCCCATAGCCCATAGGACCCATGATCCTATTTTTAGTGAGTTCAGTATATTGATCTTATTGGGGTTAATTAGTTTAAATCCACTACTACTCCATTAATGGCTCTATTACAATCAGACGAAAGTTCAAGCAAAATTGTTTCTGGTAAGTTACTTAGTAAGGACATTAAAGGCACAAAAATATTAGAAGGAATTATTTCTTTGGCATAGGAGATTACAATTTTAAGCTATAAACTCAAGTACAAGTTTTCATCGAGTGGAGGGGTCCAATTTATTTTAATAGCATTTACGTATATTTATTTTTCTTATTCATTTCGGCTTTATTTCCTCAGACTCAAGTATTTCTAGAGTTCTTATTATTCTTATTTTAGTAAACTTGTCCAAGTAAAACTAGGATTTCCATTTTTATAAATAAGCATGTAATTGTTGAGGGAGATAGTCAATTTAAATATAATTTCAGTTCCTTACTCTCCGGTGCACTCCAGAATCTGCTTGTGGATTCAAATATGTTTAAGGTTTAAACATGTTCTAGCCTTGTTACCACACTACTCTCCTACATCAGTCTTTGAACAGAATGCCGACTGAAAATCACAGATTCACGCCCTCACATTTATTGGGCATATTCACCCCAATAGAATTTCTTGAATGATTATATTGTTCTGTGATTGTTATTCTCTACGTGGAATGACTAGAAGAAAGAGAAAGACAGAATAGATTAGATCAACATGAAGTATGACACTGGCATGACATGAGGTGAAATTAAGTGCATTTAAAGCGTTAAATAAAAGACAATAAGAAGTAATTACAACAACTAAGTATGAGCAAACCTGGCTTCAAAACTTTATTATTTCAACAAAGAACCCCAAAAATAATAAACAACACTCAATTGCAAGTATACCCATGAACAAGCTCAGAACCCGCAAAGCCATAGAAATACAGAAAGGATACTCACATTCACTGGCCAAGGGAAGCTAAAATGCTTGGTAAGCTGGAATTTCTCCATGTCAAAATCTCTAACTCCAGAGTCATTATTTGAAGCCATGAAATGAACTGCACCACTGAAACAATGTTGATTTCCAGTTAGCTAGAATACAGAAAAATAAAAATTTAAAAAAAAAAGGAATGAAGATAAGGGGAAAAAAATAACCTGGCATAATCATAAATCTCAACTGCATTTGTGATTGCATTATCCTCATAAGTTGTCCTGTAACAGAAGCTAATTCCTGGTCGATCTAAATGCTGCTCCCAATACAAAAACAAACAACTTATTATCCATTATTTTTAAAATTCCAGAGGCACTAACCAAAACATAATAAAAAAGTACATAATAAAAAAGCATACTCTAAAAAGTATATAATAAAAAAGCATAAGAATATTGGCTACAGCAACTCAATCATGTGATATATAATTGTTGAGAGCAAATCACTCTGTTAGCTTTTACAATAAAAATTCTAATTTGTCTCCATTAATATTGTAACCAAAGAGCAATTACATAGAAAATAGGTGTGATGATGATATCCAAGTAGATGCATTATAATTTACAAATCTTGCATTATTCAAGCAATTAGTTTTTCCTTTATCTGATGGCAATGATACCAGTGACCATTGAAAGTAAAATTATCAAACAAGATTACCTTACAAATAAGTTCTCCCTGGAACCCTCCAGCAATCAACAACTTATCACGTACTGCCAGTGTACTAACTTGAGTTTGAGTAAATCCTTCCAAGAGGCTCCCAGGGTGTTTCTATCATCCCAAAAAAATGAAATATCAGCAGTGCAAATCATAAAAGTATCTTCTTTTTTTTTTTTTTTTTTGGGGGGGGGTGGGTGGGGTTGGGGTGGTTTGATTTCAAATTTAATATAGAATTTTATTAATAGAATTTTATTAATAGAAGTCATGAGATTGGTGTACCTCGCATGGTGCCACATGCCCGGAAACATTAAGAACTTCAATCTTCTTGCAATTTAAAGATGACCAGTGAACAATGGAGAAATGTGACATAAGGTAGACATCATGTTTTGTGGTTGACCAAACCAAGTTCCGCAACTGCAATGCCCAAAAACGGTAGAAGTCCTCCAGTCAATTGTTTTTACTTTTCAAGAGAGATTTCCAGTTCTCTTTGCATTAGTATAAATTCAAAATATTGCTCAACATCATCAAATCCACCACTAGCTGTTATAAACATCATGACATCAACCTCATTCAACCTGTTGTAACCACAAAATCTTAAAGAAAATAGAGTATCTACACTTTAGCTCATAGAATCAACTGGTTGCTCTTCCCACTTCTAAAACATCAGATTCCCTATTAATGTAAAAAAAATTCCATCCTAAGAATGAAGAAGTTGCAATAACTAGCCAGGTTGAAGCATTACTGACTGTTGCTAGCCCCAATGACTTCAATCACAGAACCAAAGAAGGATTCAGATGAGAAAAATTATTTTACCATCAATATACATTGCTAAACCATGCATTTTACTATCCTTTACACAAAATATTGAATCCACCTATCCATCCACACATTGAAGGGGGGAAAAGGGGCAAAAGAACCAAGGGTGATGGATAAAAATATCAACATACTTGAAAATGAAGGATAGTTGATGTCACTGATCTTGTATTACGCCAAAAATCATAATACACTCCCCCTTTCTTTGTTGGTTTGCATTCCTGGAGATCAAAAGAATGGAAGAGGCATAATGTAAAAGCTATGTTCAAAAGCACTTCGGTAGTCTACAACCACTACACTTCTACAACCCAGAGGAAAAATCTATTCTACCTTTTCTGAACCTTCTCCTGATTGAGGGATGTTTTCGTAGTTCTTGTATTGCTCTAGCCTAGTCTGTCTGTACTTCTCACGGGAAATGCTCAGTCTCTCCCAAGGAATTCCCTGGATATCCTTTCCTCTCCTAGCATCTGCTGCAGATGTATCTGTAATCTTATTGTCCTGTGCAACCAACACCATAAGGCCCATGCCCATCCCAAGGGGAAAAAAAAGGCACAAATAAGCTTTGCTAATGAAATTGAAAAACAAAAATAATTCATTACAAAGACAGAAAAGTAGCAAAAGATAACCAAACAGAGAAGAGTAGCATTAAAAAATAAATAATCCACAACATCTAACGATTAAATTGGTATAGGAAATAAACAAACCAAATGATCATATTCGTCGTCATCGTCATCAGACTCTGAATCACCCATGAATCTACCCCGGAAATACACATCATCATCCACTTCTGCCATCTCGAAATCATCCGCCATGTAATCCATTTCATCCCCCTGGTATTGGGACATGTTTGTAGAGCAAACAAACCTGAGCCAACAACAATTCATAATTATAATACATGTAAACCATTTCCGTCATGATATTTTATAGACTTCAAATTAATTTCATTTTTCAAGAGACAAATATCCAACAATAATTTGAGCCTAGTCTGAATAACAATTGTTACTTAATTCCCAAAATGGAATGGGCCCATCAATGTTAAAAACTTGTGGCTTAAGTGTATCTTGTCAAATCATTAGCAGAATATTGTCAAAGTCTATGAAGTACGTGTGCTTCAGTGGATCGGTGGAGGTAGGAATAAATGATGAGAGCTAACCACATCAAATATTCCCTTCCTTGTCTACGGAATCATTTTATGTTAAGTGCAACGAACTCTATATTTGAAATGCATTCTCTTTTCTTTGGAACAGTTTCTAGAGGTCAATCTAGTGAAGGTTAAGTTGGTTTCTATAAAGTGAAGATGCCCATCTCTTGTCCAACACAGGGATGATGCAAAAGCAGGTCTTACATCTGTCTCCAATCGAGATTCAAGTTTGAAGAACAGAAATGCTAGGAATCATATTATCAAGAAAAATGAGACCTAGTAAGCTAGATGGAAAGATCACTACCTGTTAAGAATTGCAAGGACTACCGCTTAAGTAGTCGATATTTTTTGTACCCCTTAAAAATAGTTAACTGCACATATGTAGTTGATCTTGTCGCTAGCCAAAAATCATCATGACCAAATAGACAAGCTTCCATAGTTATGTCATCAAAATCCAAATACAACCCAACAACAAGTGATGCATGGCTTCTGTTAACCTGTTGCAGTAGTACATTTATTTTCCATGATTTTTTTTTCTGTTTTGTAGATTTTCAATGGGTTAAATCCTCTATGGGTAGCCTTCTGAGCTAGAAAGCAACCTTTCTAAGCAAGTCTATCAAAGTGCCTTCATGGAAGATTAATCCTTTTGCCTTCTATGACTTTTAGATAATTACAATAGCTTTTATCAACAATGCCTGAATCCCTATAGACTAATCCACCTAGTACGAAGACCTAGTCCTACCTTCACAGATCCAATAATATGCATAACAGTTGAAGAAGTTTGAAGAGGGCTCTAACTCCTACTCTTGGGCATTCTGCACCAAATACATTTACTAAATCACCCCTCTAGATGATGGTTATCTAAAAGAATTTACACTGGCATCCCTGAAGCCAGCAAGAAGAGGCCAAGAAGTTGACTTATTAGGGGGCACATGCCACACCAAGTATCATGCCAAAAGGAATATAATGGTTGTTGCTTACATTAAGAACATGTAACCATAATTTTCTCTACCACAATAAAATTTCCATACCTTGCTTTGCACTATTCCCTGTCTACCTTTCGTAGTCCATCCATAATGATTTGCTCAATGTTTATGACTATGACAGATTGCCAAAGGTGGTCTCTTTCAAATATGAATCTCTATAAATAAAAACACTTGCCAATAGAACTTATTAAGAAAAATGTTTTAAAAAGGGACTTGACGCATAGTATTCCACACCCAAAGGTTGCTTATTGCCACACCACTTTGCTAAACGATATTTATACTCCCTCTTACATTACTTAAAAGAACTTTTTTCCCAAATATTCTCCAATCTCCTTGCTTTGAAAGAATGAAGAGGGAAATGGGGCTTGCAGTAAATTGGACGTTTTGAATGGGTGCTCTATGTAAGGGTATTCTCCTTGTTATGTTTATTTAATTGCCCATAATGCAATTCCAAACATCTTTTTTCCTTGAAGTTCTTGTTTCAAACAATTTTATCCTTGGAATTGTTTGCCAAAGAGAGATATAGGTAAGATACGAACCATCCAACCCATGTTACATTTTGTATGTGATGCATGTAAAACAGAGAACATTAGAATGAGAAAAGAGTAACAACAGCTCATTCGTCACACATCAAACAAGCAATGAACAAAAGAACTGATATTAATGAGAGGCAATTGATAAAACTGATTGAGCAATTTTATACACTACATTAGAGACTATGCCAAACAATTATAACCTAACCAATAAAGCAATGGACAAATAAACTGGTATTATACATGCTGCTGGGGGCGGCAATGGTGAGATTGGAAGTGTAGTAAAAGTGGTGATGTTCAGAAAACAGATATGCAACTAAGAACAACAGGTTTCATTTGCTTCAACTATCTTTTTCTCCTAAACATTATATAGATTGTGATTTTTATAACAAAAATAAATCGAACAATAAAAAGGTATATTTGTTATATGAATTTTTCAGGGCAATTAAGACAACAAAAAGACTAGCATTTCAGATTTTTTTCCTTAACCAGTAATTGCCTTTTTGCTTGCATAATAATAATAACCAAAGAAATCCCTAGAAATGATCATACAGAGCATTAGTTTTTGCTTTATAATGAAAGCATTAACAAGTAAATTAACATTGCCAAATTTAAAACATGCACCTACTTTTAGATGAGAGATCTTAAAGATAAAAGATAAAGGCACGAGTATGCATTTCATTTGTGATAATCATATAGCAAGCAATATTCACATTTATAACCAATTTCAAAAGCATGCGTTTAACTGATGAGTCCCATAAAAATCCCCACATATTGAATGGATATAGAATTTGTACATAAAAACTTTCCCATCCAGTGAATGGGTAAGACAATTTACATCAAATAGATGATTGACTTTCAACAAATCTAAGCCAAGCAGATGATAGCTTTAGCTTCAACCAAATCCCACAAATAATAAAACTATAAACACAAACCCAAATCCCTAGAAATTCTAAACCAGAAGCGAAAACCCAATGTTGCATCGATTAGTCCAAAGAATCTATAGATAAATTACACATAAAAATAAAAAGAAAATTCAAAACCGAAAGAAAAGAGGATTCACAGATCTAAAACGATTTCGCAACAAATCAGACATCCAATCGATCCAAAACAGTTTCTATCGGAAAAGACGCTTCAAAAATCGAAGAAATACAACCAAACAAACAAAGAAGATAAACCAAAAAAAAAAAAAAAAACTAGAAACAATAAAAAAAAAATAAGAAACAATAATCAGTGATAATAAAATCGAATTCGATCATTAAATACTCAGAAAACTTCACCTTAGAATGTAGAAAATAGATGATCTACAGAATGATGGGTCTCTGCTGTGCGTGCTGTCCGCACGAGATATTGTGGGATGCTTTAAGGGAGAGCAAGGCTTTCATATACGCCAAAGAGATAGGCTCAGGCACTGGGGCTTCCAATTTTAATTTCTTTCTTTTTCTGATTTTTTCCAACTGTCTTAAAGCAATTAATTTTTATTGTTGATAAAAAAATTAATTCTTAAAATATATTTATATTAACAAAATAATATTTTTTATCAAATTTTACTATTATTTAATCACAAATCAAAATAATTAGTTTAAATTAAGAAAATTAATTTTTTATAAACAATAAAATAAAATGTATCAAAATATTAGAATTTTAACTCCTTAAAAATAAATTTTAATAAAATAACTATTTATTAGTAAAATATATTTTAAAATTAATTTTATTTTCATTGAATTAAAAAATTTATTTGTAATTTTATTATATTACAAAAATTAAATTATAAATTACCTTTTTAATGTTTTTGTCTGTCGCTGGAAATTGCTCAAATATTTAATTTTATTTATGTGTAAAGTTGTGTTTTTAAAAAGTGTTTGATTGATTTACTTTTAATTTATAAGTTAATTTAAAAATAAATAATTATTTATTTAATAAAATTATTTAAAATTAACTTTTAAATAATTTAAATATTTAGTTAATAAGAATTTAAAAATAAGTTAATTTATCAAAATGATCAAAAAGTATATATCATTGGGTGTTATAATTATTAAAATGATAATTATATTAATATTTGAAAAAATTATCAGAATAATATAATATTTTATTGGGTTAATATGTAGTTTTAAAATAAGAAAATTTCATACTTATTTTAAGCAGTTTTTAAACTTATAAATTAAATTAAATACTAATTTACTTATTTTTTTTACTTATGAATAGGTTTAATTGACTTATAAATCAAATCAAATATATCCTTAAAGTCTAATGCATTAATGACCCAATGACTTTATTTATTCACTTGATTAGTTTATTAATCTAAGGTATTTTATTATTCGAATTTTAAAAAAATAAAATTTTCACTTTAAATAATAATAAAGCTGTTGATAGTAACGGAAAAAAAAATATATGGTCTACTGATTTGTATATCCTTACATATTGCATACCATATAAATATTATATTATTGTATATATAAATACATATTGTATATTTAAATCAATTTTATATAGACTTTATTAATATCTTTAGAAAAGGATTTTTTATTTTAAAAATAAATAAGACACTTTTTTTATGAAATAACATAACATGGATATTTATCAAAAAGCCAAATACATAATGTCACCCCTGAACTTTACCAAAAAAACTTCATGACACTCTGAATTTTTAAAACTTCTCATTACACACTTAAACTTTAAAAAATTGAAATTAAGATACCTTGTGAGCTCACACTATAGAGATTAAAATACAATCGCGCTAACATGGATACTTTTTAAGTTGACATGGATAAATTATATTAAAAAATATAATAAAATAATTTTACATATGAAAAAATATATCCCTGCTATCCTCATCTTCGTCTTCTTCTTTCCCAACAAATCATTAGGCCATCTGTGACACCACCACATTGCTCTAGGTTCCACCATTTTGCACCTCTCAATCCCAAGAGCCATCCACACCTCCATGTAGCTCTTCGTCCTCTGCTTTAAACTCGGCTAGCCTAATCAATTGCATAAAAACTAGAGAAATGGTACCAAATTTTTATACAACCTCACTTGAAATTTGTTAGAAGCATTTAAATTTGGTCAATGAGTATTAGCAAGCTAACCACTAATTTTTTCCAACAGTTTCAATCACTTTGACCTTCAATGAAGATCGAACAGACTCATCAATTCCTTTGACACCTGCCAAGATTTCTGCTGTAACACCCCTATTTGTATAGCCTAATATATTTCACTATTCCGGTGATCAATATCGGTTCAGACAATTAAGAGGATTAAAACCACACTTAAGACAACTAGATAGGCCCTGAACACAAATAATTAGTAATTGTCAATTAGTTAAGTATAAATAAGAAAAACATAACATAAGAAGTTAAATAAACTGAGAGTCACAGCGATGGGTGACCTTCTCGGGAAGGACTGTGAGGTCAATTTAAACTCAAATTTCGAACCGTAAAATATTATGCCGCGGTCCTTAAAACTATTGCGAATACAGTGGAAAAGAGAAAATCATGAAAAAAAATTATTAAGCCAATCAAATAATTAGGTCAGGGATCCGGAAGAAATATTGAATTATTTGCAAACCGGATCGAACCGGCAATGGGCAATTTGGTCAATTGACCCCTAGAGCTGACTCTTGACCTAACTGTCCAATAAAATCGGATAAATGAAAATTTAGGAAAATAAAATTAAATTAAAGAAGAATAGAAAAATAGAAGAAATAGAAAAAAAAAAGAAAATTTGAATTGATTACATCATCAATATTACATATGCATGATGCAATAAAGGAAAATTTTAATTAATTAAATTTGACTAAGTCAAAAAGCCAAATAAATACATAAAAATAAAAATAAAAATAAAAAGTGGTCTTCCTCTCTTATGCTGTCCCTCATTTCTCTCTCTCACACTTTGTTTTTCTTTTCCACCATGAAAGCTCCCTTCAAGCATCTATAAACCATTATTCTAGCCATAAATCCCATAGTCCCCTTAAGTAAACCTTGTCTTTGAGTCTTGAAAAGAAGATTGGAGCAAGAAAGAAAAGGAAAAATTGAATAAATAAAGACTTTGAAAATCCAACAAAAAGGTTAGTGATGAATTTTCCAATTTCCTCTTTATATTCATGCTTAGGCAATTAAACTAAGTTAGAAAGTGTTAAAAATTAAAATAAATTGAGAAGGTAAGGAAACATAGAAAATTTGGTCAGCTATGAGTGGTTAGGGTTTGGTGTGCTTTGACCTAATTGAATATGAATTCAAAGGTTAGTGAAGTTATATGTATGCTTAGAGTATTGAAATTGCATGAATTGAAACAATTATATTATTAGGGTTCATAGCACCTAGGGTTTGGAAGAAAAAAATTGGAGAAGTGGTCAAATAGTGTGTTTGACCTTGTTTGAGGTGAGAAATGGTCATTTGTGACCAATTGGTGTATGTTGGAAGTGTTAGAACCAAATGGAAATTCGGATTGAATGGGGGCGGTATGTAGGCAGCATGACCAAGGTCCCTTTCAGGGACCAAAACTGAAAATTTACAAGCCCAATTGGTGTGAGACCAATTGGAAATAAAACTAGACACAAAATGACACATTTTTCCACTCAAGAATCATGCTCAAAAAGTGACTAAAACCTAGTAAACAAATTGACCAAATCCGGATTAGGCGATCTGACCTGTACAAAAATTATCAAATGAATAGTATTTATTCATTTGGCCATAACTTGGGTTAGGCAGGTCTAAATGACCTGAAATTTTACCAGTGGAAAGCTGAGATATAGACCTAAAACTTTTATGAAGAACACAAAGCCAAATTATGCCCTTAACCAAGCCATTTAGTCACCAAAATTTGATGACCTAAAACTGCCAGAACTAGGATTTGCCTAGAAAATCTAGGTTAAGTCCAATCCGATAGCCATGATTCAAATGGCTATAACTTGAGCTACAAAACTCCAATTGGAGTGATTCAAGAAGAAAATTTTATCAAATTCTAACAGCAAAATGACCAATGGAACAGTACAACATAAGACACCAAAACTGAAAATTTACAAATTTACCTAAAAGACTTAAGTTTTGAGAAAACAACCAAAACCAACAAAATTGGTGACAAAAATGTGGTATGTGAGTATAGTTGAAATTCCCATACCTATTAAGCCTTAGAATGTCAACAAATTGACTTGAATAGTGTAGTGAATAGTAACCCCAAAACACAAATGTTAAAGAACGTCAAGTTTAGCATACATAAGCTAGATAAAAGTGAATTTGAATTTATTTTTGTATTTATGTTAAGTTATGATATTGAAACACTATGAAACTATGTGTTTCAGTGAAAAAGAATACCGGGAAAGAACCTGAGGGATCGAGTCAAGGCCAAGAGGCGACTCGTTTAAGATTTGTGCGCAACATCAATATGCTGTAAAATTCATTTACAAAGTGCATGAAATGTGTATTATGCTTTTGCTTTGAATTGTTGAAAGTTTATTTGTGTATGTTTGAAATGGCAATAAATATTTAGTAAATTGTTAAGATAAGTTTTGAAACCACAGTGTCATGACCATAGATTTGAACACCTCACTAGCATGACTAGTGGGGGAAATTAGTTTCAAATTTTGATTCCTTCTCTGGCTGAAGTGTTGAGGTGTGTGCCAATAGAAGAAGAAAAAGAATGGGTTTTCATATATTTGAGCTAGCTAGCCTTGTGTTGTGACTTCTCCTTAGCCTCTGGCTACTGAGATGATATTTGTTTCGAATGGCATGATATAACTGTGTGTTTTTATGAAATTTGTTTTGAAATTTTTGAAAGGAAATTGTTTGGATTAAAATTTTATAAGTCATGTTTTGAATGTATTACTCATGTTCAATTTAAATTTTGAATAAATATGATTTAAATTCCGCATAAAGATTATTTTAGTATGTTGTGCACCACTGAGTCCTAGTACTCAGCAATGGCTGTTATTGCTGTCGCAGATATAGAGACTAGAGGAGCAGCAGAGTGAGCTGCTAATAATTAAGGAGCTACCTACTTTGAAGTTATCGGGTATATTTTATACTCTGAATGTAAAAACTATTTTGATATATGTAAATGTATGTAACTGTATGGACATGTAAAATTGGTTATGAGGAGTTTTATAAAGTTGTATAGAGTTGTATAAAGCTTGTAATAAATTTTGGTTTGGATTTTTCCTAATGTAAATATTTAGAATGACGTATCTAAATTGTTTTATCTTTATTGAAATATGAATGTAAATATTTTGTTTTAATTTGAATAAAATTAATTGGTAATATTTTGATGATTGTTGAATTTTAGAAATTGAGAAATGATATTGAAATTGGTTGGGATGGTTGTGAAATTGATGAAGTTGTTGAGATAAATCTTTGAAAGTGCTTTTTACAGGTATTTGAAGAACTGTTTTCTCAAAATAAAGATGGCACTCTGCCGAAATTTTTATAAAATTTGCGGAAAAATAAAATGGGACAAAAAATTTTACTAGTTTTAAAACTTCAAATAAATGATTTTAATATCTATTAGAAAATACTCACCACTTCCCTTGTAGGGTACTTAATGAGTTATCGGTAGGTGAAGTTCGGTAGTTCATTAGGTATTCTACAGGATCATGTTATGCCTTACAGAGGGGTAAGGTGTGACATCTGCAGTCATATTGAAAGCCAAAACCTTTTCCTTACGGATTTTGTCTTTATATATTGAACCAGCCTCAACTTTTGCAAATATTTACTTCTTTTGGCTTTCAACAAAGTCTCTGTTTTCCTTTCTCCTTCAAGAAATACTCATTTTTCTCTATAGTGAGAGAACCCAATTCAACTTCATTTTCATTGTAATTTCTGAGTTTGAGGCTTTATGTTTATCAAAAATTTCAGCTACAAAGAAAACCAATTCACTTTTCATAGAACCCAACTACTCCTTTTTCTATTTCTTCACATGGTTGACAGTCCCTTCAATCTCCACTTTGGATTTTTTCACCAGTAAATACAAAACCCACCATACAATTCTTTATTTCTTGCACCTGCATGCCCAAATTGGAACGAATTGCCACCCAACATTGATGATTATGAAGACATGTGCTTTTATGACATCTATGTAGAGATGGTTTATCACTCAAAGTTGATGATTTTGAAGATTTAAAACTCAAACAAACCTATAGGAGAATGGCGAAGTGTAAAGAAAATAGACTTTCTTTGAGAAGAAGAAGAAGAAGAGGATGATGAATAAGAAGATAGAAAAGAAAAGATATTAAAAGAAGGCATGAATCGATGAGCTAGAGATTTTTTACTGTTGAATTCTTTTTTTTTTTTTAATTTCCATGTCATCATTTTCTAAACCTTTAGCTCTCTCATGTGCGTGTTGGTTCACTTTCTCTGCTAACTAAGATTACTGGGTTATATTAGTTCTAGTTTTGTAAAGTTCACAAGTGTAATAGGAAGGTTTAAAAGTTTAGGGTGCCACGATACTTTTTTGATAAAGTTCAGGGGTAAATTTATATATTTGGCCTTTATCAAAATGAGCTACATAACATGATCAAATCTACTTATTTGAAGAAAAAAAGAAAAAAAAAAAACCTTTGTCCGTTACTTTTCCTCTTTTACTAATGAGAGAGTCCCTTACTTCTCTCTTATAGAGTTTTCGGTTTAGTTCTCTTTTTAGTATTCATACTTTGCCTTTTGAATAGAGGAAGGCTTCCTTCCTACTAAAGGGTGGATTATCCCTCTCCCCTTTTGGTTGGGTTGTATTGGGTTTTATTTTGGTGATCTGCGGTCTTTGTGCTTCAAGGTGGGGGACTCCAAGCGAATCGGTGTTTTAAAACTTTCATTTATGACTATGGATTCTCTTAATTGGCTATCATGTATGGAGGTGTTGGTACCATCTAGTCACTATTTCGGTCAGGGTTATAGGAGAATGAGAGGCCCGTGCTTTGCTAAGTTATTTTTCGATTTCATTCGGCATTGGTCCTAACCTTTCTGGTTTATTTGGCTTTTGCGACATTTTTCTCTTGTTTCCTATGGAGTTAAAGGTTTGTGCAGGGAGCTCTGTTGACTATGGGTAGGCCTTTTGCTTTTATTTTTTCCCCTTGTATATTTGTTTTTTTGTCTTTTTGTAGCTCCCTTTGGTAAGCGAGGGCTTCTTTGTTGGGTTAGCTTCCAGGGTTTCATGTTAGTAGGGCTTAGGGCCCCCTATCCTCGAGATTTACTTTGATTTTTATGTAGTAAAGTTTATTTTTAGAGCGCTTTTAAGCCTTGTAACCATGTTCTTTAATTAAATATCTTTTATTTCCAAATAAAAAAAAATGTACTTATAAATATAATGGAAAAATATGACTACACTATTTTTTCTAAATGCAAATAAATAAGATCATTAAAAAAAATTATATGAACTTATAAATAAATAAAAATATTTTTAATTTTTACATTATTTACAATATTAAAAATTTTAATACTACAAAGATGTTATCAACTCCAAAAACATATTCTCATAATAGAAGATTTTTATTACAATTTTATACTAATTTTACATATAATATAAATATATGTTAGAAGGAAAAAAATTGCTGATGAGATAAAAAAAAAAAAAAAGAGTTCATGAGAAGAAAAAGAAAAACATAAGTTTTTATTTCAAAAAATAATATTTTCATTACAATTAAACAATTAAATATTTCTTTAAAAAAATACATGGTTTCATTTAATTTTTTGAAACTAATGTACATTAACTTAATTCAACTCAATACAAAATATATATTTTTTTTTTTTACAATTTGTTCATATTGAAATTTGACTCTAGACTTTACAACTATGAAAATTACTTTAATACTGCTCAATACAAAAAATAAATATCCATGAGCTACATGGAGTCTTAAAAAATTATTCAAATTATATGCAAATTTTTTAATTTATATTGTCTATTAGAAAATCTTCTTTATAAAACTAAACAACTATGTCATATTTAATCTATTTATTTATAACATATATAAAAGCAGGGGTGAGCATTCATCGATTTTTGTTGAACATAGAATTAAATCGTTGGTTTGTTTAGTTTGGTTTGATTTCTATTTTTGAATTTTTTTTTATCTTAAGTTTGGCAAATTTTGGTTTGGTTATTTTTATCAAAATAAAAAAAATAAACCAATCTATTTATGCATAAATTGGGCCTTTTTCAGCCTAGCCCAAAGTCTAAATCTCTAAGACTCCAATCCATTCTTTACTAACCCAAGCCCACTCCATTTAACACCAATCTTCCCTTTGACCCTAATCTCAGTGGAGGAACCAGAAATTGATATTAAAGGAGCGACAAACTTATAATTTTGTTCCTCTCCTAAAAATTATGTAGTCATACTCGATTAGAATTAAGATAGTAATTTCTAAACTTTGAGAATACTTTTTCATAAAATTTGCATCAATAATTTTATTTTTTGCTAATGATATCAATGTCTTAATTTTACTAACTTTAAAATTTATTAATTCATTCATAATTATAAAATTGAAACTTAAAATTTTAAGAAAGTTATTATAAATTCATATTTTGCACATACATATAATTATAAAAATAACACAAAAGTAGTTAAAATTTAATAAAAATTTTCATCAAATTTTCATCTATCTATACTAAATATCAAAATTTAATAAATACCCTATGGAATGAAATTATCAATCTTAATTATGAAATAAAATGAAAATGAAATTATTAATTTTGATGGGCTGAATTGTTTAGGATTTAGGGTTTAAGTGTAATACCCCGAATTTTTTTTGAAATTTTATTTTCTTAAATTTAAAATATTATTTTAATAAAATATATTATCTTATTGATTTAATTTTTGGGTTTCAATATTTTTACAATTGTCAAAATTATTATTAGAATTATTATTAAGTTTAATTTGAATGTATTAAATATTTTGGACTTACTTGAAGAAAGTAGAAAAATTTAGGGAGTTAAAGAGCAATTAATAAAAAAGGGTTTAAAATGTGGATAGCAGAAGCGCCTCTCCCCCCCCCCCCCATTCTCTCTCTCTCTCTCTCTCTCTCTCTCTCTCTCTCTTTCTCTTTCTTTTTTCGACCATAACTTCCTTATCCGCTCACCGTTTCTGACGTTCTTAGTATCAAAACACTCCTCTCTTCATGAACATCGTGTAGATGCCAAGTTTGCACAGTATCGTTTCCCAGCTTGTGCAAATTAAGCTTCAGAAGTTTTAGCCCATTTTAACTTTTGTGTTAGATTTCACCTAAACTGTAAATCTTATCAAAAATCTAAGACTACCAGCGCGTCCTACTCGTCGAGAGCTTTACAATGACATTGATTTGAAATTTTTCTAACACCAAAATTTTGGCGAGTCCCATGAGCTTGCCAGTGATTTTTCGGGTCTTAAATGAGTTCTTTTAATTAAATAAAAATTATATTTTAACTTCTGGTATTGCGGGCTTCGTGTAAATATTTTCGTTTTAAGGAAATTTCACCAGCAATCAAAACTATATTTTTTGGCCAGACTGATGGGCTGCCGAACCCAATTCAGAAGTGGATCAATATTATAGTGCTTCTCACTATTTTTAGATGCCTCAGACATGTTTCAGGTATCAAAATTGATGTAGGTAAACCTGAATTCTAAATTTTCCTTTTTACCTAATGTTGAGCTTAGAATAGATATTCATAAAATATTCGTGGGTAGTTATAAAATTATAATTCAAATTGCAATAGTAGAATGGCATTGTTAAGGACTGCAGGAAAGAATTATAGAATTTTTAGGTTAATTTGGTTAGTTTTTGCAAAATGTTAGTCACAAACTTAATAGCTAAATTATGTAATTATGTGAGAATTGATTGGTTTGGCAGGCCCGGAAGTGGCAGTATATTGTTATTGTATTGTGGGCCTAAGGCCTTTGGATTAGAAAGTATTATTTGAGCTATTTTGTAGGTTGGGTAGGTCCTAGGTGTAGGAAAAATTCTGTCGAATTTTTAACATAAAATATAGAGTGTTTTTAATTGTTTAAGTCCTTTATTCTGTTTTAATATTGATAAATTCATGAATGTAATTGTTTAGGTGATCTGAGTCAACACTCTTCCTCTTCTCAGCTGCCTCAGTGATCTTCAGTTAATCTGTGAGTAGATATTGATTTTATTTATAATTTTAATATTAATAATTTATATACAAGGCATGTTCATGCATTCACATATATGTATAAATATATTTAGTTATTTGCTAGGTGTGCTCTTTTGTTGCATATTTTATTGAACTTGTTTGTGGATGTCGCCTTAAGTTAATTTGGAGCTGTGTGCATGTGTTGGTATGTGTATGGTATAGATGTGGACTTGGGTAGGATGGGCAGTTGCGGCTGGAGTTTGACTCGTTGGGACCAATCCTTATATATGGATAAATCAGGGTGAGTATGACTTTAAGTTGATCTCGCTGACCCCCACACTCAGATTATTAAAAGAAAGTCTGGCTTGAGTTGACCTTGCTGGCAGGTATTAGAATTAAGAGAGTTGTAAAGGGGATTAGCTCCCATATATATATTGATATAACATACGAGTGTGTAAGTACTCCAAATTATCTTTTGTGAGAATATTGTTTGAATTGCTTGAAACTATATGAATATGTTACATTTCATACATAGGAATGTATTAGGTTTAGATATTTATAAAAATTATATTTAAAATCAATATCTTACTCTAAGAGTCGAACGCTCACCCTTATTTAACTATTTTTCCTTAGGTGACAGGTGGACTTATTAAGAATAACCTGTTTTCTTTTCTTGCAGGTTTAACAAAAAAAGTCTAGTTGTGCTTTTATTATCTTTGTTTTAATTCTAGAACTCTGCATGTACCAGTAGTTATATTATTTTCATATAGAGTTGTAATAACTTAATTTTATGGAATTGTAAACTCAGTTATGTGAGATTGCTTGGATGCTTGGGATCTTATTACTGTGGATGGAGGGAGCTGAGCTCCCAAATGTTTATTTATCTGTTTTGAGGATTATGAGGGTGAGCTGAGCTTCCCAGATTTTTCATATTTTGTATTATAGGTCAGGTGAATTGATATTCTCCATTGGATAGTCCAGTTTATTGTCGGACTCTGTTCATTTATTTTCTTAAAATTAGACTACTTTTATGCGCTATGTGTTTGGGCTATATATAATTAGGCTTACTACAGGCTTCGGGGGCCTTATACTGACCCAAGTCTTAGTGCTGGTCCAACCCATAAATCGAGTCGTGACATTAAGGTTAAGGTTTTGCGGTTAGGGTTTTACAATTTTGCAGTTTGAGGTTTGGGGTTTGAAGTTTAGAGTTTAGACTTTAGGGTCTGGCAAATAATTGGCATGTGATCATTTTAGGGTGAAAGAATTTCTTCTATACTTTCAGTTAATGAACATTTCTCGGGGCTTTGGCTTTGCCTTTTATAAGTGGTACCCTTTTATCGATTTTTTATAGTGTTTTGGTGATTTGCGTGATTGTATGGGCATATTATTGGCGAAAAATTCATGTGTGACCATTTTGAGGTAGGAGAATATCTTTTTGCTTTCAGTTGATGAATGTTCCTGAGACCCTAGCATTGCCTTTTAAAAGTGGTGCACTTTTATTGATTTTTTGCAGTATTTTGGCCATTTATATGCCAGTTTTTGTTATTGGCGAAATGCAACCATTTTTGGGCAGAAGAATATCTTTTATGCTTTTAGTTGATGAGTTTTTCATAGGACCCAGTGTCGCCTTTTAGAAGTGATACCCTTTTATATATTTTTTGTAGTAATTTGTCTATTTACATGCCTCTTCGGCAGTATTATTGGCTAAAAATTGGCATGTGACCATTTTGGGGTGGAAGAATTTTATCTATACTTTTAGTTGATGAATGTTAATTGGTATTTGACTATTTTGGGGTAGAAGAATTTCTTCTATGCCCTCAATTGATGGACATTTCCCAGCCTCGGCTTCCCCTTTTAGAACTGGTATAGTTTTATCGAATTTTTATAGTATTTTGGCTATTTATGTACCTATTTGGCTATATTATTGGCAAAAAATTTCCGTGTCGCCATTTTAGGGTGGAAAATTTTTTTTCTATACTTTAGTTGAAGAATGTTTTTTAAGGTTTCGGCTTCACCTTTTAAAAGTGGTACAATTTTATTGACTTTTTGCAGTATTATGGTGATTTACCTGCCTGTGAGGCTGTATTATACTATTATTGGTGAAAAATTAGTGTTTGACCATTTTGAGGTCAAAGAATATCTTTTATACTTTCAGTTGATGAATGTTTTCCATGGCCCCAATGTCGCCTTTTAGAAGTGATACTCTTTTATCAAATTTTTACAGTATTCTAGAGATTTGTGTACCTATATGGCCATATTATTAGTGAAAAATTTGCGTGTAATCATTTTTGGGTAGAAGAATATCTTCTATGCCTTTTAATTAATGAATGTTTCCTGAGACCCTGACGTCGCCTTTTAGAAACGGCACCCTTTTATTAATTTTGTGTACTATTTTGGCTATTTGCATGCTTGCATGGCTGTATTATTAGCAAAAAATTGACACATGAAAATTTTAAGGTGGAAGAATCTCTTTTATGTGTACAGTTGATGAATGTTTCTTGGGGCTTCAGTGTCGCCTTTTAGAAGTGGTACTCTTTTATCTATTTTTTAGAGTATTTGGCCATTTGCATACAAATTTGGCTGTGTTACTGGTGAAAAATAAGTGTGCAACCATTTTAGGGTGAAAGAATTTCTTTTATGCTTTCAGTTGACTAATGTTTTATGGGACTTTAGCATGCCCCTGCAGAAATGGTACCCATTTATAGATTTTTTGCAATATTCTGATGGTTTGCATATTTGTATTGCCATTTTATTGGCAATAAATTTGCATGTGACCATATCAGGGTGGAAGAATATTTTCTATACCTTTTAGTCGATGACTGTTTCCCAGAACTCCATCGTCACCTTTTAGAAGTGGTGGCCTTTTATTGATTTTTTATAGTATTTTGGCTATTTGCATGCCAGTTTGGCAGTGTTATTGGCAAAAAATTAGTGTGTGACCTTTTAGGATGAAAAGATTTCTTCTATACTTTTAGTTGACGAACATTTCTTATGGCTTCGGTGTTGCATTTTTGAAGTGCTACCATTTTATCGAATTTTTGCAATATTTTGGTAATTTGCATGCTTGTTTGGCATATTATTGATGAAAATTTGGCTTGTAACAATTTTGGGCTGGAAGAACATCTTTGATACTCTTAGTTGAAGAATCATTCCTGGGGCCCTGGCTTCGCCTTTTAGAAGTGGTATGCTTTTATTGATTTTTTATAGTATTTTGGCCATTTACGTACCTGTTTGGCTGTCTTATAGGCAAAAATTGGCATGTGACCATTTTAAAGTGGAAGAATTTATTCTATGCATTCAGCTGACGAATGTTTTTTAGGGCCCCGGCATTACCTTTTAGAAATGGTACTCTTTTATCATTTTTTACAGTATTTTTGCTATTTGTATACCTGTTTGGTTGTATTATTAGCAAAAAGTTAATTGTGATCATTTTAGGGCGGAAGAATTTATTCTGTTCTTTCAGCTGACAAATGTTTCTCAGGATCCTGGCATTGCCTCTTAGAAGTGATAACTTTTTATTAATTTTTTGTAGTATTCTAGCAATTTGAGTGCCTGGATGACCATATCATTGGTAAAAAATTAGAGTGTAACCATTTTGCGGTGGAAGAATATCTTCTATATTTTTAGTTGATAAATTTTTTTCAAGGTGCTGATGTCACCTTTTAGAAGTGGTGCCATTTTATCGATTTTTTACAAAATTTTGGCCATTTGCTTGCCTGTTTGGGTGTGTTACTAGCCAAAAATTAGTGTGTAATCATTTTGGGTTAGAAGAGTTCCTTCCATGCTTTCAGTTGACGAATGTTTCCTAGGGCCTTGCATCACCTTTTAGAAGTTGTATCCTTTTATCAATTTTTTTTGGTAGTATTATCGCCTTTTAAAGGTGGTACAATTTTATCGATTTTTTATAGTATTCTGGTGATTTGTGTGCTTATGTGGCCGCATTATTGAAGAAAAGTTAGCATTTTATCATTTTAGGATGAAAGAATATCTTTTATTCTTTCAGTTGATGAACATTTTTAGAGACCCCAGCATTGCTTTTTAGATGAGGTATCATTTTACCAATTTTTTACAATATTCTTACGACTTGCGTGCCTATATGGCCATATTATTAGCAAAAAATTAGCATACGACCATTTTGGGGTGGGGGATTATTTTTTGTGCTTTCTGTTGGTGAACATTTCTTGACGACCCGGTGTTACCTTTCAGAAGTTTTTATAGTATTTTACCCATTTGCGTGCTTGTTTGGCCATGTTATTAGCGAAAAATTGGTGTGTAATTATTTTTCGGTAAAAAATTTATTTTATACTTTTGGTTGATAAAGTTTCTCAGGGTCTTGTCGTCACCTTTTAGAATTGACACCCTTTTATCGATTTTTGTCATTATTTTAGCCATTTGTGTGCCAATTTAGCCATGTTACTAGTGACAAATTGGCATACGATAATTTTTATTATTATTATCTATTTTATATTTTAAATATCTATTTATTTTATATATTTTTATTTATTTATTTATTTTATCATTATTTATTATTTTAATTTCATATATTATTATTATTATTATTATATTTTATAAAATTATATTTTCATATTTATATTTTGTGTTAAATAATATTATCATACATATTAAAAATTATCATTTATTATATAAATTATTCTATTATATGTAATTTTAAAATTTACCTAGTAAATATTATTTCATTTTGTTATTATCTTACGCGAGGTTTACACAAGAAAATCATACCAATATCTATTAAAATGGTTTAAGCGTGGAATGAATTATTTATATATATTAGTTCTTTTATAAACGTGTATTGCACATATACTTGTTGTATGTACTTATAATTTAATATTTTTATATATTATTTTTTATTAATTCTTTATATGATATAATATTATTATAATATGTTAATTATTATTATTATTATAATAATACAATAATTTTTCATTTTTCATGATATTTATATTGTATATACACTTATCATTTTCAGATTAAGTTAATGAAAGTATATCAATAGAAATAAAAATTTATAAAGGTGAAATTTATGATGAAAAATTTGTTATTATGATATAATTTTGTAATTATAAGTATTTTATAAATATATAACTTTAACTATTTGTTATTTTGTTAGTTTATAAGTGTTGATTTTATCAAAACTAATTAGTTTTTATCATTTTATAATTTTTTAAAAACATATATAATTAACGCAAAAAATCTTTCCAATACTATTTAAGAGTTTATATACATAATAGTAAAATATATTCAATTTTGTATAATTTTATATAACGTTGATTTTTTTTATTACTAGTTATTTTCAATTTAATTTTTTAATTTGGTTTAACAAAATTAATTGTGCACATCTATATTAATAAGTATCAAAATTATTAATTTTTATTTGATATATAATTTTACATAATTTTATTTTTTTATGATACGGAGAAAAAACTTTAAAAATAAGATTGAAACTTTAAAAATAAGATTGAAAAGTATTTTAATACTAATAAATTATTTATAAATAATAAATTAATAACTAAAATATTCTTTTTATATAAAAAATAAAAAAAATCGATGCTAATATAATAAAAAAAATATTGACTTTAATATATTATTTTTAATTAAAATAATTCCAGTGAAAAAATATATATACAATTATTTGATTAACCGTAAAATATTTTGTCAAACTAACTTATTTGTAAATTAAATTTTTATAATTAAATTTTTAGGAATCAAATTTCAATAAAAGAAGTTATTGAATCTATACAAATAAAAATTTTATTAAATGATGTAATGCTTGTATTCACATGAAGATTGTGACTTTTTAATAAAATTATCAATTTATGTTTGTATTTAAATATAAATTTATTAAATTGAAATAAGCAAAGGTTAAAGAATGTATGTTACTTATTTAGGGTCTCATAGGTTTATAATTTGGAAATCGTTTTGTTTTCTTTGTATGGCTAGACTTCTTTTAGAAGTTTGCAGGGTCTAAAAAAAATTGGTCTGAGGCAGGTTGCTGTATTCATTTTAGGCTAAGGATTTTGGAAGAGTTTGACGTATTAATCTGCACTCTGGAGCTATCTATTGCAAGCCTAGTCTTTGATTTAGAGATTTCCTATCAAACTAATTCTCTATGTGCTAATTTGTAATTTACCATATTATTATGTCGTTTCATTCCAAAATATCAGGAAAATAATTGAAGGCCTTGCGTGTGCATGCAAACCTTTTTTAAGATTACTTGTAGAAAAAAATATGGCCCTTAGATCTAAAAGATAAGATCTATTTGCTCTCCTAGTCCTAGAATTATGGGAATTGAGGATGGATTGATAAAGAATTTGCTGGCTTCTTGTCTAAAAAAAATTTGTGTTTTGCATATTTTAATCATGAAAGAAACATGCATTTCGCTACTCTACTGTACAATTAACTAAATGTGTAAACTTTTGCTTTGCTGGGAATGGATATGCTTCCTTAGTACAAGTATTTTTGAGGAGTAGATGATGCTCTATCAACAACATAGCATGTCTATGATGACTTTTCTTTCAATGTTATGACCGAGAATAAAGCGTGTTTTTTTATTTTTTTTTTTAATTTTTTTATGTATAAAGAATCATTGTTGTTCTTTACATGAAATTTGCTCGGGAATCAGGATAGAATGTATTAAGAAGCAATATAGTATTCTATTTGAAATTCGCTCTCTAAATAGGACCCTTCAATTTTTGTATATATTCTATTCGGTAGATGACCTTTCTAAAATCTTATGCTTTGTTTAAGAATGGTTATCAGCTATTGTTCATGTAGCAATTGTCTCATCTATTTGGTAGAAATTTGCTTACAATTCAATGGTTATGCTTGCAATACGCATGTATATTTTTTAAATTGAGTTAACATAACTCTCTCTCTCTCCCTCTGGGGTATGAATGAGTTTCTGGGTAGTGATTTGGTTTTGCTTCCACTTTTCTGCTGTTTCTCAATATACATAATCTTTTTCTTGGCTTAACTTTCTCCTTTCCAATAGTGTTATGATTTCATTTTGAATTGTTTTATAGACACAAGAGTTCTTGGTCCTAGGAAGATAAATGTTAACTGAAATGAGGGATAGGATTTATTGCATGACAGACCAAGGGATGCAAAAGGCAGGGCATTATGATCCATCTAGATATTTTCTCATAGAAGTAAGTTCTATTCACTCTAGTTTGGTTTTATCACAAAGATATTTTGTCACTTTATAAAATGGAATGTACAATTGTGTAGGATGTGTTTTGCAATGATACAAGGGATTCATCTGCAATAGATAACAGTGAACCTATTTTTGATTGGCTTACAAACTCAAAGGATGATGCTCTTGGAAAATGGGAATGTATCATAAGTGGTGAGTTACAACGAAAATAGAAAGCAGTCATAGGTGAGGTAACAACTTCTCAGTTGCCCCAATTCAGACGTGTTGACATGCAGAAAACAAGGTTTTGTGACTTGAGATTTCGTCTTGGTGCTGGATACCTCTACTATCATCAGGTGCAATTTCACCTTTACATTTACTTGGCTAAAATATTGACTCCAATTTTTAATAATCATTTGTATGGTATTTGACCTTCAAATGACATGAGTTTTTGAGTTTCATCATCTCAAATTTGTGTTTGGCATGAGCTGGTGGTTGTATTTTTATGTCAGCGTGTGTTCTTGTAGGCATCCTTATAACATGTATTTATTTGGTTTTTTGTTTGGGAAACTACTTGATACAGGGAGACTGCAAGCATAGCATTGTTATCAGAGACCTAAGGTTGATTCATCCTGAGGATGTCCAGAAGCGGGCAACTTATCCAATAGTAATTTTCTCACTAAAATTATGTTTCCAGAAATGCAATGTTGACAACATTTTCAGGGCTACAAAAGTGACTGTGGATGACAAATGGACCCCAGATAACCCTCGCTATTTCTGTAATGACTGCTATTACTTTTTCACTACTCTGAGAATGGATCTCTACTATACAGTGATTTCTTAACTTATGACTATCTTCATGACTAATTCTTGTATTAGATCTTTGTTTTTGAACTTGCAATTGCTTGAACAAGTACCTTTCTTGACAACCATATTTTTAATTATAGTGATAAATTCCATGAGTTCATAACTCTAAAGACTCCTGATTATTAAAATTACCGACTCGATGTGTTACTGAATGCGCTTGCTGGAGTATCATGGAAGTTATTGAAGTGTGTTATACAGTGCTGGCTACTTAGTGTATGTATTGCATTAGGCTTCCAAGTTGCAAATTTTGTGGGAAATATATACTGAATGCTTTTACTTAAATTTATAAGCAGCTGATGTTAAGAAGTCCTACAAAGTTGCAATGGAAGTATGCATTAAAGGATGAGGTATGATTTTGCAAGTCTTTAGCTACATTTGTGGATTTTGTTAAAGCACTCTCATTAAAACATATTTTTTCCCGCAGTTTAAGCATAGCTGCTTGTTCAACCATTAGGAAGCTCACACAGAATGACTGAAATCTTCTTGTGGATCTGATTGATGTATGCATATATGTATGGTGAAGTTTTGATTCTGTAATTCAAAGCCTATAACCATGCAAATGTTTAGCCCATCTTCTAGCCATGTAAGGATCATGGTAATCCCAACTCTCAACGCTACTAGTCCTCCCTCCAATTATGTTTGCTTCCCTCCCTGCAACGACAGCATCTATGTTAGTATCATGTGCTTCCCGTTTATCCCTTAAACTAACCACAGTTTCTCCCGTTCTGGTGCACTCATCAACTCCGCCCTCAATGTAGCTGTATCCCACGCAGACATGTCCAGAATTGCCCAATTCTAATAAAATTATCCTTTCTTCATTGCCTCTTAGCTCTCCAAGCCTTATTATTCTGCCTTCTTCCCCAATTTTCAATTGAACATCTCTGATCACACATCCAAGCAGTCTCACTAAGAACTCTTCAAACTCATGCATGACAAATCCATTGGAAGTTCCAAAGCCAAATCCCACATGAAACCGATGGATTGGAATGGGATATTGCATGTTGATGGCATGGTATGATCTCGTTGGACTATCAGAGAGATGCAAGATACAGGAATTTGGATTCTTGTGGGCACGATCTTCAAGTATCTTTATACCTTTCTTGAGGCCCTCAGTCGGATCTGCTTGCCCCATGAAGAAAAGACGGTCAATTACTTGCAGAGCTGTTCGCTTACCATAGGATGTCATGCGTCTCAATGGAAAGATGCGAGAAGCAGATGAAGAGTAAGTCACAATAGCCAAACGATCAACAGGGCGGAGGGAGAATACCACTAATGCCATGGATTGCTTGACAAGCCTCAAATGTGGTCCGTTGGGGCTTGCAACCAGAACCAAGTCTATTGCTCTTTGATGTGTTGATTTTACAGAGAGAGAGACAGCAGGTCTCCTATTTGAGGAGGAGCATGTATAAGAAGTTGGTGGGTGTACAAACAATGAAGAAGAGAAGCCTGTTAAGTGGTGAACATTATGGTAGCGTGAGCTGCGTCCAGTGGCTTGAGTGCATGGATGATGAAGGAGTGTTGGTGGCACGGGCACAAGAGAGAACTCAAGGCGTGGATGGTTGGAGGTGTCCTCAGGCTCTATGGGGTCATCATCATTGTAACGGGCAGAGCGCAGGAAGGAGCGTCTATGGACGCGGAAAGTGGCAATGGAGTCATCAAGAATTTGGAAAATGGGGTCAGTTTGGTTGCAAGACAACGAACAAGGTGGGTTTAGGTTGCGAGGAAGCTGGGTCCAATGGGCACGGCAGATGGGGCAGGTGACACTACCATGGCGTACATTGGATGAGATGCAGGCAAAGTGAAAAGCATGAGAACACTGGGCTGTAAATATAGCGTGGCCTGGGTTGTTCCCTGTGCTGTAAGTCAGAGCTTCCAGGCATATTGCGCACAAGTTCTGCTGCACCAAATGAACAAGCATAAAGTTGGTTAGATACCCAATTCATACATCTCCATCCATTTGCTAAAATGTGAATGTATCAGACAACAATTGGGACAGTTCTACGATTGCCCTGTTGAGCTTCAAGAGAGGAAAATAAAGTGGAGATGTATATTCTTAATTAAACACGCAGCCAAAAATAAAATCAATTCGTACATCTACATCCATTTGCTGCCCTTGATGTGATTATACTGTGCAGTCATCTAGATCTATCCGGTATGTTATTATTGTTAGATAGTAAATTACTAATAGCAGTATAATGATTATTACTTCCTAAAAAGAAAAAAAAAATTGACTTGCAGAAAAACAAGTGGGCCAAATATTTGACAATTAAGTTTATTATGATTGAACATTATCATTAAAAATGCTGTTGATTTTAAAATGAGATCTCTAAAGATGGGATAAACTGAAATTAAAATAGTAGGAAGGGGCGGCACAACAGTGACAAGAAATCATGTGATCATAATGCCTGGTGGGTAGATGGGACCTTGAAGTCGTGATGGGAATTTGGAATGTGCTATAACATTCTTAAGAGTACACATGAATTGCAATTGCTGAACCTACTTCAAGTTTCTGGTGTTTGTATGGAAATTTGAATTTGAATTAACAGATGAATGCCTAATATTTGAAATGGAAATGGACAAAAGGTGCAAAAGCGGACAAATAAACATGAGAGAGTTCCGAGTTGAGGAACATTGGATTCCACAACGGCTTTGCCTATGAATGCTTCCAACGGAGGATTGAGATGAATTTAGCTCTGAAAAACGAAGCCAGCCTACCTTAGAAGCCAGTGTGTGGTCATTGTTGATGGTGGTGGATTCTGCTTCCTCTGAGCTCTTCTTTGGTTTTGCAGGAGACATTGCTGTAGAATCAGACCCCTGTTAATTATGATTAGTTTAGTACTCTTTTAATTAATTTTCGTACAAAATTACGGGAATGGATTGTGTAAGAAATTAAGAGTGGCTTTATCATTAATCAATTCCATAATCTTTCCAGGGGGATAAAGAAATTTCTTAAAGAAAGAAAAAGAGAAGAAAAAAGGGGGAACGGGGAGGGAATGAGAGTAAAGCTGGGAATATTGCCTCATTTATGATTGATTGATTCTCTAAAGAAATTTTCAGTAAGAATTGTTAAGAGATAGAGGAAATAACTAGAAAAGGGACTGTATTAAGAAATCAAGAAAATAATTAAGAAGCAGTGGTGTGTTATTTTGAATCTTGATACAGAAAACAAAAAGATGAGAAAGAAAGACACCTACATTGACAGAAGAGTCGATGGAAAGGGGATCCACAAGAGCAGATGGCTTTCTCGAGGAGAAGGAGGCACATGCAGCAACCACCATTTTCCTGGCCACCCTTTTCAGTTTTGAGGAAGCTCCTCCCACTCCCATATCTGGAGCCTCTTCTAATCCTGAGAAATAATATTAGGAATGAACAAGGCAAGAGAAAGAGAGTGGCATATATAAGTAGCAGAAGAAAAGTGCAGACAAGGGCAGGCTCTGCCAGATTCAGCAATTTCTTCAGCACCTGCCTTCGCTTTTTTTTATTCTTCCTCTTCTTTCACATTTATATTTGTTTCACTTTCATTCACCCCCAAAACAAACAACCATACAATATACATATATTTATAATGCCTCCATCTCCAAAACTGCTTTTTGGTTTTTACTGCTCTCTTTCTTTTCTTTTCTTTTCTTTTATTTTCTTGATTGTTGCCTTTTCCTTTTTCTTTTCCATTTTCATTTTATCTTTTTCTTTCTTGGGTTTAACTAAAAATTTCAGATTTTCTGCTAACAAATTTTGTTCTTATTATTAGTATATTTTTTCTATGCAAGAAAACCTTCAGTACCCAAGTTTGTAATCATATTAGAAGGAATCACACAAACACTAGCAACTAGCAATAGCATGGATGACAGATTCAAATTTGCATTTGTGCTTTGCTTGTGTGAAATGAAAATGAAGAGAATTACTTGAATTGTAGGCTAAAAAAAAAAGGAATTAAAAGGCAATAACTGTAGAAGGTAACATGATAATAAATGCAATAAATAGATGGAAGGGCCCACCTGACTAAATTTGTTTGCATCGGTCCCTCCACTCCACTCTCCACTCTCTCCATCCTTTTTCTTACCTAATATGAGGCCAATATTGAATCCCTGTTTTGTATATATCATTCACATTTTCGCTGCTCATGATTGCCCATGTAATTCATTATCTAAATGACTAAATCTACACTCCACTAAGCTTCATCTTCCATCCTCTGCCCACTTACCTATTGATTCAATATATATTTCACACTCCTGTCTTTTCTTTTCTTTTTCTTTTCTTGTCTTTCTTTTTTCCAATTACAATTTTATTTCTACAATGCACATCTAATAATTTCAATCTAATTTTTTAAAAAAAAAAAGTAAGAGGAGAGGTAAAAAAGACCGTTGGATTTGAATTTCAAGTTAGCTTAATGAAATGGAAATCTATGATGGCTTGGGGCCTTTGGCTTTTTGCTAACAAAAAAAAAAAAAGAAAAATTGCTTTGCTTCCATCCATTACATTTCAAAAATGCTTATGCCACATGGGTCCTTCTATTACAAACACCACTTTAATATTATCCCCTTCAAAGAAATTTTTATTTTTCTTGCTTTTAATAGTATTTTTATTTCATGCGCCTTCTTTTTTCCCCCTAAAAGATTAAAGGTATCAACTTACATTACATTAGTAAGAAGTAAGAAAAACCAAAGGTTTATTAATGCCTCTGAATTTTCTCTGTAGAGACAAGTTCTTTTCTTGGGTGGTGTTAAAAAAATAAATAAATAAATAAATAAAGAAGAAGAATTGAACTCCCAGGAAGTTGTTTTCCTTTAATGAGAATAGGAATTTATAATTGTAGGTTTGAACAAGTAACAAATAAGAATGTAAAAAATTCAGCCAGCCAGATTTTGGGATTGTGTTGTTTGAGTGGTCCAAAATCTTTGGCTTTTAGCTACGATAATAGACTCAAATGATCAATGATATATGATAATTAACATAAACTACCACACAATAACTAATTAAAATCCTGTGAAATCACAATAGCTAGCTGGTGGATGATTACAGAAAAGTGCATTAACAAGGGAATGGATGATGTACAATGAACATGCTGCATTACATATCAAAAACTCGATGGGTATAAGAGTTTGATATGAGATTGGACAATCAAACCAATAATAAGAGAGTCATTAATTATATTGAAACAATTACAGCTTAACTACCAATAATGATATTTGGGAGCACAGGACAAATTTATATGAACCCCCTTTTGTCAGTAAGGAATCGTTTTGATATGGGTTCAGCTTCTTTTCCCTGGATTTTGTAGTTTAATATATATATACACAAAGTGAGTTGTTCAACTAAGACAGACAAGTGATAGCATCTACTCAATTGTTAAATCCCAGTTTGTATTATGCTGTTATAATTGAAGAAATTAATGGGTTGATTATTATTATTTGTTATAAAAAAAAAAAAAAATCCCGCGAGATGGAAAAGGACAGTATATGAGAATCTCTCCTTTTAGTGACTGACAAGCGGGAGTGATAGAGCTTTCAATGTTCATGAAAAGAAGGGAAAGAGGAAAGGTTCAAGGTGTCCTCAGGCACATTGCCATAGCTAGCCTACAAAAACAAAGCAGGAATTTGACCGAGTCAAGCCCCAGTGAAAAGGGTAAAGGGGTTGAACGTAGATTTTCTTTCTTTGAATCAATTGCCCTTGCTTGTAAATGTTTGATCACAGTATTTAATTGCTTGTAATATTTTCTATTCCTTAAAATCTGTAACGTGATGTCCTCATCGGACCGGAACTTTCGATGCCCGTTAGTCGGGTGCCAGAATATGGTAGTTTGAACTTTGAATGTTGTAAAAGGAGTTTTTAATTTGGTTGCATAATTTGAAATGTTGCCCTTTTTTTGTTTTAGCAAAACACCTCTGAAAAGTATTTTTAATAATTGCAACAGTGGATATAATATCTTGTGCAAATAAACTCTTTAAATTTTAAAATAAATAAATAAATAAATTCTTTAAAATTTAAAAATAAATTAAATAAACTCTAACTTTTAAAAATAAATAAAAAAATAAATTATAATTTATCTTTAATATAATTCTAACCATGAAAATTCTCAACACAAAATCCTTATCAATAATTTTCTCATATCTAATTTGTAACTCTGCTGCATTTTGAAATATATCGATAAGTTGTTCTCAATAAATTTTTTTTTTTTACAGATACAATGTGTTGCAAATCAGATACACCGAATTACTAATGAGAACCTCGTGCATCGTAAGATCTTCATGCTAGACTGGACTTATATTATAGGTAAATTATAATTTTTTTTTTATTTATTTTTAAAAATTAAATTATTTTTTGTCCCAAAAAACTTATTTGGTCTATTTTTAAAAATTTGACAAGCTTATTTAATATTTTTTAAAAGTTTAAGGACTTAACTAAACTCTGAAATACTTTAAAAATTTATATAAACTCTCAAATACTTTAAAAATTTATATGGTTATTTGACATAATTTTAAGGGTTAAAATAAATTTTTTACCTTATTAAAATTAGCCAAAATTAAGATTTCATCCAAAACTAATCATATGACAACACAATATAATGGACCTAGATGTAACACCCCTAAATTTTTAAATTTATTATTTTTGGGCAAATATTAATTTTTTTAATTTTATTTAAATTTTAGAAAATTATTTGAAATTTTTCAGATTTTCGAAATTGGGTTTGATTTCCCAAAAATATAAAACTTTGATGATTTTTAAAAAATTAATTTAAAGACCACGTGGCAAAACTAAAAATATATTTGGAGTCTACGAATTTTTCTGAGTTTTTTAGAAATTTTTTGAAATTTTTGGGCCTCATTTTCGGTTCTAAGGCAGAGTAAAAATTTAAAATTTTGTATCATGAATCTAACCAGCCGAATCGAACCGGACCGGACCGGTCGAATCGGACCGGCTCCTTCTTCCTTTTTCTTTTCCCCGCTCGCGTCCCGACCTCTCTCTTCCTCTCTCCTGTTTTCTCTCTCCTCTCACCTCCCCTCGCCGGCCAGCCGCCTCCCCAGCTACCCCAGCTCACCGGGTGCCGCCTGGAACGCCAGGAAAAGTTACGCGAAGCGACGCGACTCGTAGCGGGACGCTTCGACTTTCCGATCGAAATTCGGCCGATCCGGCCACCATTTGGGCTGGGTCTTGTGTCAAACACCATCTACACCTCGAGAGCTTTCCATAGACACCAAAAACACCAAAATCCATTGAGCGGTTTGTCCAATTTTTGTCCGGGAAGTTTTAGCCCATTTTGATTTTTGGGCTAGATTTCTCGCAAACCGTAAACCCCACGAGAAAACTGAGAGTACCAGAGCGCTCCACTCGTCGAGAGCTTGGCGGCAATATAAATTTCAAATTTTTCCGATACTGTTTTTCGGTGGGTCCCACGGAACTTCGTAGTGTTTTTCCGAGCATTAAATGAGCTTAGAAAAATTCGTAAAATTTATGTACTAACCCCCGTGTTGTGGGCTTCGTGTAGGTATCTTCAATTAGCGAAAATTTGACAGTTGTTCAGGTCTGTGAATTTCTGGCCAGACAGACCAGCTACCGGAAAAGTCTCCGAATTGGATCGAGATTTTGGCTATCCCATCATTGTCAGACGTCCCGAGCGCGTTCCCAAAGTCGGAATCGGCATAGGTAAACCCGAACCTTACTTTTTCGTAATTTTCTAGTACTTAAATAGGATTAAAAATCCATAAAATATTCGTGATAGCTCAGAAAATTATAATTCTTTTTGCAATAGGCTAGTAATATTGCTAAAGACTGCAGGGCAAAGTTTTAAAATTTTTAGAGTTTATTTGGACAGTTTTTGCAAAAATGATCAATTATAAGGACTAAATTGAAATTTTACATATTGTGATGGATGACTGTTTGGATGGGCCCAGGAGAGGCTGTGTGATGTGATTGAGTTATGGATATATGGGTTGTAAATATAGAAGTGTGTTTTGAGCTCTTTTGCAGGTTGGGTAGGTCCTAGGTATAGGGGAAACTCTGCTGGATTTTCAGCACGACTTAGGACGTATTTGGTCTTTTCATAGTTTGTATTGAGGCAAATTTACTAAATGATTGTAATAAAATTATCAGGTGAGCAGAGACAGCCTTCTTCCTCCGCCCAGCCGCTACAGTGATTGCTGTCAAGTCTGTGAGTAAAATATTAATTTTAATTGTAATTTCACTATTATTATATGTTCAAGCATGCCCATGCATCACTTATATGTATATATCTATGTAGTTAAACTCTAGACACGTTTTATGTTGCATTCACAACTGTTAAAGTGTCATGGATGTTGTTGTGGTAATTTGGAACAGTGTGCGTGCGTTGGCGTGCGTGTGATGTGGTGTTGGCTATGGATAGGACGGCTAGTCACGGCTTGAGATCTTCGCTGAGACCCGGTCCTTCGGGGTAGTCACGACTTGAGTTCTTCCCTGGGGCCCCGATTTGGTTTATTAAGCGAAAGTCCGGCTTGAGTTGTTCACTGGCACAGGTTGGATTTAAGAGAGCTGTGTAGGGGATCAGCTCCCATATATTATGATTGATATTACTGGGTGTGTGAGTGCTCCAAATTACCTTTTTGGCTGTTACGATGTGAAAATATTGTTGATATTGCATTTCACTCTACAGGGTGCATTAGCTTTAGATAGTTATAGAGATTATGGTTAAAATTAATATTTTACTCTCTGAGTCGAACGCTCACTCCTGTTCAATATTTTTCCAGGTCACAGGAGGATATTTTTGAGGTTAACCTGTTTTTCTCTCTCGCAGGTCGTTTATTAATGTTTGTATAAATCTGTTAACTCTTAGAATTTCCGCATGTGTTAGAAATATTTATTTGATTTGGGTCTGTAATATAAATTATTATTTTGGACCTGTAAACTTATTATTTTAATGTATGTTGATGGACTGGATGAGGGAGCTGAGCTCTCATTTATTTTATGACATTTGAGTGTGTGGAGGGCGAGCTGAGCTCCCCAATTGATATATATTGTGTTTACAGGTCGGGTGAGTCAAAAACTCTCCGTTGAAAGGTCCATTTTATGGCCGGACTCTATCCGGTTGAATTCTTGAAATTGGGCCCAAATGAGCCTTAGAGTTGAGTTAAAGAATAGTTAGGCTTACTACGGGCCTTGGGGGTTTTAAGCTGACTCAGGTCCTAGTGCCAGTCTGGCCCATAGGTTGAGTCGTGACACTAGATTTTTTCATCCTCAACAACAGATGTTTTGTTTTCTTCCAAGCCCATCGAGGGAGTATCTGCAATCATCCCCTCCTTCCTCTAAGCTTTTGACTCCATGCAGGACCAAACAACAACTTCAGCTTCCCCTCTTCTTCTTCCCTTCTCACAATTCAAGCCTCAGACCCATGATTGCTCCAACAGTAAACAAGGAGTGTGCTAGTGAGTGCCAAACGAAGGAAATAAGGATATGAGAGGCATAGAGAGGACTCAAACAGTGGCGGATGTAATTTTATAAATGAGAGGTCAATCAATCACTCTTTTTTCTTTAAATTACTTTTATGTGTATATATATTTATTTAAATTGACTTTTAATAAATTTAATTATTGAAAATTTTTTAATGTCATGTGTATTTCTGTGAATGGAAAATCAATTGATACTCTTTCTATTAAAAAAATTTCACCATAAAAAAAATTTTTTATATGTTGATCCTAAAAATTTTATTTTTCAAGCTCATATTCATTGGCCTTGCTTTCTACAGATCAATCACTCTTCTTTGAAGGTGAAGGCCGTTGGAGGGCAAGTCGTTGTGTTTGGGATCGCGTATCGAAAGGAAAGGTGAGGTTTCAAAGTGTATCATAGGGCTTTTATTTTATTTTATTTTATTTCCCTTCGATAATTTTGAAACAGGAAAAGCGCAGCACTGGGCCACTGGCAGGCTCACATTGGACAACAATATTCTATAATTGGACAAAAAAATTTTGGATTGGGCCCAACTCCAATGTATTTTGATTAGCTTGGGCCTATAGAAATAGAATGGACCATATTTCTCTTATCATGTTCATGTGACGTTAAAATAGAACTGTTGAATCACGTTAAAGCATACTGTTAATTTGTCAGGACACAAGCTATTGGGTCCACATGGTTTGGCCTTGATGATTCATCCAAAGTCTTCCAGTTGTAAACCTAATGAAACTTTTCTATCCACAGATTGATTTCTGTGATACTGATAATGAAGGCCGAGCAAATACCTTAGCTTGGCCATGGAACACAAGAGATTCAACAATATTACAAGAATCCATTAACAAGAATATGTAGAATCCATTAACAAGAATATGTGGAACAATCGCAGATTAAAGTCCAGTAAATAATTTACCAATGATTCCACAGATTTCGCACAGGCCCTTTAAATCCTTATTCCTGTTTCCCAATGGTCGGGACCGGTTTCCTTGGAAAACAGCCTCGCAATCATCTGCACCGGCAGCAGCTTGGCTCGCCAAATCAGCCAACTCGAAGAAGGTCTCCGAGTTCAAGTCGTTATAAGCCTTTTCAAGAGCGGAAACAGCCAATTTGTAGCCGCGGATGCATATTTCGAGAGGTTTCCGGTATTGGAGCAGTTGAGATATGTGATCTCGGGTGGTGTTGGCATTCACGTATGCTAATCTGACTGCAATAAAGGCCAGTGTGTATTGATCAGCTTCTGAGGTGCGTGAGTCTGAGTAAAGAGATTCGACGCAGAAGGTGTAATTTGAAGTTCGCTTGCAGATCTTGTCCACTAGTTTAGTGGGAGAGGAAGCAGCATCAGGGGGAGTATGGAGGATTGAGAAAAGAAGCAAGAGGGAGGAGAGAAGGAAGAAAGAATGAGATGGGGACATGTTTGTTATTGGATTGGTGAGTGAGAATGAATATGATTATGATGGAATTTGTAGCTAACAAGCAAAGTCCTGTGCTTTGTTAGAATAGGAAAATTCACGTGCCTGCTATATGTTGTAGAGTTAAATGAATTTTACCCTATATTCATTGGCGAGTCTTCCTTTCCATAACAACAGTAGGGGACAGTCAACACCAACTCTGCCTAATTAAATTAATGGGAATTACATGCAAATCAAAAAAGCCAGCCGTGGCGTGGGATCCTCATTAAACAAAAAAACCATGCTTGGATTGAAGTAAAATGGGTATTTTTCCTTATTTGAATAGGGGAAGAGAATTGCAGAAAGGAATTTATTTTCTTTCTATGCCATCTTCTCTGTTTTGTACAGAGTGAAGAAATCAATGGGAAGAAAATTTATTATTAAGTTGAAAATTACTTATATTTTGAATTTCATTAAAAATATGGAGGATTTCTATATAATAAATAAATATTATAAAGCTTAATTTTGAAATAGGTTTACACAATATTGACAAGTGTTTACCCTATTTTTTTACCAAGTAGCATCTTATGGAGAGAATAGATTTTTTACTTATTTGTGTTCTAAGCCCCGGCTCCCTCTCGCCATCATTCCTTCCTTAAATTCTAATTACGAAATCCCTCTTTTGCTTTGTCTTCCTCTTCTGCATCGATTTCAACGTTTTTTCATCTCCCTTTAATAATCATTCATGTATAAAACCCCTCACCCTTTTAATCAAAGAGCATATCTTAGAGATGCTTACAATAGAATGTAGCATTTCTCAAAGTGTATGAAGAAAGATTTGAACCCTGAGAAATGCCTTGATAAAAGCTGAAAAATATTTCGCTGTGTCTTCAGCCATTTGAGCGGCTGGATAATTTGACCAAATTGAACTTGGAACAAAATCCTCTTGTGATCCCGCCGTCAGAAGTAGTGAAGGAAGGGATGAAGCTATCAAGATTTTCATGGCTAAGAGGTGGCTTGACATAGTGGCGGAGGAAGAAAGGAAAAGCATGCCTGAAGTACAAGAACAAGCATAGGCTGGGCGGTTTACAAGAATCACACCCTGGTTTAAGAATTACATTGCAGATGTTTCTGAAAATGTTTCAGGATATTTAAGGCCAAGATTTCGCAAGGACACTTACCTTGATCAACAGCTGTAACTACATGGCCCTTTGATATTTTAGCCGTCCTTTCGTTTCACTGGATTGTACACGTGAGAAGAGACTGCCGAGATGATTTGTTCTGCTTTTATTGCTTTTATTTTCATTCTTTTTTACTGCACTAATGTTAGCTTGGAAAAAAAAAAAAAAGAAAATTTAACCAAAAGAAAAGACATTACACATTTTAATTATATGGTATTAATTAAAGTAATATTTATTCTTTTTTTTTAATTGGGATAAGAAAAGATTA
Organism: Hevea brasiliensis; assembly: GCF_030052815.1. Lineage (NCBI taxonomy): Eukaryota > Viridiplantae > Streptophyta > Magnoliopsida > Malpighiales > Euphorbiaceae > Hevea > Hevea brasiliensis. Next base: position 115,004,750 of record NC_079497.1, on the reverse strand, counting down.
GATTACTCAATGAAAAATTATAAAGATTTTTTTGTTCTTTTTTATTTTTAGGTTCTATTCAGATGTTAAGATTGTGACAAGATTCTAATTAATAAGTAAAATCAGTATTCATCCCTGTGAGATTTTTCTTGCTCTGAAAGATTTAGTGTTTATTTTCTTTGTCTCCCTCATTCCTTTACTTTCAATGATTTCTTTTTATTCTTTAACAATCCTTTAAGCATAAAGCTTATCACCTCTTTACATGTTACATGTTCCAAACTGTGTTTTAATCACCAAGGACTTTGGAGCTTCAATGTTATAACATGAATGATATTCTTCAGGATTTAGGATTTATTTACTTAAAAGTTCTATATATGCCATATGTTTGATGAATGGTTAAGCACCATTAGAAAATGAAGGTAACCTTTTTATTTGGTAAATTTACTAAACAACAAAACTTAATTTTGTTGATTCAATATTATTGAATTAATTGAATTACTGCAGGTCGTTTGAGAGATGAAAATTTTTATTTTGGAGAATTTAAAAGAAATTTTTATGGCAGAATCATTTCAAACTCTCGAAACATTTAATTGGTTCTCAATAGATTACCATAAAAAGGTATCTATTTCTTTCTACTAGAAGGAAAACAAAAAAAAAAAAACATATTAGTGCTTTACCATTTCAACTGATGTCTTTTCCATGAAAACTTGAACAGAAAGATTACAAAATAAATCATATTGCAAGTTTCTTGTGATGATTCTTTCTCTCAACTCTTTATCATTCTTAGAATGTAAGAATATGAGACACTACGATATTATAAAAATTAGTAGATTAATATTTTTTTTTCATTTTCTTTAAAAAAAAAATGAAGTACACTATGTTCTTTCATCGCATAATTAACCAGTAATTATAAATTTACAGAATATTTCTTATCTCTCTCTACACTTTCTTCTCTTTCTAAACAAGAAAAAAAAATATATAATTATTTTTCCTTCACCCATTTTATTTTCCTTTAATCAAAACAAAGGAGAGAAAAATAACAAAGAAAATTTTCATTATTTTCTTTTCTTATTTTCTTTCCTTTTCTTTCCTGTAGGAACAGTGTCCGCCTTCACTCTCCAGGCATGCATATGCAGCCGCAGAGATTTCTTGGTTAAAAGAGGGTCCTATTTAGAAATAATGTAATGGGCAATACAATTATTTTTGGCTTGACTACCTTCTTCCCTGAGGTCTTGCTGATTAACAGGTCTGGACAACTTGGCTACTTTTGAGATCAGACACACCCTAACTTCCGCTGACTGCTGTCCATAACACTAGCTAGCAATACTTGATTGACATTCAAAGGCACGGCACGAGACAAGGACCCTTCCCTTTGTCCTACTACTTACTTTGGTTGGTCATTAGACTCGAGATGTTAAAAGAATCAACAATAGACAAAAGGAAATTGTATGGAAACTTCAAATGGAGGGTACAATTAAATAGATGCATTTTGGATTAAGCACAAGGTTTCAAACTCTCTTTTGAGTTTAGGCCTAGAAGCCTGGCATGCGTAAGGCAGAAACTATCGTTTCACTTGTTGTAGAAAAGCTTGGTATAATCTGCTCATTGAAGTACCACCATGTCCAGGGGCGGGAAGTTGATTCAATCGGGAGAGAGTTGACTATAACAAAACACAAGGAATCCTTTTGAGACGAGGGAAAGATCATTACCCCCACTTCAAATATTACCAGAATCCCTAATACTGCATTATGTGAACAATTAAAAAAACATACAGTTCATAAAACGAATAAATTAAGCAACCTTTCACTTTCAGAAGAAGCGACTCACGAGAACCAACGAGCACTCAAAGAAGGGCACTTGCCCATGTCGATTCTTTGGGACAGTTAGTATTGGGGTGGGACCAAAATAATAATAATAATAATAATAATAATAATACCATCCCATGAGAGAGAAGACAACTTTGTCGTTAACTTAACCTAACAGCAGCTGCTTTGGACTAATGAAACAGGCTGTCCCCTGCGCCAACTGGAATCAGTGGGACTCATCCATCTCTCCATTACTCCTCCATTATATACACAGTCCGCAAGCCCATCTGTCCACAACAACCAACATCTTAATTCTTGCTAATGACTGGCTGTATTCGTTGTACATAAAGCAATTCCCGCAAGGATACGTCTGGTACCCTATACAAAACGAAAAACTGTCGGCAGGAAAAGAAGAGCGCTCCACCTCTAGAGTATTTCTCAAAATCAGAAGGGCATTCATATGTTTACGCATATCCTTCTTTCTGATGACCAATCAAATAATGCAACTTTGCATCTTTATATTAAAAATATATGGATCCATTCATTTCATAAATTAACACTTGAAAGCAAGTCCCAGAAATACACCACCTAACTTAACAAGGTGAGATTTAAAAAAAATAATAATAATAATAAAACAAAAAGCACACTACTTAAACAACACAACATATCAAATGTATTAGTTTATCCAGTTAATTCTAGTGCATATAAAGGGCTCACCATTACTTGAGCAAGCAGATGCCAAATCATGATGCTGTCTGCAAATTGAAGCTAGGATAAGATGATAAGAATGTAGACAGGATGTTGATCAACTAATATTACAGCCAAAAAAAATAAAAACACTCACAATCATTTACAAATACAACTGCCAATTTGCGGATATGTAACCAAGGGTTTCAAAATTAATTACCATGCCAAAAGGATAGGGGAAAATATTGTATACAGAAAGAATTGAGCTCAGAAGCTTCTATGTAGATAGCAAAAGAACCTACACAGAGTGATGCAAACCTGTAAAAAATGTTTGGCCACATGGGTTGTGCAGCAGACCTCTAATGACTGGATACCAAGAGAGCTCTTCTAGGGGTTAATGTTGCACTCTCGCAAGTACACATGATCATAATCTACATATTTCACCCAATAGTTGCGGTATTTGGGTATGCCTATCTCAAGCCATGGCTTCATGTTGCCATTGTAGTGTATAACCGCTGCTCGTTCAATCACTCTTTGGTTGACATTGGGGTTATAGCCAAGGCCCAGGACATGCCAAGATCGGTCAAGGGAATGAGTCCTTTTCCAGAAAGTAATGAGGCCAGGCGGCAGAGTCCCCAACTTCCACAATGATCTGTCATGATTCTGTGCACAAACAAATTTTTTCTTCAGAACTGAAAACAAGATAAATCAAATCAAGTAAAATTCACTAGCACAACATTGATGGTGCAATTACAAGTTTGCATGAATAAATATAAGGATGAATAGTGCAAATGGGTGCATACTGATATCGCAATCTGAATCTCATCTACTTGTACTTGTAATTGACCGTTAATTCGAGATTTCCATTAATGTTTGGATCACTCTATTCAAGAGAAAGACATCTTCAAGCGTGTCACTTACCAGTTTCTGCCATCTATGATACACCTCAGTGATGTTTTGCCTCTTCCATTCCTCCAAATCAAATATATTCATTCCATATGCCCATCCACAAGCATGAGGATCAAAATTCTTTGAGATAAGAGAATTTGAGAAGTTGAGATATCGATCAAAACGATGAAAGCTTTCTCCACAAGTCTCTATAGCACCATTAACATTACCCTTCAAATCAAGGGACCAAAGGCCTGTAAGGTCCTTTTGTACAACTATATCATCATCTAAGAACAGCACTTTGTTCAGCTTTGGGAAGACCTCAGGCAGGTAAAATCGTAGATGGTTTAGGATAGATAAGTACTTTGGGTTTCGGTACTTCAAATTATTATCAGAGTTAGTACGATGTGCCCTAAAGTAATAATCTATCATAGAAGGAGAACCCAGCTGCTTGAGAACAGGACTATAACTTGAATTTAACCATGTCAATTCTTCAATATTCTGAACCTGAATAGTAGCTTTGCCTGGCTGATTCACTAGAAACCACATTCTCATTGCTGCATAATTAAGCCTATCAGTAACAATGTGAAAAACATGTTTTGAAGGGTCCTGCAAATAATAAAACAGAATGGAAAAGCTTGAGGATGTCAACTAAAAGCAAAGACTTTGGTCACAAAAGGGAACAGAAATAAGCCTTTGGAAGGGAATTTTGTCTACCTTAGCATGGGTAACAGTGGAGTTCACAACAACTGCTGCAGCCAGAACATTGTCTGAAAACAATGCATAATGATACAGCCGAGAGTCTTCTAAATTCTCTTGATTTGGAAATTGTTGCTCAAAAGAATTCAAGCTATAGTACTCTGTAGTCAAGCGTAATGGAAGACAATGTAAACCTTTAGGAAGTGTTTTTGCTGTTAATTGTGTCAAGAACATGGTCTGCTTCTTATGCACTCGAAGCTGCTCTTCAGCTGAGTGAAGCATAGCCCGAAGCTTCTTAACAGCAGTAGCACAGTCATCCTGCATCTGCTTGCCTTTTGCCAATGATATTTCCATTGCCTTCAATTTCTCATAGGCACTACATTAATGAATAAAACATTCATACTTCCAAGCAATGCAAAATTAAAAGTTAAACTACAACATGAAAATTTAAGAAATTGCAAGATTGCTTGCCAAACAGAAAATATGAAAACAATATAAGATAGCATTCAGGAATAAAGAGAATATATATATATATATATATATATATATATATATATATATATATATAAGTTCTGTCAGCCAGCAAGATTGACATGTTTGAATAGAAACTTACTTCTTTGGCAAATCAGAATCTTTAGTTGCATCCCCAACAACACGTTGAACTTCCTTTATCCGTAACCGAAGCTCTCGTGTCAAATGGGGATTGTTTTTTGTGACTGGAAGAGATAGGTAAACCTTTGCCCTAATAAGTTGATCTCTAAGTTGTCGCACCCGAGCATCTGGCATAGGCATTTGAGTTGTCCGTTTATCAGTTTTAGACTTAGGGGGCTCCTTCTCATTGACCTTTCCAGAAGCAGATTGCTGCTCAAGCTAGCAAAAAAAGAAAAGAAAACGTTTTAAGACCACCATTTGATTAAAAATTCTTTTCATCTAAACAAAAGATTTACATGCTTTTCATTCTAACCTTGGGGAAATTTAGCAAGCCATTATTGGGAATATATAAGACTGTCAAAAAGTAAGTGATAACAGGGTATAGATGGGACATGGGTGCCAAGCATAATTACTGAGTGCCGAGTGAGAATTCTGGGCACCTTGAGAAGTTATGCTAGAGCAATTTCGTTTGAGCTACTTTATAGAGGGGAGCGACTTTGAATTCTAATACAATTGACATTCATAGATTACCATGACAGTAAACACCTATTCGGAGTATTCTTTTATCCAGTAAGTGATTGCAACCTGAATTACAGTTCTTCACTTCAACTATAAAATGTAAAGTTATTCCTATAATTATTCTCGTACAAGGTATCTATCCTCTTTACCATAGTATTGAACTCCCTAACTGAAGCTAGTGATCCTTTCTAAGTTTTCCCTCTGTTGTAGGTTACCATTGTGTTCATCTTTGAAAGCTCAAAGTTATTAGTAAGATCCTTCAGTTAATCAGAATGAGTCACTGCTTCACTCAATAATCAATTGGGTTTATCAAGTCTCCATTCAGTAGTTCAATCCAAATTTCCACATGGCAGTTTAAACCAAGTTAAAGAATTTGTTATTTCTGATGGTAATATTCCAACTACAGCTTCTATTGCTAGGAAAGTGACCTAATTGAGGAATATTCTACATGAACTTATTCAAGTTATAGAGAGTTACATCTGATAATTGACAGGAACTACTACCCTTTATAGAGATGACTACGACTATTTCCTACAGCAGAGATAATTGGTTGGTAGAGTAGACAATAGTATAAAATAAAATACTGAATATCCCAAACAGACATCAAGATCAATGAGTCGTCATAAAACCGATTAGTCTTATAGCATTAACATAAGCATGAAAAGCACTCTCAAACACATTTCAAACATAAAAAGGAGCTGTCAACGACTTTTGTGCAAACGACCGATACAGAAAATGAAAAGACATGAGAAGAAAATTACAGATAGATTGATAATGTACCACAATTTGGGAGGCAGTGTCAGATACTCCGTTGGACGCCCTTTCTTTGCGATCCTTTTCCTTAGCAACTACGGCATCTGTCCGGCTTTCCTGTTGATTAGAGGTGTCAGTCACCTGTCTGATAGTACTATCATTTTGGGATTGACGTCCTTCGTTGGTAGCAGATAATACTCTAGCAGATTTATGCTCTCTTGTATCTGGTAAATACAAATCTTATATAGTAAATCACTAAAAATTGGCCAATTTTATCCATAAAAAAAGTCCCCCCAAAAACTGTTAAATTCGTACCTTGAGCTGATGAATCTGGAACTGGAATGCTAGAGAAGGTTTCTGGAGGTGAGTTGGTAGAGTTATCCGTATATACGATTCCAATGGGTTCTTTAAGCAACGCAGAAGATTCCTGAAGCCAAAAAAAAAAAAGGGTGAGATCTGCAATTTAGCAGTACCCAAGAGCAAAAGAAGAGGAAGGAAGAAGATTACCTGAGGTAAGATATTGAGATGATGCCTGGTATCACCGGGACGAGTCTGAGTTTGAGAAGAAAGGGAAAAAAAATTACAAGATTGAGTGATTCAGAGGATAAATTACAGGCTGGCGAAAATAGGGAAATGCAAAAGCACTTACAAAAGACGCAACATCGTCGAGAAATTGGGTTCTAGCTGCGGAGATTGAAGGTAAGAATAAAACGTTAAGAAAGAGAAAAGGAAACGGAAAATTTTAATAAATAAAATAAAAAAAGGAAAGGAAGACGGAAGTTACAAGAGTAAGCTTTGAAGGCAGCGAATCTATTAGTGTAGAGAACAATCGGAGCAATTACGGTGACAAATAGCATTGCCACCACCAAATTCCTGAGCATCATGATGTTGTTGTCGTTAGATTTGGATTTTGGTATTTAAATGCCAAACACAGCGGCGATTTCCATCCAAGAAACACTTTGTTTGGGCAGCGAAGGAAGAAGAGAAGAAGAGAAGCAGAGCAGCAGAAAAGGAAGGAAAGGGAGAGTGAGTTTTTTTTTTTCCCCCAAAATTTAACCACTCATTCCCCCTTTTTCAGTTATTATTTATTCCAATAATTTACCGTTAACTCCTAATATAAAATATTTATTATTTTTAAAATATTATTAATATAACATGTATATTATTTACATCTTTTTTTTAATTTATTATTTTATGACAAATTTTAATATTCACTCTCTCATAAAAAAAATATGAATTATTGTTGAAATATGAGAATGAATCCCATATATACCAATACATTAAATAGTTTCCCCAATTCACTACAAAATTTCACCATGTCAATTAATCACCAAAGAATTTCAAATGGGATTCTAGTGTTTCCCATTATGTTTGGACCCATGACCCTTATGTTTATCTGTGGAATCTTTTGGGGGTGCCCTGAGGCCTAAGCACGTTACATTTTGGGAAAGCCAAAGCCAAAGTGTCGGCACAACGGTCACTGCAAAGACTTGTCCTCATCATTTCTTACTGATTTGCATTCATTTTTAACAAAAAAAGAAAAAAAAGCTTCATTTCTTTTCCTGTATATATAACGACGAGTGATGAGAGCGCGTACAAATGCTATTAATGCAGCAGTTGGATTACCCCTCTGTTGTCGACTGCAATAATCAAGAAATATGCACAAGAGAGCCACAGAATATTATAACATTCACAACTCCAATTTTAACCATGCTTATCCTTGTTATTCACTACAAATATTACTATAACGTTGTGAATTAGATTATAATTAGTTTTAATGCATACACACCCTTATCCCTGGACTCAAATCTTCTTTTTGTTATCCAACTAAACTGAAAGAGTCCAAGTTCAGGCATAGAAAACCCATTTCTGATATATTTGGTTGTTTAAATCTGGCCTCTTCTTTTGGCCCTCCAGGACATATTCTGATTCTATTGTAGCTTGGTTACCTTGGGTTGGGATGCTGACATCTTTAGCCAAAACCTGAAATCTGCAATTTTGCTCAATTATCAATTAAATTCAATAAGTTGTGTACTCAGTTATCAATAAAATTGAGTTAAACTTGCCATGATATTTCAGGAGTTAGACCTTGGGATGAATGCAGAGCAGATATGGTTGAAGTAGCTCGGGCAAATTGAAAATGGAGCAGAATCCTAGCTTCCTAATTCTGTCTTCAACGAGCAATAAAGGCCAGTCACATCACCCTATAGGCAATAAACAAGAGAAATGGCAAAGGAAAATCCTCACGAGGATTTAATTTTGCTAGTGTACATGGAATGTAGGCAAATTTTCTTGCCATTAGGCACCCTCTTGTGTAAGCAGCCGGTTAAGCATCCGCACCCTCCTTTTCCAGTGACCACACCGTCTCCTCAAACTTTTCCAATGGAATGATATCTATGGATTCCACGCAAGTCTCTGGAGTTTCAGACAAGCATTGGCCAGAAAACTCGGGCAATGCAGCCATTGTGTAATTGTCGTGAAGAAAGCACGCAAACGAGTCCTCGAAACTCCAGTTTTTTGATTTGGAGACGTACTTAAGCCAAGGGAAATCGAATACCCCTAGTGCCAAATAGTTGTCCGAGCTATAGCTGTTGTCCTCATGGTCATAGTCGCTCAGTTGTATGCTGATATTACCAATGTCAACGTTAAGATGTTGCTTTTTTGCGATCTTCTGTGTCGAGTCCTTGGCCTCTTATCCCTCTCGTCCTTTCTTGTTGTTCTCCGGCTCCATTTCTGCTTATTTTCTGGTAAAAGAGCTCAGAAAATCAAAACCCAAATATTTGTGTATAGAGATGATGCATTACCTTAGTTTCTTGCTTGGTAAATAGGAGTGATGGGTATTGAAGAATGATGATTAAGCTTTGCTCACACGCTACGCGATTTTAAGCTAAACCTTGTCAACCACATATACACACAAACTCTTTTGTTACGCCAATTACCCTGTTTTCGCTTGGATTCTCTCTCTTCCAGTAAAGGCAAGAATGAAATGGGTGTCTTTTCCTCATTTTCTCCATTGATCCTTTCTTGCCTCTCTTTTTCTAGTACAAATAAGCGGCCGCAGGCAGTTTTCGCGTCTGCTTGCTTGCTCGCTCCCCACCTTTTCACCAACTATAAACATCAGTTTATCGATCCTGATCAACTTAACAACCAACTTATGGACAGATCGATCATCATGACAGCAAACAGAGTAATGGAAACTTTCATTTCCAATGGCATTTTTCCACTAATGTTCAATCAAACACATTTATACATTCAACCGACTGAGTGAATCTAAATAATATTAATAATGTCATGTTTGATAGAAAGTTTTCATGTTGGAAGGGAGAAAGGAAAAGTTATTTTATAGATAGTAAAATTATAATTTTTTTTTTAATTTTTTTTTAAATAATGATAATATTTAAGAATATATTTGTAATTTTAAATATTTTCTTTCACTTTCATTTTAATTTGAAGAGAAAATGGAAGTGAACCTCAAAATTTTTTTCCTCCTCAATTTCTTCACTCCCAAACAAGAACTAGGTGAAAAATAAAACTATTTTCCTTTCAAATTTTCAATTTTCTTTTACTTTTCTTTTAAGTTTTTTTTTTTTCCTCTCTCATTTTTCATCTATCCAAATAGAGTGTAAAGGTAATGAGAATAAGAAAAAGAAAACTCTAAATTTTATTGATACTAAAAATTCAATTGACAACTTAATTATAATGAGGCCTTGAAACAAACTAAGAAACTAAAATCTTACCAAACTGATAAAATAATAAAATTACCCAAATGATAATAAGCTTCCTAAATAATAGAGATCTCGAGTCTATTTTGATATTTTCTATATAGAATTATTATTAATTTTTTTCTATCTAGCATTTACTTTCCAAGGGTATATTTATATGCGAAGAATCATGATTCTTGCTAGGCTTTGTTATTAACTGGTATACTATCATCCTTAATAAATCTCCACTTTCACACTAATTACATACACTTTATCTTTCCTTCTTTGAGTTTGTTGAAATGGGCACACCTATTCAGCAAGATTTGGCAGAGAGTCGTGTCAGCTTCCTAAAGAATAAAAGAAGGCATGCATGTTCTTGAATTGAATGGCTGAGAGGTTCCACGATCGAGTGAAGAAGGGGAAGTATGAGTATCTGCTATACAGTCGCGGTAGATGTGGAAAACTGGCCCAAATGCTCAGCTACTTTTGCCCCTCCCATTGCTCAGCTGCTTTTTCCGTCTCTTTTTTTTAAAAATTCTAGTACCCAATTAAACTTCAGTCTCCACCTACCAATGTTGGGAAGCACCTTTTTACCTTCTAAACCCTCACTGCATCCTTTCCCTTCGACCCATCACCCTCCACTACTTCAACATTTTTGGCTTCCCACTTTCTGAGTCACTGCTGCAGTACCTACCATTTGCATCCATAATCATGGGAATCCTCATCATAAACTCTCTATCAACTCCTCCACATCCACCGTACTGCCTCCCAAACTGAGATCAACTCTGCATAGCGAACTTTAGCAAAAACTTTATCATCCTAATGGGGTGCGTTTCATAGAAATCCACAATGCATATGCTAAGTTAACAGATCCTGTTGCTAGAGCTAACTATGATTTGTCTATCTTGCCACATCTGCTCATTACCACAGCAGTTATTCTGCAACCAACAACATCCCAGGATTCCCGCCGACTAGGAGGCGGGAAACTGATCTGTGCTACCGCCTTTTTTTTCCCCTTAAGGCACCACTCCCAATGTCAATACTGGGATTCTCTTTCTAGCACATATACCTCAATTTTTCCAAGATGAAGCTTTCGCGTTTTCCCCGCACAAAATTACACATCACATTGGCGTATATATCAATATCAGGCTTTTCTCTTGTCAAGTTATTGCAATTTGCATGTTTAGCTATGAAGGGGGAAAAGGACTATAGTACACAGTCATTCGAAAGCTCAATTTAACTGGGCATGCAATTGAAATAACACTGTTTTATGACTAACAAACATGAAATGAAGAAACATAAAGTGTTTGACTAATTCATACAAATCATAACAGCAATCCCCTGAAAACCTCCTACATTCCTATACAAACCAAAAGTCTATCTTACATATTTGCATAAAGATAGAAACAGAAGGCAAGATCATTTACAACTCCTTAGCACAGAGTTTATGACATGTATGAGAAGACGTATACTGGCAGATTCTGAAGCAGATGTAGTCGGTAGATTCCTCTGATGCATCAGTATCTGATAGACCTGATCAAATATTGGTCTCACATGCAGTGCAATCAATGGATCTGCAGGGTTTATAGCAACAGCCACGTCTGTCATCCATGCCAGCTTTCTAGAAGTTTCCTTACTGATATCGCAGGCCAACTGCTGTAGAAGGGCCAGCAGAACTCCTTGGCTCAAGGGTAGTGGTACCATGGACAATATCTCCTGTAGATCAACCTGGTGAAACAAGAGAGCAAATATGAACTGTGAATTGTTCAACTTTGGATGATGTGGTGTTGTTAACTTGTCATTGTGCAGTTTAAGTTCCCAAAATTGCAAAGGAACAACAATTTGATTTGATATCCAATCACAAACAACTTAAATTATTAGACAAATCCCATTATTTAAGTCCTCTACTGGTAGCTGGCCTGGTCTTATGACAGATTTTCAATGATAACCAGCCAAGATATTTGATAGACAAAGAAGGCATCCAGAAACTTGCAACTGCATACAAGAAAAGTTGATCTGAGAGACTTGGTAAAATCTCAAAGATGCATAACCATGTGTTAATCTGCCATTGCCACTGCTTGGTTGATCTCAATTCTCAAGTTGTATTGACCTATTTATCTAGCGATCTGGTTCAACTGATAGACTACCATGATAGCTGTGGTTGTGAACAGCATAGATGATGTGGCAACAAAATATCCAAAAGGATATATACAGCATGAAAACACATATCTTTATCTCAAATTAGATATATGTAGCTTAGTTTGTTCATTATCTCAAACTGTCACTGATCTGAAGACATTATGCATGCATCTTAGTACTTCACTATATGTGGCTTTTATTTCCCTGAGAAGAAGCGCTTCTGTGAGGCCTGACATGTGAGAATTCAAATTCTCTAGACTTCAGTTTAGAGCATAACTACTTAGTGTATTTGTCCACAAGTTCTGGCAAATAATACCTGAGAACATAACCAGGAAACTATAGTGACATCACTTCGATGCAATGCTGCTGTGAATGCTTCCTCAAATTTGCACTCAGCTATCAATCTGGATAATTCTTTTGTTGGATCCAAATGAGCCTCAGCCTGTTCATATAACCAGTCTAAAAGTCAAGAGGGACAACAAAAATTCCTTTTCAAATTGAAAGCACAGTAGATTACTGCTTTGTGCAAGTAGAGCTACTTATGACTTCCTTGGAACTCAATTATATACAAAAGGCATACCATCTCATGTAGACCAGCCAATGGTCCATTACTCAAAGAAGGATTTCCCACTTTGGAATTCGCACCTGCAGCTGCAATAGCTAAAAGATTGCGTTGGCCCTCGGCTAATCGTCCACTCAGGGTCTGAGTGATTGATGATGCTGAACTGATAGCATCCTGCAGTTGTCAAAGCATCCCAAGTTACATTCAATTTCAATATCAAATAGTTGTAAACACAAGATGTGAAAACAAGCACAAACCTGCAGATTCATGAAAGGTAAACGATATAACATCATGTTCCACCTATACTACAGGATATAGTCCTTTGTGAAAAACAATTTGCTATAGGTTTTCTTTCATATCATAATTGCATTGATAATACTACGGGGCCTATTCAATTGGCCATTTTAACAAATTATAACTATACAGCCTGGTGCAGCGATAAGTTTATAAAGACAATTCTAAGTAGAGTGAAACAGATCAGTAATGGCAGAGCAATGTGGATTAAAGGCTCTTTCAATTCCTAACTTACCCATCTCACATCGTCCCCCTGCTTTCATGTTGTAAAGCAAAGAATTATCTTGTATAATCAATTTTTTAAAACCCACCAGGTTGAGTTATTCTAGAGTTTCACATATAAATCACTAACAGTATTCTACAGATTTACGAAAATATGAAAGATACTTGTGTCTAAAACTGTATGCCACTTTCATGTAGAGTATGTAAATACAGAGGAGTCTAATTTTACAAGGTCAAACAGAAATAACATAAAGCAACATTTATGGTTAAATTGGCCCAAACACACACAAAACAAAGCAAGAGAAGAAAAAAAATGCAGAGTTTTTTAAGTCTAAGTGACACTATCAATACAAAATTATGCTTATAAAAAAAAAAGGCACAAAACTATGCTTTATAGCAAAAAATGAAAAGAAGCACATAATTATAGCAATAGATAACCAGTGAGAAATATGGCAATATTCAAACAACTCCTTGCAACAAGCATCATAATTATATTTACCCTAAGAGCAATGGCCAAGTGAGAATGCGCGGAGTCAAACTGTTGCTGAATGGCATGTAGATGATCAATGAACCCTTTCTGAAATGTGGAATCAATTTGATCAAACATAGATTTGCATGACATCTCAAATGCAGGAATAATTGCAGCTTCCAAACTAGATCTTAGTGCATCCTGCAAGTACAAATTATATCATTTTTCATCAGCATCAAAGAAGAATTCTCGCCTTTTGCTTCTTGAAGGAAAGGAAGAAGTTCCATGGATGCACATTAAGAAGGACATTGCCATTCATTCCAGCCAGGTACAGCCCAAAACATCCCTTAGTGTATTCAACTTGTAAAAATTATGATAACAAATTAATAAAACCTAATGCAAAATGATCCATAATCTTTAAAAAAAAAATCGAAAGGTCTGAACTCTGAAGCAAAGCTTAACTCAATATTCAACTAATAAATATAAAGGTTCATGACCAACAAAGAAAATGTTTAAAATAACTGCTTCATAGTTAACTTCAAACGACCTGAAGTGCTTGCTTGCCAGAAGTTTGAAATTGTGATTGGATTTGCCTGGCTACTGTGCCTTCAAGTTTTGAACTAACTGATTTCTCTAGTTGATTCACAGCCTTCTCCCCCACCCCTTTCTGCAAAATACACAAGCAAGCCTTGTTTATGGGAAAAACAAGAATATGAACAAACAATTAAGTTATATTTTAATGGAATGTGGGAATTGGATAGTTATGTTCCAGAATATAGATAAAGTAAACAATAGAATAATACTCGAGTCAAGAAGACACCTAAAAGATGGAGTAATTTGATTAAAAAGGTTATAATAACAAAATTGAGTCTTTTGATTCAAAAGAATAATCAGACAAGACCAGAAATGTTTGATAACTGAAAAGCTTTAAAATTTAACCTGGAATGACTCTGTAATCGCTGATGATATACTTTTCTCCAGAATAGGAGTAATTGCACGAGCTACAGCAGGTCCAACTGCACTTATCTCCTTCTTTAAAGTTTTCTCTAAAGTGCCAGGTAAATCCTTGTTTACACAATTTGTGATCAAATTTGTTAACTGCTGCATACGATCTCGCTCTAACTTCTCATGCTTTGTGTTTTCTTCTTGGAAACGAGCCCATAGAGCATCAGTATTAGCCTTAACAACTTTCTCAATACTTCGGCCCAAGGATGCCTCTAGCCTTTTACCTTCTTTGGAAACTGGGACAGAAATCATCGTAGTCATCTGCTTCTGCATTTCTTTCTGCATGCTTAGTAACTTCGGAAAATGAAACAAAACCATTAGTTGTCATCTTTGGGTTAAGACATTCATGTCTACTGAAGAATAACATAAGCTTAAAATTTTATATACAAAATAGATAAGGAGAAAGCTTTAATCATGACATATTCCAGCTAAATTAGAGAGGATTAGGGTCAAATTTGGGAGTGATAATTGGGTTGGTAGACTAAATTCCAATCCTTATGTCTATTGTGCAATTCCAGAACTGATTAAGAATTTTACCTCAAACATAGAATTAACATAGCCAAAAAAATGAAAATGCATAATATCTCCAATGGTACTTCAAAATGAACCCACCAATACGACCATCAATATTTGTCGCCAGCAGGTTGTGAGATAAAATGGTCGACAATTTTCAGCTCAAAATCTCAAAAATACTTGGACAAACAATGATCTTCTCAAGTGCAGGACTTACTGATGTTGGACAATACACCATATCAAACAAATTAGATCATGGCAACAAATTAGTGTTGGACAATATTTGCATAGAACTCATCAAAATGTATCCACCCAATCGCAAAACACACATACACAAAAATTCAATTTTTAAACTTCAATCACCTGATCAAGCATATCCTGCATGGCAGATAACTGAGATAAAGCAGCATCATTAGATTGGGCACCAGAACTACAACCTGGTTCATTGGATGAATCTGTGGAATTGAAAGGACTAGGGGAAGGAGAAGATGGACCAGACAATTGAGAGTTTTTCCCCTTCTGTTTTTTCCCTTTTGTAGAGGGGGCTGGGGACTGTGAGACTACCACAGGAGTTTCTGATTCGTCAACCTTTGCAGGTACATCTTTTCTTATTTCTTGTTCTTCGTCTTCACCACTATTAGGAGGTCTATCTGGTACTTCTGTGACACCATTTTCACCAGCCTGCCGAATTCCCCCAACATTATAAGCTTCCACACAACAATCTCTGGCCATCTGAATACTAAGATCTGAGGCCTGAGAGTAGAATGATTTTTCCTTTTTCTCTGGGACAGTAGCATGGGATTCTCTAGGCAAGTCAAAGTCATTACTTTGATTGGTTCCTGTCTCTCCAACAACTTTAACCTCTACCTCCATGCTTTCCATATCATTGTTGGCGACCACATCCTGGACCTTTGACTCTCCCACATTCATGCACTGACTAATTTGAGAATTCTCAGAGGATGAGGCAGCTCTGGATAGTATTTCTGATGGGGTTATAAGATGGGTTGGGTGTTTAAACATTACAGGAGATTCAGGAACCACTGAGATGTCAGTTTGTGCAATGTTTTTCTCACCCTTCCTCAAATTGTCACCTGAAGGGATATCATACATGTTTTCCTTTGCAGTATCCATTCTGTGCTCGACCAAATAATCAAGGCCAGGCTGGTCAACATGATCACTAGGTTGCATACTAGGCTCAATGCTATTTGATGGACCTTGGAAACCTGACAATTTTCGAGATAACTGTGGACTCAATGGAAGTGAAGGAGACACAGTGTTGAGATTTCCAATACTATTTTGAGATGGCAAAGCACTAGCCTTGGTTTCTACAACTGAAGTAGCACTATCTGGTAAGGTGTTAACCTCAGCAGAAGTCAAGCTTTCTGGATGGCTTGCTGCGGGAGCGTTTTCAGAACTGCTTGAAACCATAGGTTGTATGGGAGTCCCTTTTCCTATGGGAACGTCAACTGTTTTACTTCCATGAGATGATTCCGTGATAGTGGAACCATCAGAACTAGCAGCATCAAAAACATGAGAAACATTGGATTCTGTTTTCTCCAACTCCACGTTCTCCAGTGGCGGTGGTAGGCACTGTGACAAATCCAATGCATATTGCTGAATAGCCTGTGTTTGGACACAGTAAACCTGAACAACATGCTCTCCATTAGGTAAACTATCACTAGTTCCGGTTAGACTCAAAATAGGCATTGTCACCGTAAACTCAGCTATATAATCCATACGGGTCGCAGCTGGATAAGGTCCATATTCTATGTGTATTGCATAAATAGCATTCTTCTTGGCATTCGCCAACAGAAATAAGCCAGCACGGGGCAGTGCTACAACTTGATTAAAGAATGCATCCTCAACACTAGATTCAGCAGAACTCTTTAAGGTCAAAGTCTGACTACATTGCCATGATTCAGCATCACTGGGCAACAGCCAGCCCTCCTCCATTGCAGAGGCCCAAACCTTCACTTCCTGATTTAATCGACCCTATACATAGAATTTAAATAAAGTTTAATCTGAAGTACATGAAGAAATCTATACAATGAAAGGATTGATATATGTGATAATGCATAAAGTAAACTACTATTGCCATGGGGCCATGTTACTAGACCACTAGCATGATTGGAAGTAAAAAAACCATTTGAGTTGCATATCTTCTATGGACCTCAAATAAGCATGCAGCACCTTTCACAGAAAGGGAAAGAATAAGGCCTACCCCAGTGATGAGAACAATATGATCAGGGCGATGAGGAGAAGTCAAGAATGTCACAGAATTTACAGGGTTACCATCATGTGGTCTCAACATTGCAAGTGGCACTGCTTTACGATCTTCCCAAATCTTGACCTGCAGCAGATATTGATTGTTCATCCGGTAACAAGTAACCGAAAAAAAAAAATAAAGGAAGAAAATAAAGAGAGAAACTACTTAATTGGTCACATATTGACCTTTAGCAAGGCTGGTAAAAATCATGTAATGACTTATGCCAGACAGCAACTATGTAATTGTGATTACTCATAGCACTATCCCTGCCGCTGATCTTTCTTTTTTATTATTTGTTGGGGGGGGGGGGGGGGGTGGTGGGGGGGTGTTAGAGGGGTAACAGCAGTGCTAAATATAGTGACAGGACATCCTACAAGACTAGTGCAAAGCAATCAAGATGATAAAGATAAAAACAAACCGTGCCATCTGATGAAGCTGAAGCTAAACGGGTGGTCATCCATTGACACATTGACAACTCAGTAACTTCACCCTCATGCTTACCAGCAAGCTGGACCCCATCAATCAACTTATCAATGGAACAATTGAGAGGTTTCTCTGCTGAAAAACCTTCACCTTTTCCAACTTTAATGGTATCAATTTTTAGGATTCGATTTCCAATTGCAACCATCAAAATTTCCTGTAATGTATTTAGTCCATATAAAGATTATGTAAAACTAACAGCCATAAGCTCAAACCAAGCAAGAAGTGGAGGAAAAGAAAAATATAACATAATCAAGAGATGGTGTTGGGAACTTAGGATAGATTATTGATAACATGAGTAACACAATCCATTATTACTTGTTTGTGAGGATGCCAACAAACTCGTGGATGGACTGATTCTCCCTCTGTTATTATCTGAAGAGCAAGTACAATCCTTTCAAATATTTGAGGCTTCTCTTCCTCATCTGGCCCTTCATTGATCTTTCGTATGAAGACCCGTCCATCAATGCATGTGCTGCAGGAGCAAAAGTTAGCATATTCCACTTATTTATGTTTTTGTCTGCTTAACAATGCAAAAATTTACCTGGCCAGAAGGTGAACATCCTCAGCAAAGAACACCATATCTGTTACTTTCTACATAAAAAGGAAAAAGAAAAACAAAAAAGTGCATGTGAATGATTTAGAGAGAGAGAGAGAGAGAGAGAGAGAGAACTGAAAATTTAAATTTTGCATGCCGCATCTGCAAATTATAATATTACTAAAGACAAGGATGCCTAAACACGCTTTAAGGGAAGGATGGTTACAGGAATATAATGCAATAATTTAGCATGAGAATACAAATATTAGCCAGTTGAGATCACAAGTTAAGAGAAGAAATTTAATCAACCAAAACAGAGAAATCAATGAGGATTACTCTACCGGTCCATCCAACAACTTTGGATACAACCCATATGTTGAACTGTATGATACTAAGTTAAAATTCTGCCCAGTGTAGTAGGAACTTAATCACTCTATAGTTCAGGTACCTGATTGACTAGAATTTCATGCAAAAGAGAATCCAAAGGCAGCAAAGAACGGTAAAGAAAAATATAAATGGTAAAGCTCTGTAGACTAAGAGGCCAATTGGGATTGTGGTTGTGAGGGCAAAAAAGTGTTTTTGAAACCACACCATTTTATATATTGTTGAAAAAAGCAATTTGAAAGAAGTTACTTAGTTGTTTTTGAGTTCTTATAACTAAAACATTCATATTTAACTTTAAACTAATTTTTAATACCTTCTAATTAACATATTTAAGGAGTTAATTTTCTCAACAACAACTCCAACATCAATGTTAAATAGACCGTAAGTCTCTAGAATATCGTGTCAAAAGAAAAGCAATATTAAAAGAATTGTGGCAAGAAAATATCTGATAGATATGAAGAACAGATTAATGCTGCAATCCAGAATCAGTATCTTCAAAGTTCAAATGCCCCTATATATAATATTACCACTCGCATGACATGGAATAAGGGGAAAAAAGATCCCTTTTTTTTTCCTAGAACCATCTCCTACTAATAAATAGAATGAAGAAGCAGTTAGAATATAAGTGTGGCCAAACTAGAATTTCATCATATGTGATGGGAAATAACTCTCTTTTCAAAGCACATTAAGCAATCACAAATTATTGACAATGGATAGGAACTAGGTTGAATCTGGAACAGAAAGGCAGCAAAAGACAGTGAAGAGTAATATGATTACAGAGATTAACAGAGCCCATATAACATGTGGAACATGTGAATGGACGTGGCAACCTCACAAAGTTCATTAAGCTTAGAACAAAGTGAAGTTACATGCTAAGGAGACAGCCATATATGATTTAAAATGATTTAGATAAGATAACAGAGCCAATCTTTCCGTATGGTAGGTTGCATGTTTATATTAGAACTGTGAATTATTATTTTGAATCAATGGCAAGGTTAAAACTTTTGCAGCTATTACAAATAGCCAATCCAATTTTTGCAGCTTCATGAGATGAGTTGATAATAAATATCCTTTAAAGTCTTTTTCTTGCTTGTTCAAAATTTGATTTGGCATTAGTTAAAAGCGCACACTTTCACGGGAATGAACTAACAATAGCTTTATGCATGAAAAATGTTTAAGTATGTTAGATAAGAAAAAAAAAAGATACTAAAAGCTATGAAAGAAAAAATTATCTAACCTGGTTATGGCCACGAAGCAAGGATCTCAAGGCAGTGTTAATATTGAGGATGCGAATTGCTCCAGGCTTAAGTCCATAGCAAATGTAATTTCTATTGACAGCAATCTGACGGCCAAGTATAAGACCAGGGTCGGAGACGTACTTGGTGATGGGAGTAACTTCGAGTTGTGGCTGCACCTCGCCTTGCAATCTGACGTCAATATCATACACAACATGGTTGCCAATCAAATGGCGGCCTTTGGGGAGCTTGCTGCTGAGCATCCTCACTGGCGTTGGGCTCGGCTGCTGCAGCTGATGAGTTGGGGATGCCAAACTGACAGGCGGAGCAGAAGGGATGGGAGCACTGAAGTTCGATACAGCCGATGAAGAAGAGGGGGAAGAGAAGGGCATGGTCAGATTGGTGGAAAGAGGAGGTTGTTGCTGCTGCAGGTTCTGATTGGTGAGGATGTCCATCAATACACCACTGGGATTTGGGTTATTAGGCGAGAATGGAGGGGGAGAAGGAGCAGTAGAAGGTGCAGCAACGGCAAGAGCAGCAGGAGGAGGAAAAGAAGAAATGGGTTGAGGTCTATTCTGCTGTTGCATATTAGCGAGGAACTGATTGTGATGCTGTTGAAGTTGTGGAAGAGGTGGAGGTGGATAAGGAGAGAGATAGTGAGGGTGATAAGGATGGTAAGGCCCAGTGGGAGGAGGATAAGAGGAAGATGGGGTTAAATAGGGAGGAGAAGATGGAGGAAGAGAGGAAGGGAGAGGGAAGGAAGGAGAAGTTGTGAGATTGCCAATAGCTGGGTTAGAGTTGCTGGGACTCAAAGGGGCCTGAGGCTGCTGCTGTTGTGGTGGGTTTGATGGTTGCATCATATTCATAGGGCTTGAAGATGGCTTGAACAGCTTATTCACATCAAAGACACCACCTCCTTGATTTGGAGGATTACCAGGTGAAGCCATTAATCAATAACAGCAACAAAAAGTGATCTACGAATTCAGATTAATTAGATTGACTATGAGCGTAAAAGGAGATTTGAAGCTTACGCATAAGAATTCATGGATCCGCTGATTTTGATTCGTTTCAGATCAGAAAATAGAGATTCGATTTGATTATTGGATTCGTCCTTGAAATGAATAGCAACTGTATCCGTCTCTGCGAAAGACGAGTGAAAAAATTGAACCAAGGAGTTGAGAGGTAGAAAATTTATTTGAAAAAAAGAAATATGTATGAATGTAGAAAATGGGTTCCTCAGATGGACAAACTGACGGCGAAGGACAACACAAAGACGAAGCTAACGGAGAGTAGAAAGTGGAAGAAGAAGAAGAAAACTTTTATTAAAGATTTTATTAATTATTATATAATAATATATCTAATACATTACTATTTGCTTTTCTCGTCGTCTTCTTTGTTTGGGTCACTTCCAGAGGCAGACATGCATCGCTACTCCCAGCTGTAGCTGCTACACGTACCCCAAGTTTGCATCTTTGACATTTGTGGGTAACGGCATAATCAGCTTTTCAATGTCGATTCATTCTCTTTGGTAGCAGCAAAGGAAATCAATCCAACGCTACAGGAGTTTGGAGGAAGCATTTCAATAGCAGAAGACAAGACAGCCACATTTCAGCTCTAATTGATTTCCTACAAAACCAAATTGGCATTGATCCTACCATTACTGTTTAGTGACAATTATTCATTCTTTAACCCGTAACTGGAACACAATCAGACACTACTCACTCATCATCCTTTATATTCAATTTCAATGCAAGTTGCTCTCTCAATCAAATCACTGTATTATACAATTGTTTAGGTGGCAATGAGAGTGAAATATCATTAAACACTGAAAGATGTCATCAATTATAAAATTCAATTAAAGATGGTGCAAGGGGTGCCTCGGGGATTTGATCCAAAATTCACTTACATCCCCACCAAATAAAACTACCTAGTTTAGCTCCTCAACAAATCTGCTGTTCAGATATCAAACATTAATACAAAACAAGTACAAAGATTAAAATAGAATTTTCTGCATTTCACATTTCAGAGTTTCCTTCAACATCGCAAAAGAAGAAAGAAACTAATACAATCCAACAAAATAAAAGGACAGGAAGGAAACTAAAGCATTTGATGAATCTACGACCAATAGACGTGACATCAAGGTGGATTATACATGTATCACATGCCCTGAATCCGCAAATATCAAAAATAAGTTACAATATTCAGACCCAAATGACAGAAGAAAAGTAAGCCGGTCGCAAATCAGTGTAGCAGGTGAGTTTGATTTTCAACTGCAGCAGCCTCCAGCTTGAGAAGAAGAGCCATCTCTGCCTCCAGAGGGCCCGGGAACCCCACCATATCCAACTTTTATTCCATAAGACTGCAAAGAACCAGAACAGCGTATCAGCAATACAATCAACAACCCTCGTCCAGCGATATTACGACAGGTGTGCATGCATGCCTCTATATACCCACTGGCCATGCTTCATTCTTATAAATAATGAAATTTGGTAAGTAGACCGTGTTACTTGAAAACCCTCCATGTGTAATTTTCATGGCATCAATCAATGTGTCACTTGTATGATTTCACAAACATCAACAAAGAACAACATCATAAGATGAAAACAACAGAGCTCATGAAAACTAGAATAGCAGCAACATCAAGATCAATAAGCAAAGCATATCAATTTGAACACCCTCTAGTACCTAATTTTCATGGAACTAACCATAGTTACTCTGATTTTTTCATGAGAAGAAAATCATAAAGAGCAATATCCAAAGCAACCAATTATCCCAACTTGGGATTATCCCATTTGTAAAAATTGAGCCAACCATAATGGGTAGGCAACCTTCAATTTTCAAAATTCACATAATCAATCCATCAGTCAAATAGACTCAAGATGCTTTACTAAAAAATCAATATGCTAAAAATATTTAGACCATATGTGAGAATGACCATGTAAAAGAAAGAAAATTGACCTCATTAGATACATCAAAAACTCCATCCTGAATCTTCTTATATATTGTTGCAGCTGTTTTAATAAATGCCTGCATGGAGAATCTTGCTATAAGAAAATCTAATTTTAAGAGATGACAAAAAGGAGAAAATTATGTTCCAAAGCATTCTCCAACATATAGGTAATATGCTCCTTCACCTCCTCAACATTCTGGGCAGTTTTTGCTGAGGCCTCCATGAAGATTAAACCGTGCTCCTTAGCAAATTGTTCCCCTTCTTCTGTGCTCACAGCCCTTCTATGAGCAAGATCACACTTATTACCAATAAGCATAATTGTCATGTTTGCATTTGCATGCTGCCTGGCATCCTCCAGCCAGCTAGCCAAGTGATTAAATGTTTCCCTCCTGTAAAATAAAACAAATAGACATCAATACAACGTATACCACAATATGGACTATACATACGCTTGCCCATAATTATGGTAGGCAACTGCCCAAACCTGTATCTTGACATTAGAATTTAGAACTAGGTCCCATGATTGGATACCTTAGGCAACAACAGTATAAAGGAAGCATGTAAAGAAGCAATGCAAATTCCCGATTTTAGTTAGTTTATCAGAGTGCCACAAGCAATAAAAAGCCAGGGGGGAAAAAAAGGTGACCCAGTACACAAAGCATCCCACGCCTATGGGCGCCAGGGAGGGTTAACGAATGCAGCCTTACCCTGCATTGCTTTGCAGAGAGGCTGTTTAGGTGACTGAAACCCTTGACCTCCAGTTTACAAATGGTGTAGCACCCTCTAGAGCGCCACAGGCATCACCTAGTATAATTTGCACAAAATAGAAAAGCCCTAATCTATCTAGAAAGTGGAAACCTGCAAACAACAGAGGAAAGTTTATAGCATATAAATACTCCAAGCACCTGGTAATGTCATAGACAAGCAACGCACCAGCAGCCCCTCTGTAATAGGACCTCGTAATAGATCTGAAGGACTCTTGACCCGCCTATCATATCGTGAAGAAAATAAATAAAAGAAAGACTAATTGAATGAAAATAGAGAAGATGAGAATAAGTATAGAAAGAAACCGTGTCCCAAATTTGGAGCTTGATAGGTTTGTTGTCGATAGTGATCATTCGAGCCCCAAATTCCACACCTATGGTGAGGTCATGGACGGGCTGGAACCTCTTGTCCGTGAACTGAAGCAGAAGACAAGATTTACCAACTCCTGAAATTACAAGCAAATCGATCAACCACCAAAAATTAATCCGTAAGCAGAAAGAGAAAGAGATAGTTTACCACCTACCACCTACCAGTATCTCCGATGATGATGTACTTGAAGAGGTATGCGTATGACATGTTTTATGAGACTTGTGATTGCAAAATTTTGCAGAAAGTAAATGTGCAAGGATTTGAAGATCAAAACGGAAAAGTAACGGAAGATGGAAAAACTGTTAGCGGCTTATTATGTTATTGGTGTTTGATCCAGCGAAGCACATAAGACTTCCGCCCTCGCTGTCATTTCCTCATCTCAGCAATTAAATTATTTCTGCTATTCCTCTTCTCCTCTGGCCCACTATTTCTCCACTCTCCACGTTCTATTGGCCCCAAAGGCAAATTTTTTTAGAGTATTTTATAATATAACCTTTAAAATATGATAAAACTTATAATTTATTTTTTTATTTTTCATAAAAAAATTACTTCCTGAAATATTATTCTTTTAATAGGATATTATTTTATTAAAATTTGTTATTAGTCGATGATATATTGAAGTAATCAATAAAATTAAAATGATTAAATTATTATAAATATTAAAAATATAAAAATTAAATTATACAAAAATATGATATAATAAATTATTATATTTTTCAATTTAAATAGTTTTTTTTATGTTTCACAAATATTTTAAATTTAATAAATTAAAATTAATTTTATTTATATCTAGTTAATGAGTATCTTTTCTCTGAGAATCCAACATTTAACCTCCCTTGAGAATTCTCAAGTGAATTTTAATAAGTTGATTATTAATAAATATATATATATATATATATATATATAAAAGAAACTAATTTATTTTTTTTATTAAAAAGTAAATTATGAAAATTATCAATAAGTCAAAGGTTAAAATTAGTCCTTAAAGTGTACTGAAATAATCAATTGAACCGTTAAACAAAATTCGAACTCAATTGAATGCAACGTTTAAGCACCAAAATGTTAACCTCCGTTAACTCTTAATTCGTAACCCCGCAAAACAAAAATTAAATCCCAATTTAAGCCTAAAATCTTTAAATGCCCAAAATGTTCTCCAAAATTCCCCGCTACATTTGCCCTTAATCTTTCTTTTGCAGTCTATATTAACTATGTTTCTTTTGCAATCTGCATTGTCGACTCATCCAATGTAAGTCAACAAAAATTAAAAATCATTCAAAATGGGAAAAGGAAGATTTTTTTTAAGACAAACTTAAACAACTCGATGGTATTTATAATGGATCAGACAATAAGAACAAGGGGTGCTACCCATACAATATAAACAAAACAAAACATATTGCATTCACTTTTATTAGAATTCCCATACTACACAGGCATGAAGTAGCTTGTTCTGAGCATTGGTCCCAACCATAGTGGACATAAATCTCGGTTGCCCATTTGCCCAAATGGACTCACCTGATATGAAGAAAAAAAAATCATCAATTGAATTTTTATAACCCAAATAAATAAAGCATATGCAAAGAGATGAAGAAAATGATTTTCTCTATGCAAGAATTACCAAATGAAACACGCCAATTTCTTGCCGCTATTGATTATAGATGGGTAAGCTAGCAGCTCTAACCAAAACCCTACGTGATTTGATCAAAACTATAACTCCGGGACTCATCTTCAAGTGTAGATGTGCTTGTGCAAGAAAGCGATCCAGAATTATGGGGCTCATCTTCAAAAGCTAATACCAACAAATATTGAAACCAATAAGATTTAGCAAAAACAAAGAAAAGAGGGATTTGAGGAATGAGTAAATCAAGGAAATGAAGAGTTTCTGTTCTTCTCTTTTGATACAATGAAGCTCATTTAATAGTCATTAACGGCCGTTTAAAATTGTTTCTAATTGCATGCTTTTCAATTGTTTAGGGGTTTATACGTTTCATTTAAAAAAATTGAGATCTAATTGAGTTCAAACTTTGTTTGAGGACTCAATTTACTATTTCAATAGTTCAAGGGTTAATTTGGGCCTTTATTCTTCTTAATAACAAACAATGTATAGAAAGGTAAATATCCCATCAAACCCAATACTGGATAAGTATGCCTAAATGTACTCAAATTATACCTGTATTGCAAGAATAAGTGACAAAATCTCCAGTCTACAATTTCCCTGAGAACTTTACAAAATACTCAACATCAGCAGGAGATACCTGTCCTGATGTCTCTTCACTCACATTTTTCTGTTGTGTGTTCTCCAGACATCCCCATATCATTAGTCTACAAAACAAAGGTAATAGGTGAGAAGAGACAATGACCATTGAGAATTAACTTCTACTTCTTCTTCTTCTTCTTCTTCTTCTTCTTCTTCTTCTTCTTCCCTTGAATTAATGTTCATTCTCATCCAGGACTCCAATTAGAATACATTTAACTGCAATTTTCTCCCCATTTTATCCCTAAAAATTAGCATCTAAACAGAGTTATCATGCAAGACCTGAATTGTTATATACGATTGGTACTTCAGACTTATCCATTAGCATAAATATTCTTTTTAATAGACTTTTCAGTTGGCTATGAAATTGCACCATAATATCGAAAACAAAGCAATTGAATTTGAATGAATAAGAACGTACCGCTTTCCACGCAGAACTCAAGTTCATCAGATGAGTTCCCCTGCAAGCTTAGCTGCTCCTAAATTGACCATCAAAGACAGGCCAGAAAACGATAAAACAAGAAGAAGCGTTAACGACTTTCTCACTTCCATGGGCAACATCTGAGCTTCAATGGGAATGGCACTTGAGTTCCTGAATCCCCCACTCAAGGAATCATCCACCAAATTCTGAATCTAAACTGAGATAATAACCTTATATCGCTGCATCATGAGCACAAACAGCAGTGAATGCAGCAGTAATCAATCCTAATGGGGGAAAAATGATATCCCAGGAAGTCTATCCAGAAAGAAGGTGAAAAATAGTTATACCGAACAACTCTAGGCTTCAAAACATGTCGAGAACTGCCCTCTGTAGAAGCCCCGAGGAATACAGATGATTTAGTCAATGGGGGAGACAAAGACACTGTCAGTAGCTCCAGTCAATGCAGACTTGCCATTAACAGTCCGAGTGCCTTCTTTCAGGACAGGTTTTGTACTGATAAAAAGTGCCTCCATTTATTGGCATTACTCTTATTCAGACGCAGCAGACCTATGTGATAAAAGACTTGAAGCAGTGTGGGCATTAGAAGGATTAAAAATGATGATGAGAAGGGAGAATGGATTGCCTGGTCCTAGACCTATATAATGCACGTAATGTAACAATAACGGTATATTGCTATGCAAAATTTTTTGAAAAATTAACA
Source organism: Hevea brasiliensis (assembly GCF_030052815.1). Classification (NCBI taxonomy): domain Eukaryota; kingdom Viridiplantae; phylum Streptophyta; class Magnoliopsida; order Malpighiales; family Euphorbiaceae; genus Hevea; species Hevea brasiliensis. The sequence goes on along the minus strand of NC_079497.1, from coordinate 114,977,484 downwards.
AATTCTATGAAATGAATAGATTTTTGTTTTTATAGATATTTAGAACCGGCACGCATTCCTGTTGTTGGTTACTAATGGTACAGACTTGAGAAAAATCTTTCTTTCTAAAGTGGGAAATAGCAGTTAATTATTGATTGTGTTATTAACAATTGACTGAATCTACCCAGGAACCTGGATCTATACCCCAAAGGAGATTCAAGGGTAACGGGTAGACATCTGTCTTCGTCTCTTCTGCTTTCCTTTCTTATTATTCCAAAGTGTGAACTTCTACTGAATTGCACATTAGAATGCAATTGGAAGCTAGTCATGGATAAAAAGAAATCCTCCGTAGTCTGCAAGCCTGGAGGACCTTGGTTTGTCTTCTTGAAATGGGATATGGGTTTAGTTGATGAACTCCTCCAAGCCTCTTACTGTACAAAAGTTTGTGGTCATCATAATTTTCTTTTCTAATGAAAGTCTATTGAAATTGTTCACACCAACTCTAACACATGAAATTAAGAATAATTCATGTGAAAATGAAAAGGAAACACGTTTTTCACAAGGCCTCAATTATTTCCTACCGTGTGGGACTCAGTATTGCTTCCTGGAAGGCCCAGGAATGACTCCATGACCTATTGGCTTTACCATTTCCGCACCAAATGCTAAACAAGCATTTGAGATATATCAAATGCCATTTCTGTCAGTGTGATTTGGGAAAATCTAATCCATTCCATAATTATCCACAGCTGTATTAATTTAGTTGATGAATTAAGTCATGCAAAAGATATCTGGAGAATGGGGATTTGTTTTTTATTAAATTAATTATGACCAAGAATTTGTCTCAAAAGGAAGTGCTGGGTAACCTTCTTCTATGATACTCAAATTCTCCCAAACCCATGCGCATAGAATTATGAAATATGGGACACACAATTGTCTAGTGTGTGCTTCAAACAAAATTATGGATTTGTGAATGATTTCGAGTTTGATTTTCAATCAAAATAAAACAGAAAAATACCATTTTAGCACAGGATGAGCCCATTAAATGATTATTGATATATATATATATATATATTGATTGATTGATTGATAGTGCAAAAATTTTTTTTTTTTTGTTGTTGTCAAAACCCACTTGTGTAAGTCTGTGTTTCTTATTCTATACAAATAGATTTGAGTCCCCAGCAGATCAACACCCACGCACTATTGAGATTGATTGAGTAAACATGCATACCTACCACTCCCATAAAAACAGAAATTAAGTGCCATGTGAAGAATTTTGGGGGTTTCGTAAAGAAAGGAAGGCGTGTGTGATGAATAGATTAGGAAGCGTTGGTTCACCACTCAGCCATTTGATTTCTTTTTTCTTTCTTAATTAACTACTAACCTAAGCTAACAAGTTTGGGAATTCATTGGGATTCAGCATTAGGAGAAGCCCCAAGTTTGAGTCTGACAGCCCACCCAATTTGTCGTGAAAAGCAATTTCCTCTCAACCATCGAATTTGTCATGAAAAATATTTTCCTCTCAAATTATCACCATGAAGAGTTTCATTTTTTTTAGAAATTTCATGCATTTATGTATATAATTAAAAGTTTAAACTCAGGTAAAAGAACATCCTGTCCATGTATGCACCACGACTTGTTATAGCAAAACAAATTAAACCTGCACAACTCCCTCCACCTACTACGTACACATACATGCATTAGATTCACCAAACGTGCTTACTCTTTCTCACACTTCTATAAATCCTTAGCAAAAGAGTGTTGCAACTAAACACCAACAATAAAAACATTCATAAATGTCTCATGGAGCACTTTCTAACGTGTCACAGCAGGGAAAAGGCTCTACCGGTGGTGACAACCCTCTACCAGTCTGTAGCCCTACCCACCAAATGGAGCTCCAAAAGTACCATAGGACTTCCGAACCCTCCGTCTCTATCACCCTTTCTGAGCTCATAAAACGCGTCGAAGATGCTCAAAGTGACCATTCCAATGGCAGCACTCCTATCCGTCATCATGCCCTGGAGCTTGGCTATGCTTGTAGCTCTGTGTCCCCTTCAAACCCTTTTGTTCTTTCTTTTAATAACTTATCATACAGTGTCAAAGTTGGCCAAAAATTGACTTTTCCATTCTGTGGAAACGATTCAGATGACTCTCCTGAGACTGGCATCAAGGTTTTATTGAATGATATATCTGGAGAAGCCAGGGAAGGGGAAATCATGGCCGTTCTTGGGGCTAGTGGATCAGGTAAATCAACGTTGATCGATGCACTTGCAGACCGGATTTCGAAAGAAAGCTTGAAAGGGTCTGTGAGTTTGAACGGTGAGGTCTTGGAGTCAAGGCTTTTGAAAGTTATATCTGCTTATGTTATGCAAGATGATCTCTTGTTTCCGATGTTAACCATTGAAGAGACGCTAATGTTCTCTGCTGAGTTCAGGCTTCCTCGCTCCCTCTCCAAGTCCAAAAAGAAAGCGAGAGTTGAGGCCTTGATCGATCAATTAGGTCTACGCAGCGCTGCCAAGACTGTGATTGGAGATGAAGGGCACAGAGGCGTTTCTGGAGGTGAAAGAAGGCGAGTCTCTATTGGGATTGACATAGTTCACGACCCAATTCTTTTGTTTCTTGATGAGCCAACCTCTGGACTCGACTCCACCAGTGCTTTTATGGTTGTTAAGGTGTTGCAGCGAATTGCCCGAAGTGGTAGCATTGTGATCATGTCCATCCACCAGCCCAGTTACCGAATCCTGAGCTTACTTGACCGTTTGATCTTCCTTTCACATGGTCAAACGGTGTACGCTGGCCCACCAGGTAGTCTTCCAGAATTCTTCGCAGAGTTTGGGCATCCAATCCCAGAGAATGAAAACCGAACTGAGTTTGCTCTGGACTTGATTCGAGAGCTTGAAGAAATTCCAGACGGAACCAGGACATTAGTTGAATTCAACAGGTCATGGCAAGCACAGGGCAAAAAGAATCCAAGAAATCGTATCAGCAATTCATCAAACCTTTCCCTTAAAGATGCAATAAGAGCAAGCATTTCCAAAGGGAAACTTGTCTCTGGCGCCACGAATGATTCCAACTTGTCATCTTCAGTCCCAACATTTGCCAATCCATTTTGGATTGAAATGTTAGTGATAGCTAAAAGATCACTCACAAACTCTAGAAGAATGCCCGAATTGTTTGGAATTCGCTTCGGTGCTGTTTTCATTACAGGTGTGATATTGGCTACAATTTTTTGGCATCTGGACAACTCTCCAAGAGGTGCCCAAGAAAGATTGGGCTTTTTCGCTTTTGCCATGTCCACAACTTACTATACATGTGCGGAATCCATCCCTGCCTTTCTCCAGGAACGTTACATTTTCATGAGAGAAACTGCCTACAATGCTTATCGCCGTTCTTCCTACGTTCTTGCTCACTCCCTAATTTCCATTCCTTCTCTAATTATACTCTCTATCGCCTTCGCAGCTACGACCTACTGGACAGTAGGGCTTGCGGGTGGAGCTTCTGGGTTCTTTTTCTTCTTCTTCACAATCTTATCTGCATTCTGGGCAGGAAGTTCATTCGTTACATTCCTCTCAGGCATCGTGTCTCACGTAATGCTAGGTTTCACAATTGTTGTTGCCATTTTGGCTTACTTCCTTCTCTTCAGTGGATTCTTCATTTCTCGGGATCGAATTCCTCCCTACTGGATATGGTTTCACTATCTCTCTCTGGTGAAATATCCATATGAAGGAGCTCTACAAAATGAGTTCCAGGATCCCACAAAATGCTTTGTAAGGGGCGTGCAAATGTTTGATAACACACCGCTGAGCGCTGTGCCTGTGGCGCTGAAACTCAAATTGTTGCAGAGCCTGAGCAACACCTTGGGCAGGAACGTAACAGGCAGCACTTGTATAGTCACTGGACCAGATATACTAAGGGGACAAGGTATTACAGATATAAGCAAATGGAGTTGTTTATGGATCACCATTGCTTGGGGATTTTTCTTTAGGGTCTTGTTTTACTTTACTTTGTTGTTGGGAAGCAAGAACAAGAGGAGGTGAATAAAGATTTTTTTTTTTTTTTTTTTTTTCTTTCTGGGAATTAAACTGAGTTTCCTGGTAATTGTAGATTTTAAGTTTATCATATGCTTGAGATGGCGTTTCACTAGCTAATTAATGGGACTTGGCTTCTGCATAAGTTATCAATGGAGCAGGTAGCTTGAAATTAATATTTGTTTCATAATCAATTTCTCACCGATGTAATTTCCTTTTTCTAGTATTTACAAAAAAATTATCAACATGTCAAATCACGCTGTAAATAATTTATTCACATTTTAATCGAAATTAAAATTCTTATAATATATGTTTTAATTAATTTTTTTTCCAAAGGCAGAATTAATTGAGAGAGCTTAAATGCCCAAGTAAGAGATTACATAGTTGTTTTGTATCAAAGGATTACAAAGAAAGAAAATATCATGGAGACACTCTTTCTTGCAAGATTGTGAGCTGCAGAATTTCTCATCCTATTAATATGAGAGAAAAAAAATAAGATTGAAAACATGTGGATAATTGCAGCACATCTGATAGAGGACCTTTGATCGAAAGCTGGGTTGACAATCCTTGCAGAGATTGAATAACCATCAAAGCATCTCCTTCGATAAGAATGTTAAGGATTCCTCTAATTCTTACAAGCTGCACAGCTTCCCTACAAGTAATGGTTCCAAAACCAGGGTATCAACAATTCTTGAGATCTTCTTGCAAATCCAACTGCATAGAACACTAGAGGAATCACTTGCAATAGCCGCAACAGAACCACAATTGCGTCTTTTATCAATAGCACGATCGAAGTTGACCTTGACTACTCCAGGTGGAGGATCCAATCATTTTGGAATTGATGGAGCGCCCTTTGTAGAGGTATAGGGGTTGAGTCCTGCTATGGAAAGAAATTCTTGAAATATGATAAAGCGGAAAACAACATTTCTTGATGAAGTTGCACTTGATCCCTGAATATCAAGTTGTGGAATTAATTTACTTTTGATTGATATTCAAATATAACATTTTATCATTTTAAAAATAATTGTAATGATATTAAAAATAAAGAAAGTGTCCATGCTCTTGACAATATGTTCTCCAAAATTCAGCAATTGATATTCAAAATTTATTATATTAATAATATATTTATTATATAATATTTGTTACATAAATATATTTATTATATATAATAAATAATATAAATATATTTACTTTTTAAATATAAAACGTAAATAAAATTTCAAAAATTTAATTGTTTCAGATAAAAAAATATAATAAAGTGCATTTTGATAATTTTTAAAAATCAATAATAACTTAGACAAAAAAATTAAATAAATGACTGATTTATATATATGATAAAAAATAAGAATTAAATTATTTAATTTTAAAGATATAAAGATTAATTTATAGATTTCACCAAACCTTATAAATTATATTATAATTTATCAATTAACTTTCTCAAATTCAATTTTACTCTTTGATTATAATCAAACCCAACCAAAACACTAGACTTTATTATCTAAAATTAAAAAATTTGACTTTGGACTTTTAAATTCAAATAAAATAAAAATTATTTATTTAATTAAGCTAATTGAGTTAAATAATATAATACTTGACTGAAATTTATTTAGTTGTTTTAAAATTTTTTAATTAAAATATATTAAATTTAATTATTAATAATAATATATTTTAAATGATATTTTCATTAACGATAGCTCAAATAACATTATAAAAATTTTTACTTAATTATACAGTTGGGACCAAAGCCCATCAATTTTGCAAAAGGCCTATAGCTAATGTAGGAACGGCCCACTCATCCACTCGTGGCCTGAAAGTCAAACAAGCTATCGTCAGTTGATCAAGTATCGTCGTGGATTTCTAACCCTTAGATTAACGTAAACGTATCGTGGCCCTCCATTCTTTTTATAGGAGAGAAATAAATGGCCGTCGGCTTTGCTTGGTTCTACAAATCTGAAAAGCTTCAATCTAGCTTGACGACTCCTACAGAGAAGACGGCCTTAGCCTTCTTCACCTTTCCAGGTTGGAACTCCTCTGATAACCTCACTCTTTCTATGATTCTCGTTTAATTAGCCCTTATTCTTTGTTTTCAGTTTCAATTTTTCAATTAAAATTATGTTTCGTGTTGGTGGATTCGATTTTTGAGGGTTTGTTTTTAATGGATGCTTCAAAAAGATTATATCTTTTCTCTCTCTCTCTCTCTCTCTCTCTCTCTCTCTCTCTCTCTCTCTCTCTCTTTTTGGGTTTTCAATCAAGATTTTGATATATAGATCTGTTCGCTTTCCTCTTGATACCTTTCGCTTTGGAGGTCTATCTGCACATATGTTCCTTGCCTCTTTCTCTCTCACTTAAAACCTTGAGCAATTGATTTCAAGAAGGGCTACTTTTTTAAACCTATCATGTATGTATGTATATTGGGTTCACTCTGTAATCATATGGAGCTGAGTTTGATTTTTATGGCTATGTTTTTGTCCACCATTAGGACTTCTCCTTCCCCTTCTTCAAACTTTTTGGGAAAAGATGCCAATTCATCTCCTTGCGTAGGATGGGAAGTGTTTAAATTTGTTTAGGGATGTCTTATATTCTTGAAAAAAAGTCCTGGTTTCAATTGCTTTTTGTTGGCTTCTCCCATTATTGCTGAATTGTTTAATGGTCAGGCTTTTTCTGGTGTCGAATTGAAGAAACTAGGAACTTTGCTTCCAGATGTTCATTAAAACGTTGTTTGGAATACAAATTTATTACATTTTTTAATATTTTATGTTGAACATGGTAATAGCAATTTCTAATACAAATTTTTTTTTTTGAAAATAATAAAATAACTAGTAATAGTAACAATAGATGATAACAAATCTGAAAAATCAGTTACATACTAAATTATAAAATTAAATTTCAAAAAAAATAAAACAAAGATTTGATAAATAAAATATAAATAAAACTAAGTCATTTAACGAGAATTAATAGATTTTAAAAAAAATTTTTTTACAGTGTATAAGAAGATAGAATTCTATTACCTATTAGAATTATATTAGAAATATAAAAATCAATAAAACTAAATAAAATTTAAAGTGCGCGCACACACATATATATACCAATGTAAATGTTTAGATTTCTTTTGTAAATATTGCCCTCTTTCTCCATTCAGGAAGAACAAAGCTAAAGATGGAGATGATAAATTCAAGAGATGGAGATGGGGATCAAGAGACGAGTGTTTCAATTGCTCGTGGGGGACCTATTTACGTTCCCAACTTGGTGGGACCTCTCACCAGGGTTCCTGACTTTGAGTCTGCTCTTTTCTATGAACTTGAGGTTTCTTGTTCGCTATACACTATGTATTCTTGGATTTATCAATATTGGTGTCTTCTTACGCTTAAAATTATTTAATCAACTGTTTGCTTGATTAATTTGGAATCCTGTCCCTTTTATGTAGGATTTGAAGGATGAATTGTGCTTGCATGCTATTTCACCATCCAATGATGATAATATTTCGTATGTTTCTTCTGTCTTTGGTTCTTTTTAATTTTTTTTTCAGTGTTCTATTTAGAAATTATTGATTGCAAAAATTTAATTGTTTGTAGGATTGATGAGCTTAAAATTTATAGCGACGAGGATTTGGTGGAGATGGCCTTGAAGGAAACTCTGAATGTAGGTTAAATATTTTTGTTCTAAAACCTATGTATTATGCAATCAGAGAAACTCAACTAAATGTTTTCATGGATGCTAATCATATGATGAGAAGAAGAATGAAAGTTCCTTGCGGCCATCCTCAGAGGGCTTGATTGCCAGGTGAGTAGTATAGGTAAATGTGCTTTTGCTAGCATTTTATTTGTGTACACTCATTTGTATATCAAAATTCCACTCCCTCCCTTAGCCAGCTTGTTATCAATACTCATTTCATGTGCAGGTTTATTGTGGTTTATTCAAGATCAGATACCTCTTTTCTTCTCATGTATGCATGCATGTATGTATATATTTGCCTTTCCATCTCAATGAGTCCCATCCCTAGGAAATAGATGACACTAAAAGGGTGAAAGCTCTGGGTTCCCATGGTTTATGATGTGTGAATGGGAATCTAGTTTGTCAATATTAAATAAAATGAAATCTCAAAACTAGGTCCTTGTTGCTTCACCATTGTTGAATTGCATCAGATTGTATTGATAAGCTATGTTAATTTGGTTTACCTTCTATTTCATAGCCTTTTATCCAAAATAAATATTGTTTTGTAGCGTAGTATATTTTTTCCCCTTCCTCCTAAATATTTTTACCTTTTTTTTTTCTTAGGAGAGAAAATGATATTAGGGATTCAAGCAATAATACAGATTTGGAAAGCTCTGAATTAGGAGATCCTTCAGCCACTTTGGAATCATTAAATGGAGAAACTTATTGCAACGGAACAATTGCTAACAAGAAGTCAAGGAAGAGACAAAGAATGTTGAAATCTTCAGATGGATCTCATAGTGGAACCAGCTGTAATAGAACTATCAATAACAACAATTCAAGGAAGGGAAAAGGAAAGAAGGCAAATAAATGTGATATTGGCGTATGGTATCTGTCCTACTGCTATTATGTTTAGCTTTCACCTATTTTTGTGTGCTGCTAATATATAATTTCCATGTTGGAACGATGCTTGATAAGATATGCTATATAAATTGTAGAGTTGATTTCTTTCCTTTTTTTAATATGGACTTTTGCTTTATTCAATGATGTTTCTGTTCATGTTACTAAATTACATTTTCTTTTTATGCTGGTGATCTCTTGATGCTCTTACCTTGGTAATTTGCTTCCAAGATGAAAATGAACATGATATAACAGCTAATCTTTGCATAAGCGCATGTACATGTTTGAAATTAGCTTAGCTGCAGTTAATCAGATTAATAAACAATGGTAGCAAATCCATACTAGTAATGGATTGCATTCAAGAATAAATATATGTGCAACATGTTCTGAATTGTCCCTCATTTATGGTGAATGTACCGTAGATTCTTTGTCTATTTGATGAATTTGTTATTCTTGCATGTCCAGGAGAGTTGCTTTGCGAAGGTGGATGAAGAATTGAAAATCAAACAAAAGCAGGATCAAGACAAAGCAACTGTCAGGCTGCATTCATTTAAGTATGTTTTAGTATATAAGTATTCAATTATGTGTAATTGATGCATCCTTTGAATTTAGCTTTATTATTGCCTCTTATTTCGGTCTCGTGCTAGTTTCAAAGCCAACAAGGGTGCCATTCCATCCTCGGAGCCAGAGAGCAGTGAAAGGCTGAAAATGCTACCATCTACAAATTCTGGGAAACAGGTTGGCTAATAAATTGTCCAGTAGAATTTTTTTTTTCCTTGTATTTTCTGCTTTCTGTACAAACACATCCACGTATAATACCTTGCAAGTACAAAATAACCTCTACCGCAATTAGACCAGAACTCAGGGAAGAAAAGCCATAAGCTTAACGGCTGATGATGCCACTTATCCCTCTAACTAGTGATGAAAACAAATGAAAATGAAACATATATATATATATATATAAAGAACAGAAGATATACTTTTGAAATCTTATATGTTGTGATTAAAAGGGTGAAATAAAAAGAAAATCTAGCCACATCTAGTGATTGGTAGGAATACTACCATATTGGGATAATCTTTTGTAGTGACTGAGGATTGAAGATTGTGGATAAGAAGAAAGGGATAGGTGGTCTTAAGAATTAGAAAATCAATATTGATGTCTTGATTGCAAAGTTGGTAGCCAGTTGTTTGTCCATTGACAGTGCTGGTGACTGCGCTTGATGGTGAACTTCAGGTTGAGGTGTGGGCAGCGGTTAGAGAAACCTTGTGATTTGTTGGGAGACATGGAGCAGATGTAATTGAAAAACAGAGGAGACTGAAATTTGGAATTCTAATTTTTAGGCACCTTCTTAAAAAATGTAAAGATGCATTTCTAGTTATTTTTCAATTCTGTAGAAATGGACTGGGTTTTGCAATTCCAATTCTAGACAATGCTTCAAACAAAGGAATTGAAAAGTCTACTGTCCATTCCCAAAAACCAATTCCATATGCACTAAATAAGGGGTTAATAGTCTAATTTATTTATTTGCTCATTCATATTGTTGAAAACTTTTCATTTATTGTTTGGCCATGCCTTTGCTCAAATTAACAGCAGTTAAAGCCCTCAAATGTTCAAGAACACATACCTGTACGCCATCCAGAGGTTGTTCTTTGCATTGAGGTTTACCACAACATACGACACTGGTTAAAGGTATACATTTCTATTCTGTTGTCTTAGAAATAAATTATCTTGATTTCTATTATTTTTAGCTACCGTAGTTAAGATTATGATGCTTATGTAATTATGGTTGTGTTCTATCAATAATTGTCAGAGAAGTAGGATAAAAGTATGGGATTTTATTTATTTATTTTGTGTAGTGCTAAATCTAATACATAGCTAGTTTTGGATTTTGTTTCTTATTTTAAATTTTTTGGAGTAATCTAAATCCTTTATTTTTTGTTTATTTTCTCAATTTTGAGTGGTTTGTAATGGTTTACCAATCAACAGATATTCATTTTCTCCTATGTGGATTCCATAGTAAAATTCCTAATATCTTAGGGCTACATTAAATTAGAATATTATGTAGCCTCCTATTGTGCTTTTCTTCTTTTTCAGATGGGAATACAAATTTTCTTTGAAGCTTTGAAAACATGATTCATGTTTTTGGATATAAATAGTATGCAGGAACCTTTAGGGTCATTCATTGAATTGGCTTGTATGATACAATAGTGTCATAGTGTGCCAGAATTTTGGATGTTTACCCGGAGTTTATAAGCAAAGGTTAAAGAATGCATGTTACTTACTCATGGGTTTGTAATTTGGAAATTGTTTTGTTTTCTTTGTATGGCTATACTTCTTTTAGAAGTTTGCAGGGTCTAAAAAAATAGGTCTGAGGCACGTTGTTGTATTCATTTTAAGCAAAGGATTCTGGAAGAGTTTGACGTTTCAGTCTGCACTTTGGAGCTATCTATTGCAAGCCTAGTCTTTGATTCAGAGATTTCCTGTCAAACTAGTTTCCTATTTGCTAATTTGCTATTTACCATATTATTATGTTGTTCATTTTGAAATATCAGGAAAATATTAAAGGCTTTGCATGTGCATGCAAACCTTTTTTAAGATTACCTGTAGAAAAAAAATATGGCTCTTGGAGCTACAAGATAAGATTTATTTGCTCTCCTGGTCCTAGGATTATGGGAATTGAGGATGGATTGATAAAGAATTTATTGGCTTCTTGTGTAAAAAATTTCTGTTTTGCATATTCTAATCATGAAAGAAACATGCGTTTCGCTACTCTACTGTCTAGTTAACTAAATGTCTAAACTTTCTTTGGGTTGTTGCTTTGTTGGGATTTGGGAATGGATATGCTTCCTTATTACGAGTATTTTTTAGGAGAAGATGATACTCTATCAACAACGTATTCTTATGTTCTGTTTAAGAATGGTTATCGGCTATTGTTCGTGTAGCAGTTATCTCATCTATTTGGTAGAAATTTGCTTGCATTCAATGGTTTCATTTGCAATACACATGTATATTTTTTAAATTGAATTGACGTAACTCTCTCTCTCTCTCTCTCTCTCTCTCTCTCTCTTTGGGGTATGAGCAAGTTTCTGGGTAGTGATTTGGTTTAGCTCCCATTTTCTGTTGCTTCGCAATATACATAATCTTTTTCTTGGCTTTACTTTCTCCTTTCCAATAGTGTTATTGATTTCATTTTGAATTGTTTTATAGATACAAGAGTTCTTGGTCCTAGGAAGACAAATGTTAACTGAAATGAGGGACAGGATTTATTGCATGACAGACCAAGTGATGCAAAAGGCAGGGCATTATGATCCATACGGATATTTTCTCATAGAAGTAAGTTCTATTCACTCTAGTTTGGTTTTATCACAAAGATATTTTGTCACTTTATGTAATGGAATGTGCAATTGTGTAGGATGTGTTTTGCAATGATACAAGGGATCCATCTGCAATAGATTATAGTGAACCTATTTTTGATTGGCTTACAAACTCAAAAGATGATGCTCTTAGAAAATGGGAATGTATCACAAGTGGTGAGTTACAACGAAAACAGAAAGCAGTCATAGGTGAGGTAACTACTTCACAATTGCCCCAATTCAGACGTGTTGACATGCAAGAAACTCGGTTTTGTGACTTGAGATTTCGTCTTGGTGCTGGATACCTCTACTGTCATCAGGTACAATTTTACCTTTACATTTACTTGGCTAAAGTATTGACTCCAATTTTTAGCAATCTTTTGTATAGTATTTGACCTTCAAATGACATGAGTTTTTAAGTTTCATTATCTCAAATTTGTGCTTGGCATGAGCTGGTGGTTGTATTTTTACGTCGGCTTGTGTTCTTGTAGGCATCCTCATAGCATGTATTTATTCGGTTTTTTTTTACGTCCGCTTGTGTTCTTGTAGGCATCCTCATAACATGTATTTATTCGGTTTTTTTTTACGTCCGCTTGTGTTCTTGTAGGCATCCTCATAACATGTGTTTATTCGGTTTTTTATTTGGGAAACTACTTGATACAGGGAGACTGCAAGCATACCATTGTCATCAGAGACCTAAGATTGATTCATCCTGAGGATGTCCAAAACCGGGCAGCTTATCCAATAGTAATTTTCCAACTAAAATTACGTTTCCAGAAATGCAACGTTTGCAACATTTTCAGGGCTACAAAAGTGACTGTGGATGACAAATGGACCCCAGATAACCCTTGCTATTTCTGTAATGACTGCTATTACCTTCTTCACTACTCTGAGAATGGATCTCTACTATACAGTGATTTCTCAACTTATGACTATATTCATGACTAATTCTTGTATTCGATCTTTGTTTTTGAACTTGCAATTGCTTGAACAAGTACCGTTCTTGGCAACCATAGTTTTAATTGTAGCGATAAATTCCATTGAGTTTATAAGTCTAAAGACTACTGATTATTAAAATTACCGACTTGATGTATTACTGAATGCGTTTGCTGGAGTGTCATGGAAGTTATTGAAGTGTGTTCTACAGTGCTGGCTACGTGGTGTATGTATTGCATTAGGCTTCCAAGTTGCAAATTTTGTGGGAAATATATATTAAATGCTTTTACTTAAATTTATAAGCAGCTGATGTTAAGGAGTCCTACAAAGTTACAATGGATGTATGCATTAAAGGATGAGGTATGATTTTACAAGTCTTTAGCTACATTTGTAGATTTTGTTAAAGCACTTTTATTAAAACATTTTTTTTCCCGCAGTTTAATAACAGTTGCTTGTTCAACCATTAGGAAGCTAACATAGAATGACTGAAATCTTCTTGTGGATCTGATTGATGGATGCATATATGTATGGTGAAGTTTTGGTCGCGTAATTCAGAGCCTATAACCATGCAAATTTTGAGCCCATCTTCTAGCCATGTAAGGATCATGGTAATCCCAACTCTTAACGCTACTTGTCCTCCCTCCAATTATGTTTGCTTCCCTCCCTGTAACAGCAGCATCTATGTTAGGATCATGTGCTTCCCTTTTATCCCTTAAACTAACAACAGTTTCTCCCGTTCTGGTGCACTAATCAACTCCGCCTTAAATGTAGCTGTGCCCCACATAAACATGTCCAGAATTGCCCAATTCTAATAAAATTCTCCCTTCTTCATTGCCTCTTACTCTCGAAGCATTACTATCATGCTTTCTTCTCCAATTTTCAATTTGACATCTCTTATCACACCTCCAAGCAGTCTCACCAAGAACTTTTCAAACTCATGCATGATAAATCCATTAGAAGTTCCAAAGCCAAATCCCACATGAAACTGATGGATTGGAATGGGATATTGCATGTTTATGGCATGGTATGATCTTGTTGGACTATCAGAGAGATGCAAGATACAGGAATTTGGACTTCTTGTGCGCACGATCTTTAAGTATCTTTATACCTTTCTTGAGGCCTTCAGTCGGTTCTGCTTGCCCCGCGAAGAAAAGACTGTCAATAACTTACAGAGTCAGAGCTGTTTGCTTACCATGGGATTTTATGTGTTTCAAGAGAAAGATGCAAGAAGCAGATGAAGAGTAAGTCACAATAGCTAAGCGATCAACAGGGCGGAGGGAGAATACTACTAATGCCATTTATTGCTTGACAAGTCTCAAATGTGATTTGTTGGGGCTTGCAATCAGAACAAGTCTATTGTATTTTTTATGGTATTAATAATATTGTATGTTCTCTATTTAATTTCTTTTTTTTTTTAACTCTTTTTTCAACTGTATAACAAAATTTTAACATTTAGAATAATAAAAATAATTATACGATTGAACCGGCTTTAAATGGTTATATATCTTTAAACAATGTTATTATTATATTATTATATTTTTATTATGTTACTATAAATTCTTCAACAAAAAAAATTAGAGATACAAAAATTAATAAAAATAAAAAATAATAATTAATTAATAAAAATAAAATATATAAAAGTTAATATACTTTTAAGTAATATTCCTATCATATTACTGCATTTTTATTGAAATTTTTATAAAAAATTTTAAAAATTAAAAAATTAAAAAATATAAAGAATATTTAATAAATAAAAAAATATAAAAAATAATTATATCTTTGAACAATCATTTTACTATATTATTATATTTTTATTAAGAAATTTAAAAAATAAAAAAATTAATAAAAATATAAAATAATATTTAATTAATAAAAATTTAAAATATTATTTAACTTTTATATATTAAAATTAAAAAAATATAAATTAAAATTATTTATATATTAAAATTATTAATCATAGAACCTCAGTCAATCAAGGAAGAGTTAATAATATTATCAAAATGAACACATTCATAGCACAAGAATAATGTCGTTGAGACCTTCACAAATGACATAATTATTGAAATCTTGGGCTCTGACCCCTCGACAGCTATTAATGGCGCTGCTGTATAAATTTTGCATATATGTATGAGAGTTAAAGATAAAAAAAAAATTTAAAACAAAAGTTAACATTTGAAATCATCATTTGTCATAATTAAAAGTTAAAAATAATAATTTTAATAAAAAATTTTACTTATTTTTTATTAAGGTAATTAATTTTTTATAATTGATTATTTTAAAAATATATTATTTTATAAAAATTTAATGAGATAAAATAAAGTAATTTTAATTCATTTAAAATCAATCATAAAATAAACGGGAAGGCTTCCCTTCCCAGATGGAACTAGGTTTCGAACCATTGGAAAAAGCGCAGTAAAATTGGAGTGCACGGTTGAGACATAGTGCCCTTCTTCATCGCTGGGAATTGGGAAAAATTGGGGGATTTTCTATAAAAAAAAACCCCCTCACTCCAATTTTTGGCTGGCTGGTTGGTGGTGATGGGGTGTGGGCTTTTTCTTCTATCCATTTCCCTTAATTAAGGCAAAAAGTACTTCATGTTTCAGAGGCCAATTCGGCCCCACCCCGGCGGTGCTGGACCTGCTGGTGGGAATGGGATAGTGAGTCATCAGGAAGATATACAAGTCCAAAGGCAAAATCAGAATCACACTACTAATAATCAAAAAATTGGAGCAGCAGAGCCATGCCTTGTCTTGACTTCAGATCCCAAACCTCGCCTCCGTTGGACTTCCGATCTTCACGAACGATTCGTTGACGCCGTCACTCAGCTCGGTGGTGCCAATAGTCTGTGCTTCTCTTTCTTCCTTTAACCATTTCTCTTTTAGCCTTTTCCTTCATCCCTTCTTATTATAAAAGTTTCTAACTTTATCGTTTGCTCGGCATTTTACTTGTTTGTCCTCTGATTCTCTTCTACTCTGGTGCATATATGTGCCTTGCGTAGTTTCACTACTTTGTCCAAATAAATTAAAATTTCTCTCGACTCTGTCTTCTTGTTGCTTTAAAGTAGTTGAAGCTTATCAAAGTCGCCAAATTTTTGCGTCTGGAAGTAAAATTCATGTCTTTTAGCTGTGTGAGACCATGTTAGTTTGGTATTGAGTAGTTCAAAACTCCGTTTTATTAAATCCGTTATCCTTTTTTTCCAAACTCTCTATGTTGTTTTGGTGCCTTGTGGGAACACAAAGTTGGTCCTTTCCTTTTCTTCTTCTCATGTTTAATGTGAATTCTGGCTTTGCTTGTGTGTATTTGCTAGAGCTTTTATGTGGTCAACTTGCAAACAAACTTAGCTAAACTTGACTAGCCTGAAATAGGTAGATTTTCAAGGTTAACTAACTTAATAAACAAACAAATGATCAAGCTTGAATTATACTTGACTTCAATCCCTGTTTCTTTGCTTGTAAATTAGAATTTGTTCTTGTTCACATGGCAGATGGAATAGTTTTGGTGTTTATACCAACAAGCCAAAACTGCTCTTATTTAATTTGTTTGTTACTAGTTCACCAGAATTATCTCCATACCTAGTTTAGCAACTGTTGGGAATCTGTTAACTGTTTGGATAATGATGCTGCTAGTGTTCTAACCAAGTGAGGACATGAACAATAATTGCAGAAGCTACACCAAAGGCCATCATGCGGACAATGAATGTAAAGGGACTTACACTCTTCCATTTAAAAAGTCACCTCCAGGTTTTGTTTCATTTTTCAATAATATTTCTGGCGTAATGCTGCTTAATTGTTCAAAATTGTGGTGGAATGTATTGAGTATCAACCCATATATATATTTTGGTATTGGAGAAATACAGACTGGGTAAGCAATCAGGGAAGGATATTGGTGAAGCATCCAAAGATGGTTGGTCCTATTAATTTCTGTCTATTGTCATTCATAGTGCATGATATCATTAGCACAATTTTTATTAGTAATCAGTTTGAGTTTGACTAAATTGAGATTTTTATGTAGACATTATTTCTTAAAATGTTAGAGGTGCACCTGCCCCCAAAAAATAAATTCAAGGATAAAACCAAAAGAATAAGTAATAAAAGAAGATAATGGCAAATTGGCCCATTGATGTTTTCATTCAAAAGAAAAGAAAACTAGACGTTGGTAATTGATTGTATTTTGATGCTTTTCTTCATAGAATAAACTATTTATATTAAATCCTCTAATGAGAAGCCTAATATCTAAACTGAATGTTTCCTTTGTGCCTGTTTATATGAAGTGACTTCTTCCCCATTTCCTGAAGGGTTGTCTGGCTCGTGCCTTTTAGAAAGCACTGGGGGCAGTAATTCTTCACCAACTGTTACTACTTCTGATATGAATGAGTAAGATGATTTTTCTTCTTCACTCAAAACGTCACCTGTGAAATGCTTGGAATTAGTGAATTATGCAAATGTTAATGTTTAGGGGTTATGAAGTCAAGGAGGCATTAAGAGTGCAAATGGAAGTCCAAAGTAAATTATATCTACAAGTTGAGGTAAATCTTTTTCTCACATGGAACATATTTATGTCCCAATTTTGGACTGTTTCCATGGAAGACATCCTTGCTGTTGGTGACTGTTGGATGTGGGTTTGTTTAGGGAAAAAAATAGATTTAATAATTCTGGACCTCTTGATTACTGCTTTTGATGGTGCTGAATCATGCTTCCACATTTGCACAAAATAGCAACTAGCTGATAATTAACAAAACTACACTCACTGTTAACTAGGGGTTATCAAGACTTTGGATCTTGCTTTTTTTGGTTAGGTGTCCTGTGCCTGAACCAGGTGATCGGAAACTTCCATTGTGTAGGCACAGAAGCATTTGCAAATTCGCCAGGATGCAGAACAAAGATATTTGGCCATGCTTGAGAGGGCTTGTAAGATGCTTGCTGATCAATTTATTGGAGGTGCAGTTGTTGACACCGATGGCCAGAAGGGTTCAGGGAATAAGACACCAAGAAATGCCTCCCATGATCCGCTTGGCTTTTACTCCTTGCAAAGTGAAGCAGTGGCTGAAGTGCGTGGCCCAGAAGAAGGACCCTCTAGTCTGCATCAACAGGGGGCTGATTACTCCACTGAGAGCTGCCTCACTTCAAATGAGAGTCATGGAGGACTTACTTTGGAAGGATCTCCAGCTGGAAGTAACAAACAGATGCTGAGCCTGGATTCCACGACAGCATCTCTGATTTGGAATGAAGTGAAGGTAAGAACCTCGGGGGTTAACATGAGCCCAGTTGATCCCCATGGGATCAATGGGTATGGTGTATGGAGCTGAAAACTCGTCCATGGTCTTCACCTCATTCACTGAGTTACAATTTCAATTGTGAAAAATGCTAATGTGTTTTTGTCAACAGTATTGACAGCAGTAGCGGCAATCTCGAAATTGTGGATTTAAATTTCTAGATATTGACATGTTAGACACTGCTGATGATTATTCTGCATCGTTTAATTGTTCTATTTAGAGTTGTTTCATTATACTCAATGTTGTTAATTTTTGGGTTCACAAAATCCAAGTAGCAATAGTTTGTTGCTAGGATTGGCATGCATGGATGGCATCTGTTCCCCTATCTGCTGGGAAAACAGTAAAATCGATGTGTTGGATAGACGTATTACGACTGGAGGTGAAAGCTTCAAGAAGGCCATTCAGTGTAATTAGGCATTAGCAAGCTTTGTGCTGCAGCCGGCCTGGCCTACAACATGTTAACAATGTCTATTTGTGGCATGACAACAATAAAAAGGTTAATCTTAATCGTGTGTACATGCATGTATTAAATCCTGAATCCCTTGGTTCCCAAATAACGAAGTATTATTCTCCGATATGGTATGCTATGGAGATACACTTGGCCAGACACCGTGCCAGAATCAAAATCAGTCAATATTGTGGTTGATTAGGTAATGAAATTGGATCAAATTGAACTGGCATTAAAACTGAAAGTGGAATTGTGGGAGGATTCAAGTTTGTATTCCTTGATGGACTGTGATAGCCAATTTCGAGTCAATGTCAAACTAAAATTGGCTCGTGTCCAAGTGTAGATGGAGAAGAAGGATCTCGATGCCTACAATTTTATGATGGTGATAGATCGCAGATATATATAACAAGGTTATGGTAACAAGTAGCGGATTATAGAAAAAAAAGTCAAAATGATAGAGGTGTAGGATAGAAGATGTTTATTATTATTATTATTATTATTATTATTATTATTATTATTTCAAAAAAAAAAAAGCATAACCGAGCAGCATAAATGGAACCATGGAGGTTGCGGTTTCTTCAAAGGTTTTTCGGACCATCAAACTATGGAATTAAGCGTCTGTTTAGTTTAATTATTGAATACAGTTGATAACTGTTAGCTGATAGCTGTTACTATTAAGTGATAATTGATTTATATTAAATGTTTGGTAAAATTATGTTTAGCTGTTACTGTTAATATGTGAAATGGCTAATAAGAGTATATATTATATAATTTATTTTATTATTGAAATAAATATAAAATTATAAATTTATTATATTATATTATTTATTTTATTATTAAATTAAATATATAATTATAAAATTAATATATTATTAAAATAAAAATATAATTATTATTTATTATATTATACTATTTATTTTATTATTGAAATAAGAAAATAATTAAATTTTTTAAAAATAATTAAATAATTTTAAAAAATTAGATAAAATAAAAAAATAATTATTATTGTTGATAAAGAAAAAACTTATAATTAATTTTAAGTTTTTAGATGTAAATAAATATTTTACATTTTATGTTATTAATGAAAAATATTTTAATAAAATTGAAATGTGTTAATTAAAATATTAAAATTATGAATAAAAAATATAAAAGTATTAATAATATTAATTTTCGAGTTAAATAAAAAAGAATAATATGGTCAAAATAAAAAATAAAATCAAATCAGCTATCAGATGAGAAACAGCTATAAAAATGGAGCTGATACAAACTGCCGCTGATGGGTGCCATATCAGCTACCCATCAGCTATCAGTTTTATTTTTTAAAACTTAGCAAACACTCTAGTTCACATGTTTGGGTGTCTATCAGCTATCAGCTGTACCCAACAGGTGAACCAAACACCCCTAAAAAAATAAAAGCTTTTTGTATTTGTGGAGATGTTATAAAATTTCCAGAAATACCGATGGAATGAAATCGAAGAAACAACAAAAGAAACTGTGTGGTATATTATGCTGCATAATCCAAACACATAACAATCAAATAATATGCATATCAAAGCGAGACAGAATATAATTGAAGTAGATTCTGTCAAAAGATTGTCTTCATATCCTATATATATTTTCCATTTTTATTCTCATAAATAACTAATTACCCTCTAATTTATATTTTTTAATTCTATGTTAACAACATACTTTATTATTATTTTATTTAAATTTACAAAATTATAAATTTATTGTTTGCTAATTTTCAGTTTGTAGAAAAAAAATTAAAAAAAATGAAAACACTTATATATAATAAGATTAAAGTGAACATGATTCAGATTTTTGTTAAAATAATTTTTTTAGTTTTTCTGTTATATTTATTTCTATTAAACACATGACTTAGAAGCATTATACATTTTCGAGGATTTAACCCAAAATTATTTAAAATGAAGAAAGAAAATTCATATAGTCGACTCTAAATTTTTGGGATAAAAACTTAATTTAGTTGAGTTGAATTGAATTTATTTCTATCAAACAAAAATATTATTCAACTTGTGTTAAGTTTAATCATGGGATTAAGCAATATGAATATTTAAAATTATATAAACTACAGAGCATTAATAAAACTAAAATAAGTTGATATATATTTCTTTGATAAAATAATTAAAACATTTTTCATTTTATAAAGATAAGGACGTTATAATTAAAATTTGAAATATAAAGTTTAAATAATTAATTTTAATAAATTATAAGGAGCTGACAGTAATTTATCCAAATAAAAATGAGAGAAATAAAAAATAAGAATAGCAGTTGAAGAAGAAACCGAATAATCATCGTGGAGGGCAGGGGGTGGGTGACTTGGTTTTGCTATTCTACGTTCTTGTGAAACTCAATATTTTATCTATTTATTTATTTATTTTAATTAGTTACTAATAATTTAATATAATTATTTAAAAAAAATATTTTATTAGATGGTCTGCTTATTTATTTTATATATATAGATATATATTATTTTTAAAATTAAATATATATCTGTAATCTGAACAATTAAATTCAATAATAATTTTTATTTCATTCTACACCTAATGAAACTCTTGAAATATATATATTCTAATAATATCTTTCTGATAAACTGTGCTCTCAAAGCCTGTTTATCACCTCATTTTATATCAAATGCTCTCAACAAATATTTTCACCTCATTTGATGTGCGCAGATAATTTCTAAATTTTTGTTTTTTTATTCATCACATTTGATTATGTTTTCAAGGTAAAAATTCTCGTTCTTTGTTCAATAATAGGTGAATTTAATTTTATATTCTTTCCTTGATTTGTTACAGCTACTCTAAATTTTTTTTTATTATTATTAGTATTAAATTGGGTTGATCATGGTTACTGTTAGACAATAACTTATTTATATATATATATATATATATATATATATATATATATATATATATATATATATATATATATATATTAAAGTTATTTAATTTTATTATTATTTGATATTTTTCTTTTATATTTTGGATGTGTAGGAGATTCGAATATTCACTCTGTCAGTTAAAATTATCTCTCTTTCATTGAAAATAACTATTGTCTTGGAGATTCCAGGTGAATGGTAATTATAGTATATGACACCGTTTTAGTCCATTTTAAAATTTCTTAGCATTAAATTTGTTATTAAATGAAATTTTAAATCAGTATTTTAATAATTATTTTACATGTAAGTTTCTAGAGTTTTATTTTATTATTGAATTTTATTCTGATTTTGATTAAATAATTGATTTTGTCAATTATCTCTGCATTAGAGCCATTAGGATTTAGAGAACAAGCCTTTAATATCTTTATATTGATTGATATCTGACTATAAAATTTATCGATGTGTTACACTGAATTGATTTGATCTTATTGACTCTCTGGAATTATTGAAATAAACTATTGGAATTGTACTATCAGTTATTATTTGCTATCTAAAATTTTTTTGTTGATTTTGATTGATTTGTACAAATTGATTTTCTGTTTTGAATTGGTATCTGTGCCCAGTATCTGTATCTGCATCTGTTATCTGGCCCCACCGTGTGGACAACCACGGTATTACGTTGCATTGTTGAGTCATGCATCATTGGAATTTATGATTTGCATTACTGTCATATGCATTGATATCTATAAAGGAGGAGGAAGGTATCTAATATCTGGTAGCGCATTTACCATCTGGCCTTTGGTAATGTGGGGTATCATCATCTTGGTGTATTGTACTATAAAATTTTTTTTTAAAGAACTTCTTTTATATATATTTTATGGAATTATTTTGTTAATGATTTTGATAACATGAGCATGATTTTATTGAATAGAAAATTTATTGTGAAATTAATCAAGCGTCTGCTTATTTCTATTCAATTGTGTGCTATAATTATCATTCACTGAGCATTAGCTCAAACCACGTTTTTTCTGTCTGTTGTCTGTTTCAGATCAGTAGAATTCTACAGATAATTCAAATATTCAGTTCATTTTCTGGAGAAGGACAATCTTTGATTTGTTCTCATAGTATGTCGGAATTCATATTTCCTCGGGCTAATAATTAGTTTAGTTTATTGAATAGTTTAAGTTTTCATTTGAAATCTCTAGAGACTCCGCAGTTTACTTATGGGATATTTATGATGCTTATTCAGTATTTTGTTTATTTGGATTTTGTTTTTTTTTATTAGTAAGTGACAATATATTCATTCAAGATACTCTGATAAGGCTTGCATGATTTAAGAATATTTAAATTATATCCAGGTCAAGACATAATATTTTGGGTCATGACAAAGTTGGTATTAGAGTCCGATTTAGGTTTAGTAAACTTGCGAAGTATAGGATCCTTAACGTCTTTTCAGTTTATCATTGCTTTAGATATCTGCATCCTTCGTACTTTTTTTTCACCTATCTTGATTTGGCTCACATCTTTAGATTTAATGCTTGTTTATTAAAATGAATAGATGCCTGGGTTAGTTAAACGTAAGAGGAGAGCTAGGGCCAAGGGTCTTAATGGTGCAAACCTTAATTTAACAAGGGAGGTACCATCTCAAACTATTAATCAGACATCTGAACAGATGCCTACGGTTAAGACTGGGGTACAACCATTCCAATTAGCTACTACAGCTCAAGCACCTAGAGCTGATCAGGTTACTATGGCAGATTTGACAGCGGGATTGCATGCAATGAATCATGTTGTTAATACTATAACTGAGTACCTTACAACTCAACAACAGCAACCTGTGGTTGGCCCTATTTCATCACCAGCTCAGGATAGGGCTCGATTCCTTGACTCTACAGACTTTCTCAAGCTAAAACTAAAGGAGTTCACTGGAGAGAATACATTAGCTGATCCCTTAGATTTTCTAGATGACATAGAGACGTGTTATGACACTATGGGTTGCAGTAGTGCCAGGATGGTGATGTTGGCAGGAAATCAGCTTAAGGGAGTTGCTTGTGAGTGGTATCTCTCTAAGAAGAATGGGCAACCTAAAGGTTCTATCCTCTGGCCTGAGTTTCACTCTCTCTTCTTAGAGCGATTTCTCCCTCCTAATGTTCAAGAGGCTAAGGCCTTGGAGTTTGAAACCTTGAAGCAAGGCAACATGATAGTTACAGAGTATGAGCTGAAGTTTACCAAATTATCCCACTTTGGTAAACACTTGATTCCAAATGAGGAGAAGAAGGCTCGCAAGTTTAAAAGGGGCTTACGAGGTAGGCTGATTGATCATGTAGCTCCTTTATGACTACCTAAATATGAGGAGGTGGTTGATCGAGCTAAACAGATGGAGATATATGATGATGAACGTTGGGCTCGTGAGCAACGCAAGCGGTTTAAGAAAGATAGTCAAGGTAATCAGTTTAATAGAGGACAAAGTCATCAGGGTTTTTATCAAGGTAATAAGCAAGGTTCTCAGTCTGCAGTTGGCAATAGGGCACATCAATCTGGAATTGGTCAGGGACGTGAGCAGAGGACTCGTGCAGGGAATGCTCGGTATAATCAAAATTAGCACTGGGCCTGTTACCACTCCTTGTCAGCATTGTGATAAGCCACATAAGGGCACTTGTCATTGGGTCATTGAAGCATGCTTTGGTTATGGATAGCTAGGACACCGTAGACGGGACTATCCTACTAGTGGGACAACTCAGGGTGCTAGTCAGGCAGCACATTCTACTCCCTCTCAGGTTCAGCCAATTTCACAGTATAGTGGTAGAAAGGGTGGTAGAGGTTCTGGTGGTAGAGGATCTACTCAAACTCAGGGATAAACATCTGGTGGTAAAAGGTCAAGCCAGGGTTTTTGCTTTGACTTAGGAGGATGCTCAGGCATCTAATGCAGTAGTGACAGGTAAACTTCCTATTTGCTCATTTGATGCTAGAGTACTATTTGATCCTAGTTCTAGTCATTCCTTTGTTTCTCCATACTTTTTCATGAGATTTAGTATACCACCTACTTTGTTATAATATCCTTTATCTGTTTCAACACCTATGGGGAATGCAATAGACACTGATATGGTGTATAGGGGATGTATAGTTCACATTGGAGATAGGGAATTAGCTACAAATCTTGTTTCTTTGAATATGTTTGAGTTTGATGTGATTTTAAGCATGGATTGGTTAGCCACTTATCACGTTTCATTGAATTGTCATGATTTTAAGCATGCAGGTTTGGAGAATGTTGCAGTGGTTAAGGAGTTTCCTGATGTGTTTCCAGCAGATTTATCAGGTTTACCCTCGGAGCAAGAGGCAGAGTTTGGTATAAACTTAGTTCTTGGAACTGAACCCATATCTATGCCACCTTATTGTATCAGCACATATTCGCCCTAGTGTTTCTCCATGGGGTGCTCCTGTGTTATTTGTGCGGAAGAAGGATGGGTCTTTGAGAATGTGCATTGATTATAGGCAATTGAATAAGGTGACTGTGCGTAATAAGTATCCTCTTCCACGTATAGATGACCTGTTTGACCAACTTCAAGGTGCAAAGTGTTTTTCCAAGATTAATCTTCGATCTAAGTATCATCAATTGAGGGTCAAGAAAGAAGACATACTCAAGATGACCTTTAGGACTAGGTATGGACACTATGAATTTTTTGTAATGTCTTTTGGTCTTACCAATGCTCCAGCCGCTTTTATGGATCTCATGAATATAGTTTTCAAGCCTTTCTTAGATCAATTTATTATAGTGTTCATCGATGACATTCTAGTGTACTCAAAGAGTAAAGAGGAGTATGAGCAGCATTTGAGAATTGTCCTTCAGACTTTACGAGAACACAAGCTATATGCCAAGTTCTCAAAATGTGAGTTCTGGTTAGATAGTGTGGCTTTCCTAGGTCTTACAGTGTCTAAGGATGGGGTGTGTATTGATAAAAAGAAAGTTGAGGCAGTGCTTCATTGGCCTAGACCAACAATTGTGTCAGAGATTTGTAGTTTCTTGGGTTTAGCAGGGTATTATAGACAGTTTGTTCAAAACTTCTCTCGTATTGCAGTACCTTTAACTAAGTTGACACAGAAGAATGTGAAATTTCAATGGTCTGAGGCTTGTGAAAAAAGTTTTCAAGAGCTTAAGACTCATTTGACTACAACACCAGTGTTAGATCTTGCGTCTGGATCAAGGGGTTATGCAGTGTATTGTGATGCTTCTAGGATTGGTTTAGGATGTGTTTTGATGCAGTATGGACGGACTATTGCATATGCTTCTCGTCAGTTAAAAAGGCACGAGCAGAATTATCCAACTCATGATTTGGAAATAGCTACAGTAATTTTTGCTTTAAAAATCTGGAGGTACTATCTGTATGATGAGACTTGTGAAATCTTTACTGACCACAAAAGTCTCAAATACATCTTTAACCAACGTGATGGTTGTCGAATCCACCATAAATTAAATTAACTAAAATCACCAATTATGAAATATTTTCTGCAATAAGAGGTAAATCCAGGTTGAATTCTAGAGACTAAATTTTTAAAATTCGTGCATTTGTGTAATGGAAAAAAGAAACAAAGGTTGAGGGGGGGAGGGGGGGTTAGTTCGCAATCCAAAAAAGAACTCAATAATCCAAAATTAAGATCTAAAAATAAGAAACTCTCCAATTAAAAAAACTTCAGTCTAAGGTAATTCTCATTCCAATGTATTGATTCGATTATAGACAAAAGAAATACAATTATATCTTATTGAATACTTAACGTAGATTTACAAAACAGCGAGGTAAACCCCTGACTTCCCTATACTCATCAATTCAAGCACAGCACTCTTATTGACTCTAATTATTAACTGAGTTGGTATTAAGCAATCCTCATCAAATTAATAACTGTTTTAAGAAAAGGAAATAGTTAAGCTGAACAACAATTTATGAAGCATAAATCATTTAATCTACCCTATTGTTTCCTTAGGTTATTATCAAAAACTTGGATCATAATCAATAAAACCTAATTACTACTCATGTTCAATCTTACACAATAATTACGGATTATGAAGATGAACTAGCAATTGATGAAATCAAACAATTAACTAATAGGCCTTTTTAGCAAATCATTTAACAGATCAAAAATAATTAAATAAGAAAATAATAGATATTCAAAAAGACATAAATTAAATTAAGAACCTGATCTCACAAATCACACATAAGAACTTGAATCTCTTAAACTGAATTAAAAACTTAGCCATTCATGTTCATGGCTTACAGAAAAATAAAGGAAAAATAAAGAAGAAATCTAAAAAGAGAATGGGAACAAAGGTCTTCTATGGAGAACGAAGGTCTGAATTGGGATACTTTCAGCTGCTGCTCAAAGACGTATTTATAATAAAAAACCTAATCCCAAAGATAGGAACCAAACTAGGAAAAGTTTTGAAATTCAAAAGACAGATTTTCAGCCTGCATTCACGTCTTTGAAATCAAGGCCGATTTTTAGCGACTTTCTTTCCGAATCTGCCTCTGCCCTCTTTAGGAAAGTTGTACTCTATTTCTTAGCTTTCCAACGGGTACTCATTTGCCCAAATCTGAGATCTATAGCCCAAGTTATGGCCTAAAAACCAAGACTGGTTCAGACAAATAGTCCAGCTCATAGTGACAACTTCATTGTCATTTTTTACAATTAAAATGGCCTCATCTCGCATCCAGCCCTTCATTGAAGTTGTAGAGGTGGCTCTTAAGGTTCAATTGGGCTTAGGCTTGCTTCACTTGGACGTTTGAAACTCTAGATACAAAACAAATACTAAAATTGGTCGTGATACATCAAGTCTGGGCTTTTGCAATAGATCCATAGCTCATTTTGTCAACCTTGGAGACTGATTTGAGCTTTGGTCCCTCTTTATCATTCGAAGTGCTCTATCTTAGCTTTTCAATGGATTAAACAGGACTCAATTTGGAGACCCACAACTTTAGAAACACCTGAAAAATAAAGCAAAGGTTAAATATTGAAAATTTCTCCATTTAACACAATTATTTCACAACTATCTAAAAATATGCCTAAATGATAAATATATTTTAACCAACTGAATTAAACATAAAAACACACTAAAAATACTAAATGTGATGGGAGTAAAATTAATAAATTATGCACTTATCAAATTCCCCCATACTTATTCCATACTTGTCCTCAAGCATGACTTAAACTCTCAATAAACTCCATTTAGAAGTTTCTTAACTTCACCCTATCACAATATTCTCTAACAAAAGATTAAAAGTTTGAAAGAAGAAGCAAGTAAGGTAATAACCATCACAACAAATTCCATCAATACCATACCAATATATCAACAATTTTCCAACACAAAATAAAAGGCTTGAAATCAATTAAGCTCACACAATTAAAGTTTCATAAAATTTTAAGTCAATACACACCAAAACACAAGGCTAATTTTATTAAGGCACAATAATTATAGCTCTTTGCAAATCTTAGGGGAGATAGAAATGCCCTTTTTTTATATATTTGAAATTGGTACTTCTCTCTTGTTACAGTTACTTTTTTTTTATTATATTTCAACCGTTACCTTCAGAAAAGTACCTTGCTCACATCCTAGCTAACTTTTGGCTTGAGAATCAATATGGGGTTCATTAAGACCCCTGGTTAGTTTGCTTAACTAAAATAGCGGAGCAATTTTCAAATTCAACTTTTTATTTCCCCCAATTTATACATCTACATATTATAATTTGCCCTGATAGATTAAACAAAGTTTTGAAATATGCATGACACTAGTTTAAAGCACACATAACTAATTATTTCACCATTAAATCAAGCCTAAATGATTTATGCAGGAAAAAATTACTCTATGGTATGGAGAAGAAGGAAAATCCATCATTAAAGTTACTATTACCTTGCCTAAAATTTCAAAAATTCAATCTAAAATAGAAAAGTCATTTCAAGGACAAAGCACTTCTCTCGGAGAAATAATATAGAATCATGAATTAAGCTTATAAGAATTTTTATTTTTTATTTTTTATTATTTATTATTTATTATTTTATTTTATTTAATTAATAAAAAAGATTGCAGCAACAGTTTTCTCCTCCCCTACACTTAAAACTTACATTGTCCCCAGTGTAAAATCCAAATGCAAAAGAAAAGAAAAAAAAATGCTAGAAAATAAAATAAAATAAGGGAAAGAAAACAAATCTTATTATGGCTAACAAGCCACCCATGGGTTACCTCCCAAGTAGCGCCTTTATTTAACATCGTTAACTCGATATAGCAAAGCTCCTTAATCCACTGAATGCTCCTGAAACCCCTCATAAAATGGCTTGAGTTCATGACCGTTGACCTTAAACACTTTGTTAGTTTCTAAACTTTGAATTTCAACTGCACCATAAGGAAACACATTAGTAACAACACAGGGTCCAATCCAACGAGAACGCAACTTACAAGGCATCAGCTTCAATATGGAATTATACAATAAAACTTTTTGTCCAATCACAAACTGCTTCCTTATTTTATCATGGAATGCCTTTGTCTTTTCTTTATAGATCCTAGAATTCTCATAAGCCTTAAGGCGAATTTCCTCTAATCCATGCAATTGTAATTTTCTTTCTAACTCATCCTCAAAAACATCCTGCACAAATGTATCACCAACATTAATATAAAAGACAGAATGATCATCAACAGGATACTTCATGGCATCAAAGTTATTAAATTTGACAGTCTCTCTATCAAACTCTACAGTTAAGGTACCCTCATCCACATCAATTTTTGTCTTGGCAGTTTTTAGGAAAGGTCTTCCAAACAAAATCAAAGCTGACTTTGATGTGGGAACACTATTCTCCATATCCAGAATGTAAAAATTTGCAGGAAAAATCAATCCTCCAACCTGCACCAATACATCCTCAACTACTCCCAATGGGTAAGCATTAGAACGATCAGCTAAATGAATAATGACACTAGTTTCTTTTAAAGGACCCAATTTTAAAGTTTAAAAAACTGAATTTGACATAACATTAATAGATGCTCCTAAATCTGCCATTGCACTTTTAAATCTAGAATCACCTATTTTGCAAGGAATAGAAAACGAACTTGGATCCTTATACTTAGGGGGTATTTTTCACTGAATTAATGCCGACACATTTTCCCCCACACTGATCTTCTCATTATTTCTCAATTTGCGCTTTGTAGTGCATAATTCCTTAAGGAATTTAGCATACTTGAAAACTTGTTTGATCGCATCAAGTAAAGGTATATTCACCTCCACCTTCCTGAAAGTCTCCAAAATTTCTTTCTCTTGTTCTTCTTTCTTATTTTTAGCTAACCTGCATGGGAATGGAGGAAGAATAGAATTATTAACCTTATTCAGTTTAGGTTCAGTATTTACCTCAACTTTAGAAACTTTTTCTCCTTGCTTCTTCTTTTTCGTTGACTCATGTGGAGTCTGATTATCAACTTTTTTCCCACTCCGCAACAGTATTGTACTTGCATTTTCTCTAGGGTTTATGACTGTTTGTGATGGAAGCTTTCCAAAACCTTGAGCTTTAAGCTTGCTCACAGATGAAGCTAACTGACCAATCTGCCTATCTATGTTTTGAATGCTATTTCTGGTCTCCTGTTGAAACTGTTGTGTATTGTTAGCCAAAGCCTTAATAATTTCATCAAATGACATAACTTGATTTGAGGGAGGCGGAGGTGGAGGTGGTTGATTCACTTGTGGTCTTTGCTGCTAGTATCGATTTTGCACTGGTTGATTCCCATAACTCAGATTGGGATGATCTCGCCATCCTGGATTATAAGTATTCAAATAGGGATCATACCTGTATTATGGCTGTCCATAATATCCTACTGCATTAGCATGTTGCATTGATTCATCCTCTTGTAACACAGGACACATGTCAGTAGCATGACTCAAACCTAACAAATTCCACATACCTTAACAGTTTGCATGTTCCCTACGGCCAACTGCCTCACCAAAGAAGTTAAATCAGAAATTTGTTTCTCAAGGTTAAATGTACTTACCTTATTAACCTTCATAGGTGTGTGATCCATTCTCATTTCAAACTATTGAGAATTTACTGCCATGTTAGCAATCAGCCTCCTTGCCTATTCTGGTGTCTTATCAACCAAACCTCCTCCACTAGCAGCATCTATCATACTACGGTCCATTGGTAGAAGTCCCTCATAGAAATACTGAATCAACAGCTGCTTACTTATTTGATGATGGGGATAGCTTGCACACAGCTTCTTAAATCGCTCCCAGTACTCATACAAGCTCTCTCCATTGTACTGCTGGATTCCACAAATTTCTTTTCTTATGTTGGCAGCACGGGAAGCAGGAAAATACTTCTCCATAAATATCTGCTTCATCCCACTTCATGAGTTGACAGATCCAGAAGGAAGGTAATATAATAAATCCTTAGCTGTGCCTTTCAGTGAGAAGGGAAAAGCTCGAAGCTTGATTTGATCCTCTGAAACTCCTTGAGGTTTCATACTGGAACACACAACATGAAATTCCTTTAGATGCTTATATGGATTCTCTCCTGCAAGACCATGAAATTTAGGCAACAAATGGATTAGTCCAGATTTCAACTCAAAAGCAACATTTAAAGCAAGGTATTGGATACACAAAGGCTATTGGTTTAGATCAGGAGCAACCAACTCTTTCAAAGTTCTAGCAGCCATGGTTTCGTTTTCGAAATTTGAATCCAAATCCGAATATGAACTTAACTCCCTTGGAGATTGGACTCCTTCAGATGTACTTGGAATCTGTTTAGCCTGCTTAGCCAATTTTCTCAACTGTTTAGCTATTTTTTCTAATTGTTTAGCTATTTTTTCTACTTCTGGATCAAAGAACAACTCACCAAATTGAGAAGTTCTTGTCATAAACAAAAAAAAGATCAAAGTAAAAATAGAAAAATGCCTCAAAACCCTAGAAAAGAATAGAATTTGGCCTCAAGAGGGTGGGGCCAATGAATTTTATTCATTGGTTTTGATCAGAACGTTGTTTCCTTCAAAATAGGTATAGACCGCCCTCCAAATTCAACAAAAAATCTATCAATGAATAGTAACACCGTAATTTTTTTTCGAAAACCTGAAAATAGCAACACTAAACAAACAAAATTAATAACATAATACCCTAACAAAAAAAAAACACAAAATCCAATAAATTTCAGTTTCCGGCAACGGCGCCAAAATTCTTGATGGTTGTCGAATCTACCAGTAATTAAATTAACTAAAATCACCAATTATGAAATATTTTCTGTAGTAAGTGGTAAATCCAGGTCGAACCCTAGAGACTAAATTATTAAATTTCGTGCACTTGTGTAATGGAAAAAAGAAACAAAGGTTTGGGGGGGGGGGGGTAATTCGCAATCCAAAGAAGAACTCAATAATCCAAAATTAAGATATAAAAATAAGAAACTCTCGAATTAAACAAACTTCAGTCCAAGGTAATTCTCATTCCAATGCATTGATTAGATCATAGATAAAAAAAAATACAATTATATCTTATTGAATACTTAACGTAGATTTATCAAACAGCGAGGTAAACCCCTCACTTCCCTATACTCATCAATTCGAGCCCAACACTCTTATTGACTCTAATTATTAACTGAGTTGATATTAAGCAATCTTCATCAAATTAATAACTGCTTTAAGAAAAGGAAATAGTTAAGCTGAATAACAATTTATGAAGCATAAATCATTTAATCTACCCTATTGTTTCCTTAGGTTATTATTGAAAACTTGGATCATAATCAATAAAACCTAATTGCTACTCATATTCAATATTATAGAACAATTACAGATTGTGAAGATGAACTAGCAATTGATCAAATCAAACAATTAACTAATAGGCCTTTTTAGCAAATCATTCAACAAATAAAAAACAATTAAATTAGAAAATAATAGATATTCAAAAAGACATAAATTAAATTAAGAACCTGATCTCACAAATCACACAAAAGAACTTGAATCCCTTGAACTGAATTAAAAACTTAGCCACTCATGTTCATGACTTACAGAAAAATAAACGAAAAATAAAAAATAAATCTAAAAAGAGAATGGGAACAAAGGTCTTCTATGGAGAACGAATGTCTGAATTGGGATACTCTTAGCTGCTACCTAAAGACGTATTTATAATTAAAAACATAATCCCAAAGATAGGAACCAAACTAGGAAAAGTTTTAAAATTTAAAAAATAGATTTTCAGTCTGCATTCATGTCTCTAAAATCAAGGCTGATTTTTAGCGACTTTCTTTCCGAATCTGTCTCTGCCCTCTTCAGGAAAGTTGTAGCCCTATTTCTTAGCTTTCCAACGGGTACTCATTTGCCTAAATCTGAGGTCTACAGCCCAAGTTATGGCCTAAAAATCAAGACTGGTTCAGACAGACGGTCCAGCTTATAGTGATGGTGATGACTTCATTGCCATTTTTAACAATTAAAATGGTCTCATCTCTCATCTAGCCCCTCATAGAAGTTGTAGAGGTGGTTCTTAAGGTTCAATTGGGCTTGGGATTGCTTCATTTGGACATCTGAAACTCCGGATACAAAATAAATACTAAAACTGGTCGTGACACATCAAGTATGGGCTTTTGCAATAGATCCATAGCTCATTTTGTCAACCTTGGAGACTGATTTGGGCTTTGGTCCCTCTTTATCATTTGAAGTGCTCTATCTTAGCTTTTCAATGGATTAAACAACACTCAATTTGGAAATCCACAACTTTAGAAACACCTGAAAAATAAAGTAAAGGTCAAATGTTGAAAATTTCTCCATTTAACACAATTATTCCACAACTTTTTAAAAATATGCCTAAATGATAAATATATTTTAACCAACTGAATTAAACATAAAAACATACTAAAAGCACTAAATGTGATAGAAGTAAAATTAATAAATTATGCACTTATCACAACGTGATCTTAATCTTAGGCAAAGGAGATGGGTAGAATTGCTAAAGGATTATGATTGCACCATACAGTATCACCCAGAAAAAGCTAATGTGGTGGCTGATGCTCTAAGTAGGAAGTCTTCTGATAGTTTAGCTCACATATCTACCAAGAGGAGGCCTCCAATTGGTGAATTACATGAGTCATTAGATTAAGGAGTAGAATTTGAAATCGTATCTGGATTATTCTTAGCACATTTTCGAGTTAGGCCTATCTTGATTGATCAAATTAAGACTGCTCAGAAGAGAGATTCTCAGTTGTGTAAGATTATAGATAGTATCCATCAAGGCCAAGCTCAAGGGTTAATGTTAGATGATGATGAAGTTCTTCGTTATGGCGCTAGACTTTGTGTCCCTAGTGTTGATGAGTTGAGAAGAGAAATCATGGAGGAGGCATACCATTTTGCTTACACAGTACACCCAGGTTCAACTAAGATATACTGTGATTTAAGGGAGCATTATTAGTGGGGTGGCATGAAGAGAGATGTTGCAGACTTTGTTGCTAAATGTTTAACTTGTCAACAAGTTAAGGCAGAGCATCAGAGACCATCTGGGTTACTTCAGCCATTGCCTATTTTCGAGTGGAAGTGGGAGCACATTGCCATGAACTTTGTTGTGGGTTTACGTAGTACACAAGGTGGTTACAATGCAATTTGGGTGATAGTGGACAGATTGACAAAATCTGCTCATTTCCTTCCTGTAAAGACTACATATAACTTTGCTAAACTTGCATAGTTGTATATAAACAAGATTGTTAGTCTTCATGGTATTCCAGTTTCCATTGTCTTTGATCGTGGTATTCAATTTACTTCTCGATTTTGGAAGAAATTTCAAGAAGCTTTGGGAACACGAGTAGACTTTAGTACTGCTTTTCACCATCAGACAGATGGATAGTCAGAAAGGACTATATAGACATTGGATGACATACTTCCTGCATGTATTATGGATTTTGGTGGCTGTTGGGATCATCATTTGCCTTTAGTGGAGTTTGCTTATAATAACAGTTATCAGGCAAGTATGGAGATGGCTCCATACGAGGCATTATATGGCCGAAAGTGTAAGTCAACAATTTGTTAGGATGAGGTTGGAGAAAAAAGGCTTACTAGACCAGAGTTGATATAGTTAACTTCAGAGAAGGTACGGTTGATTCGTAATAGACTTTTGACTGCTCAGAGTCGACAAAAAAGTTATTCTGACCCTAAGCGTAAAGATGTAGAGTTTATGGTTGGTAATCATGTATTTCTAAGAGTTTCACCTATGAAAGGAATCATGAGGTTTGGGAAGAAAGGGAAACTTAGTCCTCATTTTATTGGTCCATTTGAAATTTTAGAGAGAATTGGAGCAGTTGCTTACCATTTAGCCCTTCCACCTAGTTTTCCACATGTACATCCAGTTTTCCATATTTCTATGCTTAAGAAGTATGTAACAGATCCATCTCATGTTTTGCAATCTCAGACCATACAATTTAGGGATGATGTGTCATATGAGGAGCAACTAGTAAAGATTTTAGATCAATAAATTAAGAAACTCCGGTCTAAGGAAGTAGCTTTAGTCAAAGTCTTGTGGCATAATCACTCAAGTAGTAAGGCCACATGGGAGACAGAATCTTAAATGCGAGCCAAACATCCTCACTTATCTTATTCTTTAGATTAGAATTTTGTCTGTTTAAATTCGAGGACCGAATTTCTTTTAAAGGGAGAAGTATGTGGAAACCCAATATTTTATCTATTTATTTATTTTAATTAGCTAACAATAATTTAATATATTTATCTAAAAAAAGAAATATTTTATTAGATAGCCTACTTATTTATTATATATATATATATATTATTTTTGAAATTAAATATATATCTGTAATCTAAACAACACAATTCAATAATAACTCTTATTCAATTCTATACCTAATGGAACTATTGAAATATATATACCATAATAATCTCTTTCTGCTAAACTTTGCTCTCAAAGCCTGTTTATCACCTCCTTTTATACCAAATACTCTCAACAGGTATTTTCATAATCTTTTATTTATTGTTATATATATATATATATATATATATATATATATATATATATATATATATATATATATATATAGATGTGCGCAGAAAAATCTCTAAATTTTTACTTCTCTATTCATCACTTTCGATTATGTTTTCAAGTTAAAAATTATCATTCTTTATTCAATAATGGGTGAATTTGATTTTATTTTCTTTCATTGATTTGTTACTACTCTAGAAATTCAATTTTTTTTTCTTTGATCATTGGTATTGAATTGGGTTAATCATGATTACTGTTGGACAATAACTTATTTTTATAAAAAAAAAAAGAAAATACATAAAAGGTTTCCTTCTTTACCTATACTTGTAATATATATATATATATATATATATATATATATATATATATATATATATATTAAAGTTATTTTATTTTATTATTATTTGATATTTTTCTTTTATATTTTGGGTGTGTAGGAGATTCGAATATTCAATCTGTCAGTTAAAATTGTCTCTCTTCTATTGAAAATAACTATTGTCTTGAAGGTTTCAAGTGAGTGGTAATTATAGTATATGACACCATTTTAGTCCCTTTTAAAATTTCTTAGCATTAAATTTGTTATTAAATAAAATTTTAAATCAGTATTTTAATAATTATTTTACATGTAAATTTCTAGAGTTTTATTTTATTATTGAATTTTATTCCGATTTTGATTAAATAATTGATTTTGTCAATTATCTCTGCATTAGAGCCATTAAGATTTCGGGAACAGGCCTTTAATGTCTTTATATTGATTGATATCTGACTATAAAATTTATCTATATGTTACAATAAATTGATTTGATCTTATTGACTCTCTGGAATCATTGAAATAAACTATTGGAATTGTATTATCAGTTATTATTTGCTATCTAAAATTTTTTTATTGATTTTGATTGATTTGTACAAATTGATTTTCTATTTTGAATTGGTACCTATGCCCATATCTATATCTGTATCTATTATCTGGTCCCACCGTGTGGACTATCAAGGTATTACGTAGCATTATTGAGTCATGCATCATTGCAATTTATGATTTGCATTACTATCATATCCATTGATGTCTGTGAAGGAGGAGGAAGGTATCTAATATCTGTAGCGCGCTTACCATCTGGCCTTTGGTGATGTGGGGTATCATCACGCTGGTGTACTGTACTATACATTTTTTTTTTGAATGATTTTGATAGCATGAGTATGATTTTATTGAATAGAAAATTTATTATGAAATTAATGAAGCATCTGCCTATTCCTATTCTGTTGTGTGTTTTAATTATCATTCACTGAGCATTAGTTCAAATCACGTTTTCTCTGTCTGTTATCTATTTCAGATCGGTAGAATTCTGCAGCTGATTCAAATAGTCAGTCTATTTTCTGGAGAAGAACAATATTTAATTTATTCTCATGGTATGTCCGAATTCATGTTTCCTCAAGCTAATAATTAATTTAATTTATTAAACAATTTAAATTTTTATTTCAAAACTGTAGAGATTTTATAGTTTACTTACCAGATATTTATGATGTTAAATCAGTATTTTATTAATTTAAATTTTATTTATTTTTTAATTAATAAATAATAATATATTTATTCAAAATATTTTAATAAAATTTATATAATTTAAAAATATTTAAATTATACACCAACTACAACACAAAATTTTGGGTCCGACAATTCTTAATTTCATTTGGGTCAGGTCTATCTCTCTCTGTTTTTCTTTGATACACAATTTCAGTTCTTCACAATCTTATCTGCATTCTGGGCAGGAAGTTCATTCGTTACATTCCTCTCAGGCATCGTCTCTCACGTAATGCTAGGTTTCACAATTGTTGTTGCCATTTTGGCTTACTTCCTTCTCTTCAGTGGATTCTTCATTTCTCGGGATCGAATTCCTCCCTACTGGATATGGTTTCACTATCTCTCTCTGGTGAAATATCCATATGAAGGAGCTCTACAAAATGAGTTCCAGGATCCCACAAAATGCTTTGTAAGGGGCGTGCAAATGTTTGATAACACACCGTGCGCTGTGCTCGTGGCGCTGAAACTCAAATTGTTGCAGAGCACGAGCAACACCTTGGGCAGAACGTAATGTGCAGCACTTGTATAGTCACTGGACCAGATATACTAAGGGTACAAGGTATTACAGATATAAGCAAATGGAGTTGTTTATGGATCACCATTGCTTGGGGATTTTTCTTTAGGGTCTTGTTTTACTTTACTTTGTTGTTGGGAAGCAAGAACAAGAGGAGGTGAATAAAGATTTTTTTTTTTTTTTTTTTTTTTCTTTCTGGGAATTAAACTGAGTTTCCTGGTAATTGTAGATTTTAAGTTTATCATAAGCTTGAGATGGCGTTTCACTAGCTAATTAATGGGACTTGGCTTCTGCATAAGTTATCAATGGAGCAGGTAGCTTGAAATTAATATTTGTTTCATAATCAATTTCTCACCGATGTAATTTCCCTTTTCTAGTATTTACAAAAAAATTATCAACATGTCAAATCACGCTGTAAATAATTTATTCACATTTTAATCGAAATTAAAATTCTTATAATATATTTTTTAATTAATTTTTTTTCCAAAGGCAGAATTAATTGAGGGAGCTCAAATGCCCGAGTAAGGGATTACATAGTTGTTTTGTATCAAAGGATTACAAAGAAAGAAAATATCATGGTGTTGTCCCAAAAATAGTCCAAGAGGGGGGTGAATTGGACTTTAACAATTTTTCGGCCCTTGCTTGTAACCTAATGAAAAATTGTGGCTATGTTCAACTAAGTATTTCTCTATATGTAATGAAAACAATATGAGCTTCAACAATGTGTTCCTAAGATGCAATTTAACCCTCAATCAATGTATATGGCAATATCTAACAAGGCATGCACCATACAATATACAATTGATTTCTCAAGTCACTTAATATGTCCACAAATTTATCAAATCAATCTATTTAACCAATATTCAATATCATGTATATGAAGAAAAATTTAAAATTGCACATAAGTAAAAGGGTAAAGGATAGAGAGATCAAACACAAGGATTTTTATAGTGGTTCGGCTTAACTAGCCTACATCCACTCTCTCAAAGAACCCTCTTTGAGTCTTCTCTCCACTATTTGCTCTTTTGAAGGCAAGAGACCAAAAGCCCTTTACAATTTCTCAACACCAAGCTTTTACACCAAGGTAGCTTGAAACCTTCTCAAGTGCAATCACAAGCACTAACTCTCCCAAGCTTCAATAGGTGCTTGTACAACCTCTCTTGAATGCAATTCAATGTTTCAACACTCACTCTTACTCAATACAAATCAAACTATAAAGAAGAGATGAGTTGATTTGCCAATGGTAGCTCAAAATCTTTAAAGCTCTTGAATAAAAGCAATAAATGAAAAATCAATGTTGGAGTTCAAATGTAAGCTTTCATTAAGTGTAAATGAAGTAAAGAATGTGTATTTATAGTCCCAAATCATTTTAGACCGTTTGAAACCCTTTTGGAACGTTATACACACTGTCCAAGACAAAATAGTCGTTATTTTGTCCTTTTGTGCGAAGTTGAGCAGCTCTGATAAATTAGCAAACTCATGAAATTTTAGGAGCAGTCAGTAAACTGGTTAGTAAACTAACGTTTTAGCAAACTCATTGGCAAACTGAAAAATTTAGCAAACCAGTTAGCAAAGTAAGTCAACAGCTACATATCTCAACTTGCAATGTAAAATGATTTAGACCTTTAAAAAATGTTTCAATAGTTGTGTTCAAGGTCATGATGAGAAAAAGTAATCAGAAAATAAATTTTCATTTTTGAGCTCCATATGACTAAATTCTCATCTATTCTTTTTCACAAAAAGACCTAAGACTCTAACACTATGCTTTTCATACCTTTGCTTTGAGTCTTGATTTCCATAGCCTTTTTCTCATTTTGGATTTGTCTTTAAATACCTTTGAGTATCCTTTCTCCTTAGATACAACTTCAAAGGTTCTTTATGCATAAGACAAAGAATCTACACATCACTTTAAGGTTAGGTTAGATAGATTCTCTTTGAGTTTTGTTATCATCAAAATCAATGCTCATTTTGAGCTACACGGGGTCAACAATCTCCCCCTTTTTTATGATGACAAAACTCAACTGAATCAATCAGTCAAAAATAAAAGTGTGTGAGAATTTATGTGAGCATGTAAATCCAAGTATAGTATACCGAAAATGCTCCCCCTAAATATATGCACATAATATCCAAGAAATCCATTTTCTGTACATAAGCTCCCCCTGAAATTATGCTATAAAACATATTCACACTTCACAAGTATCAATCACAAGTATAAGCATATATCCAGCAACACAAGTATCATCACATATATATATCACCACACTTCATAAGTATATATATATCAACACATTTCCATATTTTCATGGTCATCAACACATATTCACATATCCATAACCATTCTCCCCCTTTTTGTCATCAATCAAAAAGGAAACAGGAGAAAGTACCCAAAAAGAATCATGTGAGCCAGAATGTAAATGCAGTAAGATAGACAGTAGCAAACTAAAAACCAATAGCAGCAAACAGACTAGTAAACTAAATATGCAATCAGTAAACTAAAAATCCAGATGAGATGCTATTTAAGTCTGTTACTCCTGTGAGTGGATTTTGAAGGCACCATTTTCTTCCTAGGGAGTTTAATAACAGGGGGCTGAG
The DNA here is from genome assembly GCF_030052815.1 of Hevea brasiliensis. Lineage (NCBI taxonomy): Eukaryota > Viridiplantae > Streptophyta > Magnoliopsida > Malpighiales > Euphorbiaceae > Hevea > Hevea brasiliensis. The sequence goes on along the minus strand of NC_079497.1, from coordinate 114,937,359 downwards.
GTGCTTGTTCAGCCACTTGATCATCTTTCTCGGGCTCATCTTCTTCAGATTGTGGTTGAAGAGCAGCAGCGAGGGTCTGGTATGGATTTGACACTATTGACTTGTACATTTTCTTACCTTTCTTTCTTTGCGAGGCGACAGCTGCAGAATCGAGTTTGAGCACTAGCTTGGTGATCTTTTAAAGAAGGTTGCTGGTGCTGCGTAGGAGCAGCAGCTGGCTCAACTGTTGGTGCAGGTGGAGGTTCAACAGCTTTTTCAGATTCTAGAACTTTTTCACCTTCCTTTGGTAACTCACTTTCAGCTTCTACAACCTTTTTGCCATCAAGCTCAGTAGGTACATCAGCTGTAGTACCAATCTTAGGTTCAATGACTTGGTGACCAGCATGCTCAACATGGGTTTCCACTGCAGGTTCAAGGTCAGGTTCAGCTACTTGGCCACTTTCATGTGCCATAGCAGCAGGAGACTCATCAACTTTGTTGCTTTCTCCCTTATCAGCAGAGACTTGAGTAGCAGCCTCAACTTTAGTTGGAACACCAGTTTCCTTGGCCTGTTGAAGATCCATAATCAACTTTTTCAATTCTTCATTTTGAGTGAGCAGGTGACTCACTTTGTAGTCAACCACATCCACAAACTTTCTGAGAATGTCAAGGGACTGATTTGTTGAACTAAAATGTTCATTAACAGTAGCTTTTATCCCTTGAATTTCATTCAAAACTTCACTAGCAGAGGCAGAATCAACCTTAGCAGAGGAGGAACCACCCTTTTCAAATCTTGTTTTTCTCCCATCAGTGTCTGAATGTATTTCTCTAAGCACTATCAAGTCAGCCCTAGAGCTTTCCTTAGTGACATTCACCTTTAGCTCTTTAAACACAGCAGTTAACAAATGTGCATAAGGCAGTTTTCCAATCCCATAGGCTTTGCACATGTTTTTGAAAATTAAGTAAGCTAAATTCAACCTAACTTTATTCACAATGTGCCACATAATACACATGTCCAAGTGACTCAAATAGCCATAACTGCCAGATTTCGGACAGAACACATAGTTCACCATACTGTGAATAATTTTGATATGCTGGAGGGCTTTGGTACTGGTGGATTTCTCATTTTTGGCAGTGTTAGCAGGGAACACCTCATTTTCAAACTCAACCAGATTGAATCCTGCTACTCTAGCAACATCCTTATGTGTGGAAATTCTATTTCCATCATTGGGCAATTTTAAAGCCGTGGCTATCAGTTCAACATAAACACTATATGTATTTGTATTTAAAATTACTTCAAATCGATCCTCATCATCAATAGTTCTCATGGTTCTATAAAACTCTTGAACAAGCCTAGGGTAGTACTCATTCACACATTCACATACATCCAACCATCCTTGAAACTCAAAAAGCTCTTTAAATTGAAAGTTTACCTGATTAAAGTTCTCCCATTTGATGAATTTGCAATCCAACAGTGCTTTATCCACTGAACCCGAAAGTTTTTCGATACCCATTTTTCTTTTGGCATCCATCCCTTGCTTTTGTACTGTCTTGTTCTTTTCTGGTGTCGATTTAGGGGATTCGACACCCTTGGACGAGTGAGAAGACTCACTAGCTGATTTTGATTTCGGCACGTTTTGCTTTCCTTTCATTTTCTTCCGCAATGCCGCGACAGGAACATCGTCAGAGGCTGACGAGGAAGATGAAGCAGCTGCAACAACAGGGGATTTTCGTTTGGTGCGAGCCATTGAAACAAAAATGAAATCGGGTAATGATGGTTCGGTGAGTGAAGAGAGGAAGAGGAAAGGAAACTTGAGATTTTTGGTGAGTTAGGGTATGTTTCGCCAGATAGAGGTATCGGGTATGGTTTGGGAGGTGTCGGAAATCGAAACAGAGGAGAGAGAGAGAACGCGTGGGGGTTTCATGTGGCAAAGGGTTTAAGTCCTCTTGAGTCCCGCGCTTTTCAGTGTCATTGTATTTTCAACTGAACCAGTTTTCTTACTTTTTATTTTATTTTATTCTATATTTCAAACAAGTTTATCTGTCCCTATATGCACACCTAAACATTTTTACATGACTGACATAGCACTGAGAATGTGATATCAAATGTGAAAAGATAAATGCATTGCTGGACATGCAGAAAAATTTCAAGAACAATCACCTTTCGGTTTGAAATTTGAACAGTACAAGATATAGCAAACTAATTTTCGTCACGCAATATTAGCATACAACTTAGTAAACTAATTTCACGAGTACACAAACAAGTTAGCTAATATTCTTTAAAGATTTCTTAGCAAACTTATATTACAGCAGTTCACTCACATATTAAACAAAATGTAAAACATGAAATTATTATGAATTAAATTTCAAATAAACAGTTCACACATACCAATTTCTCTTCTAATTCTACAAAATGTTTCTTCATTAAGAGGCTTTGTAAAAATGTCAGCAAGTTGATTTTCAGAGGTAACAAACTCAATTTTGATATTTCCATTTTGAACATGATCTCTAATAAAATGATGTCTGATCTCAATATGTTTAGTTCTTGAATGTTGGATTGGATTTTTGACCAAGTTTATGGCACTTGTGTTGTCACACCTAATTGGAACAAGATTATATTTTAAACCAAAATCTTCCAATTGCTGTTTCATCCATAAAATTTGAGCAACACAACTACCAGCAGCTATATATTATGCCTCAGCTGTAGATAAAGCTACTGAAGTTTGTTTCTTACTGTGCCAAGAAACTAGTGCAAGACCAAGAAATTGACAAGTACCTGAAGTACTTTTTCTATCCAGTCTACTTCCAGCAAAATCAGAGTCACTATAGCCAACAAGATTAAATGATTCACACTTTGGATACCATAAACCAATTGATTGTGAGCCAATAAGATATCTAAAAATCCTTTTAACTGCACTTAGATGAGATTCTTTTGGACATGATTGAAATCTTGCACACAAGCAAACACTGAAGTGTATGTCTGGCCTAGATGCAGTAAGATACAAAAGAGAGCCAATCATACCTCTATAAAGCTTGGTATCTACTTCTTCATCTTTTTCATCACTGTCCATTTTAATTGTTGAACTCATAGGAGTGTCCATGCTCTTCAAATCTTCCATTTTAAATTTCTTTAGCATATCCTTAATGTACTTTGATTGATTTATGAAGATGCCATCTTTCATTTGCTTAATTTGAAGTCCAAGGAAGAATGTGAGCTCACCCATCATGCTCATTTCAAATTCATTCTGCATAATCTTAGAAAATTTCTTGCAAAGAGATTCGTTAGTAGCACCAAAAATTATATCATCAACATAAATTTGCACAATGAGCATATCATCATGATGCTTTTTAACAAAAAGTGTTGTATCCACTTTGCCTCTTTGAAAATCATTTTGTAAAAGGAATTTACTAAGCCTTTCATACCATGCTCTAGGAGCTTGCTTTAAACCATATAAAGCTTTAGTGAGTTTATAAACATGATTTGGATGCTCATGATTTTCAAAGCCTGGTGGTTGTGCAACATACACTTCCTCATCAATATAACCATTTAAAAATGCACTCTTGACATCCATTTGATAAAGCATAAAATCCTTGAAACATGCAAAGGCACACAACATCCTAATAGCCTCAATTCTAGCAACCGGAGCAAAGGTTTCATCAAAATCAATCCCTTCCTCTTGGTTGTAGCCTTGAGCCACTAGTCTAGCTTTGTTCCTAACAACATTGCCTTTTTCATCCATTTTGTTTCTAAAAACCCATTTAGTACCAATAATTGAATGATCTTTTGGTTTAGGCACTAAATTCCAAACTTTATTTCTCTCAAATTGATTTAGTTCTTCTTGCATAGCAAGAATCCAACTTTCATCATTTTGAGCATCTTCAAAACATTTAGGTTCAATTTGTGAAACAAAAGCAACATTACCAAAATATCTTCTCAATTGAGCTCTAGTCATCATCCTCTGAGATGGATCATCAATAATGTCTTCTTGAGGATGATTTCTATGGAATCTCCATTCTTTAGGTAAATCTTCATGTTGGGGCTCATTTACTTGTAATTCTTCCAAATTTGGTATTTCTTCATTAATTTGATCTTCATTGGCATCATGGACATCTATTGTAGTTTCTCCTTGAGTTTCCTCATCTTTGTCATCAACTTGTTCCATTTCTTGACTTGATATTGAATTTTCTTTTCCAAAAATCTGCTCATTATTATCATCACAAGCATTTTTCCTTCTAATAGAAGGGTTAGTCTCATCAAACAAAACATGAATAGTTTCCTCAATAACCAAAGTTCTTCTATTGAACACTCTATAGGCTTTACTCTTTGTTGAATACCCAAGAAAGATTCCTTCATCGGATTTAGCATCAAATTTCTTTAAGTTATCCTTCTTGTTATTTAAAATATAGCACTTACAACCAAATGCTTTGAAATATGAGATATTTGGTTTCATTCCTTTCCATAGCTCATAGGGGGTCTTTTTCAAAATTGGTCTAATCAAAACTCTATTCAACACATAGCAAGATGTATTAACAGCTTCAGCCCAAAAGTATTTTGGCAAATTATTTTCACTCAAAATAGTTCTAGTCATTTCTTGCAAAGTCCTATTTTTCCTTTCCACTACCCCATTTTGTTGTGGTATTCTAGGAGCTGAAAAATTATGATTAATTCCATGTTTATCACAATATTTCTCAAACAAATGATTTTCCAATTCAGTTCCATGGTCACTTCTTATAGATGAGATGCAAAAGCCTTTTTCATTTTGAACCATTTTACTAAAAGAGGTGAATTTTTCAAAAGTTTCATCTTTATGAGCAAGGAAAAATGTCCATGTATATCTTGAATAGTCATCAACAATAACTAAAGCATATGACTTTCCACCAAGACTAGTAGGAGTTACGGGTCCAAATAAATCAAGATGAAGCAATTCTAATGGCCTAGTGGTAGACACAATATTTTTAGATTTAAAAGATGCTCTAGTATGCTTTCCTAGTGCACAAGCTCTACATTGAAATTCATTTTCATACTTAATCTTAGGAAGACCATTAACAAGTTATTTCTTAGACAATTTTGAGAGTGTATGCATGCTTGCATGACCTAGTCTTCTATGCCACAAATAACTAGAGTTATCAAGAGATACTAGACATGTACCATGATTAGTTTCAAAATTATTCATGTCAAGCAAGTAAACATTATTGGATCTATTGGCAATGAACAATGTATCATTATCTAAGTTATTGATTGTACACAGAGAAGAAGTAAACTTTACCTCAAAGCCTTTATCGCTGAGTTGGCTTACACTTAGCAAGTTGTATTTCAAACCTTCAACAAGTGATACATCTTCAATACAAGGTTTGGTTCCAATTGTGCCATTTCCAATTATTTTTCCTTTCCCTTTATCTCCAAATTTTACATATCCTCCATCTTTCATTGTGATTTTTGAAAACTTGTCCTTTTCACCAGTCATGTGCTTTGAACAACCACTATCTATATACCATTTATCACTTTCCTTCATCCCTTTGCAACAAACCTGAAATTTAATCATTTAGCTTTAGGTACCCAAGCAACTTTGGGTCCTTGGGGGTTAGTGACCTTAGGTAAGGTTCCCTTTGGTACCCATACCTTCTTTACCTTAAGATGACCTTTCCTAAGTGCACAAGAGCTAATCATATGACCTCTTTTATTGCAATAATAACATGTAACATTAGACAAGGAAGATGTAGATGCTTTAATGAAATGATTCTTGTACTTGTCATAGTTCATGAAACCATCAAAACCAATTCCATATTTTTCACTCGAAATTCTTTGGTTTCCAAGAAGTACATCTAGAGTTTCTTTTCCTTTTGTAAATTTTGTCAAATCATTTGTCAAAGACTCTACTTTAGTTTCAAGAACTTTATTTTTCTCAATGAGCATTTCACAAGTATCTTTTGAGATTTTCAACTCTAAATCTAGTTCTTTAAACATGGCAATTTGTCCTTTGTAAAATTCATTTTCTTTATACACATTGGACATGGCAATATTTTGTGATCTCAATGATTCAATCTCTAAATTCATTTTAGTGCACTTTCTCTTGTAATTTCTATACTCATCATATACTCTAGCAAATGCAAGTTCAAGTTCTTCTACATTAGGAGATTCATAAGAGTTTACCTCATTGTCACTTTCTTCTTCCTTTTGTGAACTTTCGACTTTCTCTTCAAGTGCCATCATACAAAGAAGAGCAGCCTCTTTGTCACTTGATTCATCATTTGAAGATTCTTCACTGTTGCTCCATACTACTTTATAGCTTTCTTGCTCCTATCTTCTTTTCCTTTCTTCTTTTTGAGCAATGGACATTTGGGCTTGATATGTCCAGGTTTGTGACACTCATAACATACAATTTCTTCTTTTGAATCTCTGAAGTGTTTATCCTTGGGAGTATACTTTTTCAAGAATTTCTTGTATTTGCTTCCTCCTTTCTTGAAAGCTCTTTTAAATTTTCTTGCAAGCATAGCCATTTCATCATCATCTTCACTCGAAGCACTTGAGTTGTCACTTGAGTCAACTTTGAATGCAACTCCTTTCTTCTTATCTTCATCCTTATTTGACTTGAGAGCAATACTTTTCTTCTTCTTTTGCTCATTTTCAACTTCATCCTTCTTGTATACCATCTCATGTGCAATGAGAGAACCAATGAGTTCATCATAGGTGAATGTTTTGAAATCTTTGGTATCTTGGATAACTGTTGTCTTTGCTTCCCAAGACTTTAGAAGTAATCTAAGAATTTTCTTCATAAGTTTAGCTTCCTCAAATCTTTTACCAAGCGCTTTGAGAAGATTTACAAGATCAGTAAACCTTGTACTCATATCCGCAATTGATTCTCCTGGCCTCATTTCAAACAGCTCATAATCTCGAATAAGAAGGTTTGCTTTGGACTCTTTAACAACATCAGTTCCTTCATAAGTCACTTCAAGCTTATCCCAAATTTCCTTAGCAGATTGACATCCTGAAACACGATTGTATTCATTAAGGTCAAGTGAGCAATGCAAAATATTGATAGCTTTGGCATTTATAGAAATTTTCTTCCAATCATTGTCATCATATTCATCTTCAAGTTTTGGAACTTTTGAAGTTCCTGGACCATTCTTTTGAGGAACATGTGGACCATTTTTAATAATTCTCCATGCATCAATATCTACAGATTGTATGAAATTTCTCATTTTACTTTCCAAAAAGAATAATTAGTGCCATTGAAAAGAGGTGGTCTAGTGATTGAGTAGCCTTCAACTAAAGGTGCAGGTATACCGACAGTATTACTAGATGAACTAGCCATTATGGATCACTCTAAGGTTGTAATATCCTAAGCAAGAGAGTCAGGCTCTGATACCAATTTGTTGTCCCAAAAATAGTCCAAGAGGGGGGTGAATTGGACTTTAACAATTTTTCGGCCCTTGCTTGTAGCCTAATGAAAAATTGTGGCTATGTTCAACTCCTAAGATGCAATTTAACCCTCAATCAATGTATATGGCAATATCTAACAAGGCATGCACCATACAATATACAATTGATTTCTCAAGTCACTTAATATGTCCACAAATTTATCAACTTAATCTATTTAACCAACATTCAATATCATGTATATGAAGAAAAATTTAAAATTGCACATAAGTAAAAGGGTAAAGGATAGAGAGATCAAACACAAGGATTTTTATAGTGGTTCGGCTTAACTAGCCTACATCCACTCTCTCAAAGAACCCTCTTTGAGTCTTCTCTCCACTATTTGCTCTTTTGAAGGCAAGAGACCAAAAGCCCTTTACAATTTCTCAACACCAAGCTTTTACACCAAGGTAGCTTGAAACCTTCTCAAGTGCAATCACAAGCACTAACTCTCCCAAGCTTCAATAGGTGCTTGTACAACCTCTCTTGAATGCAATTCAATGTTTCAACACTCACTCTTACTCAATACAAATCAAACTATAAAGAAGAGATGAGTTGATTTGCAATGGTAGCTCAAAATCTTTAAAGCTCTTGAATAAAAGCAATAAATGAAAAATCAATGTTAGAGTTCAAATGTAAGCTTTCATTAAGTGTAAATGAAGTAAAGAATGTGTATTTATAGTCCCAAATCATTTTAGACCGTTTGAAACCCTTTTGGAACGTTATACACACTGCCCAAGACAAAATAGCCGTTATTTTGTCCTTTTGTGCGAAGTTGAGCAGCTCTGATAAATTAGCAAACTCACGAAATTTTAGGAGCAGTCAGTAAACTGGTTAGTAAACTAACGTTTTTAGCAAACTCATTAGCAAACTGAAAAATTTAGCAAACCAGTTAGCAAACTAAGTCAACAGCTGCATATCTCAACTTGCAATGTAAAATGATTTAGACCTTTAAAAAATGTTTCAATAGTTGTGTTCAAGGTCATGATGAGAAAAAGTAATCAGAAAATAAATTTTCATTTTTGAGCTCCATATGACTAAATTCTCATCTATTCTTTTTCACAAAAAGACCTAAGACTCTAACACTATGCTTTTTATACCTTTGCTTTGAGTCTTGATTTCCATAGCCTTTTTCTCATTTTAGATTTGTCTTGAAATACATTTGAGTATCCTTTCTCCTTAGATACAACTTCAAAGGTTCTTTATGCATAAGACAAAGAATCTACACATCACTTTAAGGTTAGGTTAGATAGATTCTCTTTGAGTTTTGTTATCATCAAAATCAATGCTCATTTTGAGCTACACGGGGTCAACACATGGAGACACTTTCTTGCAAGATTGTGAGCTGCAGAATTTCTCATCCTATTAATATGAGAGAAAAAAAATGAGATTGAAAACATGTGGATAATTGCAGCACATCTGATAGAGGACCTTTGATCGAAAGCTGGGTTGACAATCCTTGCAGAGATTGAATAACCATCAAAGCATCTCCTTCGATAAGAATGTTAAGGATTCCTCTAATTCTTACAAGCTGCACAGCTTCCCTACAAGTAATGGTTCCAAAACCAGGGTATCAACAATTCTTGAGATCTTCTTGCAAATCCAACTGCATAGAACACTAGAGGAATCACTTGCAATAGCCGCAACAGAACCACAATTGCGTATTTTATCAATAGCACCATCGAAGTTGACCTTGACTACTCCAGGTGGGGGATCCAATCATTTTGGAATTGATGGAGCGCCCTTTGTAGAGGTATAGGGGTTGAGTCCTGCTATGGAAAGAAATTCTTGAAATATGATAAAGCGGAAGACAACATTTCTTGATGAAGTTGCACTTGATCCCTGAATATCAAGTTGTGGAATTAATTTACTTTTGATTGATATTCAAATATAACATGTTATCATTTTAAAAATAATTGTAATGATATTAAAAATAAAGAAAGTGTCCATGCTCTTGACAATATGTTCTCCAAAATTCAGCTATTGATATTCAAAATTTATTATATTAATAATATATTTATTATATAATATTTGTTACATAAATATATTTATTATATATAATAAATAATATAAATATATTCACTTTTTAAATATAAAACGTAAATAAAATTTCAAAAATTTAATTGTTTCAGATAAAAAAATATAATAAAGTGCATTTTGATAATTTTTAAAAATCAATAATAACTTAGACAAAAAAATTAAATAAATGACTGATTTATATATATGATAAAAAATAAGAATTAAATTATTTAATTTTAAAGATATAAAGATTAATTTATAGATTTCACCAAACCTTATAAATTATATTATAATTTATCAATTAACTTTCTCAAATTCAATTTTACTCTTTGATTATAATCAAACCCAACCAAAACACTAGACTTTATTATCTAAAATTAAAAAATTTGACTTTGGACTTTTAAATTCAAATAAAATAAAAATTATTTATTTAATTAAGCTAATTGAGTTAAATAATATAATACTTGACTGAAATTTATTTAGTTGTTTTAAAATTTTTTAATTAAAATATATTAAATTTAATTATTAATAATAATATATTTTAAATGATATTTTCATTAACGATAGCTCAAATAACATTATAAAAATATTTACTTAATTATACAGTTGGGACCAAAGCCCATCAATTTTGCAAAAGGCCTATAGCTAATGTAGGAACGGCCCACTCATCCACTCGTGGCCTGAAAGTCAAACAAGCTATCGTCAGTTGATCAAGTATCGTCGTGGATTTCTAACCCTTAGATTAACGTAAACGTATCGTGGCCCTCCAATCTTTTTATAGGAGAGAAATAAATGGCCGTCGGCTTTGCTTGGTTCTACAAATCTGAAAAGCTTCAATCTAGCTTGACGACTCCTACAGAGAAGACGGCCTTAGCCTTCTTCACCTTTCCAGGTTGGAACTCCTCTGATAACCTCACTCTTTCTATGATTCTCGTTTAATTAGCCCTTATTCTTTGTTTTCAGTTTCAATTTTTCAATTAAAATTATGTTTCGTGTTGGTGGATTCGATTTTTGAGGGTTTGTTTTTAATGGATGCTTCAAAAAGATTATATCTTTTCTCTCTCTCTCTCTCTCTCTCTCTCTCTCTTTTTGGGTTTTCAATCAAGATTTTGATATATAGATCTGTTCGCTTTCCTCTTGATACCTTTCGCTTTGGAGGTCTATCTGCACATATGTTCCTTTCCTCTTTCTCTCTCACTTAAAACCTTGAGCAATTGATTTCAAGAAGGGCTACTTTTTTAAACCTACCATGTATGTATGTATATTGGGTTCACTCTGTAATCATATGGAGCTGAGTTTGATTTTTATGGCTATGTTTTTGTCCACCATTAGGACTTCTTCTCCTTCCCCTTCTTCAAACTTTTTGGGAAAAGATGCCAATTCATCTCCTTGCGTAGGATGGGAAGTGTTTAAATTTGTTTAGGGATGTCTTATATTCTTGAAAAAAAGTCCTGGTTTCAATTGCTTTTTGTTGGCTTCTCCCATTATTGCTGAATTGTTTAATGGTCAGGCTTTTTCTGGTGTCGAATTGAAGAAACTAGGAACTTTGTTTCCAGATGTTCATTAAAACGTTGTTTGGAATATTCTATTTGCTGCAGCTTGAAAATGCCGCGTTATGACGATCGACATGCCAATACACGTCTCTATGTTGGTCACCTGGCATCTCGCACAAGGTCACGAGACCTTGAATACCTCTTCAGCAAATATGGAAGGTAAACTCTAGTTGAATGTTAAAATTTTTGGGTTTATTGGCTCAGAGTGGTATATATTGTTTTCTGCCTAGAAACAGTCGCAAGTGTTCTATTTATTCTTAACCAGTTGCAATAGCTCCTCCAAGTGAGCTCCGTAGCCTTTCCTAAATGCCATTTTAAGTATGCCTTTCTATCTTATGCCGCTCCCTGATTATTATCTTTCTGCTTTTTCGTTTAGCTGAATAAATCCTTGGATTAACAATTATTGGTCATAGGGTATGCAATTAGCCTCCTGAAAATAGGACAAATAGCTCCTCGGCAGCTTGTTTTGTGTTAACTGTCACGTTATCTGTGTGGGAATCTTGTGGCCCTAGGTGTCATGTTTTTTTTAACTTGAATGATCTTGTTGAAGGTTTCTGGGCTTTTGCCTAACCTGGAGGCCTATGGTGAGAGGGTTGCCATGGTGGAATTGGTGGAAATTCTTGCCAGAGTTATAGGAGAGTTTGGCGATACTTTCTATTATGTTATTGCGTGTTTTTATGGAATTGGCAACAATCTCAAACTGGTGTTTAGTTCGTCTATGAGGGGTGAAGTATCATACACTTGCAGTACTTAAGTAATGATGGCCTTACTGTTTGTGGAAACCGTTTCGCAGAGTACGAGATGTGGATATGAAGCGTGACTACGCATTTGTTGTAAGTGTTTTTCCTTGTGTTTTCCATGGCATTAGGTCTTCAAAGCTTTGATTGAGCACGTGTAATTTTATTTGCTATATAGATATGTTGTGCAAAATATAGTGTGCTTTTATGGTTTGTGTTCTTACATTTCTAAACAGGAATTTAGTGATCCTCGTGATGCTGATGATGCAAGATATCACTTGGATGGTAAGGAGTTTGATGGCAGCCGTATCATTGTGGAATTTGCAAAGGGGGTAGGTTTTTTAACTTAATCTTTCTTTAGGTAGAATATTTGTTGGCTTAAAGATTGAAATCATCCATTGTTGTTTTATGGAAAAATTGAAGGAAGGATTTCTGAAATTTTTATTATTGTTCATGTTACGTTACAAAGATTGCTTCTACAAATTATATGATTTAGTTCTTCACTTTTCCATTTATGAAGTTTGTTGATAATAATTAATGAAAGGGAAATTTGTGTTTTTTTACTGTGTGGTTAGGTACCTCGTGGTTCTCGAGAATATTTGGGCAGAGGTCCTCCTCCAGGATCTGGACGTTGCTTTAATTGTGGCATAGATGGCCATTGGGCTCGAGATTGCAAAGCTGGAGACTGGAAGAACAAGTGTTATCGGTGTGGAGAGGGGGGCCATATAGAGAGGAACTGCAAGAACAGTCCCAAGAAACTGAGGTAATCTCATTTTCTCTAGATTTATCCAACACCATCCTGTATTCCTGTTTTGGTTTGTGTATTTCGTTTTAGAGGAAATCATTCCCTGCAGATGTTCAATGCATTAAGTGCCCTTAATTTGTTATTGCCTGCTCTCCCTATGTTACAGGCGTGGTCGGAGTTATTCCCGATCACCAGCTAGATCGCACTCTCCTCGCCGTGGCAGAAGTCGTAGCCCAAGTTACAGCCGAGGTCGAAGTTACAGGTTTGTGGACTTTAGTCAGTGATCAAATGCTAATCTGCTTTGTTAGATTGTAGTGCTTGCTCTTTTTTTTTTATTTTTTTGATAAAATATAATATTATTGCATTAATTGGATCTCCTGTATTTGTTAGCCGGTCAAGATCTCCACCACCAAAGAGAGAGCCAAGTGTTGAGAATGATGACAGGTCCCTGAGCCATGAGCCAAAGAATGGTCTGCCCTCCAAGAGTAGGAACCGCAGCATAACGCTTGATGAAGGCAGCCCAAACCCTTCTGCCAAAGCTCGGAAACTGGATGACCAGCAAGAGAGATCAGAATATAGTGGTAGCCTAAGGGGGAGCAGAAGCCCTGAAAGACAGAGCCCTGGAGATGGGAGGTATGGAAGTCCAGCTCAAACTAATGGCCGCAGCCGCAGTCCCAGTCCCAGTCCCAGTCCTAGGGATGACAGGAGCCCTGTTGATGATGATTATGAGGACAACCGCCGCGCCCCAAGAGGCAGCGAGTCACCCTAGAAGTTTGGCCTAATGGAACTGGAAGTGCCTCAGTTGCACATGCATCTCATCTGCAACTTCTGGTGTTTTCCTCTTCTATTTAAGCAATTGTAATCATTTGATTGCTTTGGAAGTACGGAACTATACTTGAAAGCTCTTGACTTGGTTTAGGAAGCATATTTTGAATTCTGGTATTGGGAGCTATAGTTGTTAATCAATTTTATTATTCTGTTTAATATTACTTTTTCTGGACGTAGAATCTAGAATCCCAGGAAATTGCAAAGACATGAATAGGTAACAGATGCGGGAATTATGGAAGTGAGCATGAATGTAAATCAACCACTTTGAAGAAATTAAGTGCAGGTTTGAAATAGTGCATGCGTGTATATGGACTAACGCAAAAAGATTATAGGGTTTCTGTTCGGGGCTGTCTATTTGCTTGAGAAGGTGAGATAGGCTGCGGCTTGCCTAAGCAAGCAGCCCCGTCGGGGGCCAAGATAGTGGTCCATGGAGCTTGTGTGGGTTTTGGAACCAGGTAAGCCATTGCAGTTGCAGGTCTAGTGTTTCCATCAGAAGCTGAGATGTGGGAAACAAAGGGTAAAGTCTAGTGAGATGGAAAGATAAAAATAGTAATATCTTACTTATATCAAGGTGTACAAACACCTAATCTTGATTTTTGATTTTAAGGTGTATAAACGCCCAACCATAATTTTAATCAAGATAACAAATGGAGGGGATAATTGTGACCCACTAATACTATAAGACATGAAGATAAAAAAGCAGAGGGAAAATGGCTAATAAGCCCACTAATACTATAAGACGTGAAGATAGAAAACCACAGAGAAAAAGACCTGGTTAAAAGGAGCGTTGACATTCATCCAGAAGTTCAATTATTTGTGAACTCCACTCCGCTTCTATCTTATATTTAGGTCGTCTGGTTATAGCCAAAACATTTATCCAATTAATATGTCTTACTCTTGCGTCATCACTCTGCCGTCCTCTCTTAACGCCAGCATCTCGGCAGCGCACCGGCCATGGCATAGTGGAAAGAACAAGACCAGGCCCCAGGCCAAGAGGAATGAGCAGCTATGGCGCTGCGTGGAGGGCTGCGGTGCATGCTGCAAGCTTGCCAAGGGTCCTTCCTTCGCCACTCCCGAAGAAATCTTCACGGACCCTTCAGACATTGAGGTGCCGTATACTATATATGCTCAAATTTCAATTTCAAGAAATAAATGGCGAGAACTTTCAGAGACTATTAGTAACTGGTTTTCTGTCAGCTTTACAGAAGCTTAATGGGCCCAGATGGATGGTGTATACACTATGACAAAAGCACTCGCAAGTGCTCTATTTACCCTGGTCTTCACTCATCAATCCCGCCATGTATTGTTCTACAAATCTGGGTTCTTATATTTCATGCTTTACATATTTTTCTTTCTTTAAATAGATCGTCCATATTTTTGTCGCGTGGAGCCAGATGTATTTCTCTCACTCTATGGCATTGGCAAGAAGAAATTTAACAAAGAGGCTTGCAGGTCAACCCATACTCATCATCTCAATTCCCTACCATTTCGACAGTTGACACCATCTTTTCTTGCAGATCCTGTCGAGACACAATTAAGGCAATCTATGGTTCCCAGTCCAAGGAGTTGGGTAATTTCAATCGCTCCTTGAACAACTAGTCGCTACTAAAGTGGCTGTTTGGATGATAGCACAATGGTTCCAAAGTGAAAGATCACAGAAACACTTGTGCTATCCATCTATGATAATAAGGTCTTGGTTTAGATTTGTGAGGAAGTTCTATATTAGGCAAAAAAAAGCCCGCCTACCCATCTACAGCTCGTCATGCACAATTTTGTTCAGTTCTAAATTAGTCGCATAGCAGCACCATACATCATGTTCTCTCTCTGTTTTCTTTTCCCTCGCTTCTGCGACAAACAAACGTAAAGCTAAGGAGGGATGCTGCTGGCCAAAAGCGTCGCAGAAGTGCTCAATGTACTGATTTCACGTATTTATCCTAATATTGTTCATAGTTTACTAATTTTCTGTTTTTTTGGACGCACGCTCCCAATACCTTCACCTTTTGATACAATGATATAAATTGAAGAAGGTGAGTTTTCTAAGCATCTTAGTTCCTGGTGGCGTGATCCTTGTTTTCTTGGTTTAAATGCTTTCGAGCAACCTGTTTTGCTTTTTGTTGTTGGATCATTGTATTTCTAGATTAGGCTTAGTTTAGAGTTTATCATGAATTTATCATTGTATTTCTAGTCTGCCAAGTGTAATATTTTCTATCTTTGTGATTAAAATAGAACTTACATGCCACAGTCGGATGACAATCTTCTAGTTAAAATGCTATTTGCAGCTGAGCAGTGAGCAACTAAATGCCAACACCTATGTTGATAGAAAATAGAGGAATTTAATTGTAATAGGAGGAACAGAAATGGTGAGCGAAAGAGAAACGCCTCCTATTCCCATCCACCAAGTTGAAGCTGCTGCCTTGAGCTTAGTGGGTGAATGAGTATTTAGCGCTTCCCGCCTCTAGAGCACTGGCAATTTGTAAAATTTCCTGATTCTGCATAACCAAGTCTGAGGTTGTGGGTGGTGTGATATCCACCATGACCTCTTCCACTAATTATATGCAAGAACTAACTGTCACAAACGGTTATTCTGCTCCTTTTGGTCATAATTTTGATTCTGATGGCATGTATGAAGAGCGTCATCCGATATTAGAAGCTATAAGCTATCTTTGTTTGGTATCAGACTCATACTCCCCTTACGAAGAGGATGCCTTATGCGGCAACTCAATTTCTTCACCATATGAGAAAGATAAGGTCTATCTTGCAGCTAGCTACTATGAGCGAGACCAGCTGCCATACAACAGCTGGAGGAATTGGGATGGCGAATATGACAGTTGCTTAAGTGGCTATTTTGATGATAACTCTTTCTCCTACGGAGATGACAATAGATTGGAAAAGGCAGAATGTTGGCTACAAAGTGATGAACGTGGAGACAGTTACGGTAGTCATCATGACAATGCAGAAAGCCATCTTTCTTTTGATGATACTGCTTGGTGTGCCTATGAATCATGGTTTGGACGTGTGGAAGAGGATGATTTCTATTACTATGGAGGGCAAAATCTCACATACGCTTGTAGCTACAAGCCGGATGAAATGGGGCTTTTTCAAGGTATTTTCGGTTACTGGCCTTGTTTGCACCTGCAACACCCACAAGCATATGGGGAATAAAAAGTTCACATATAGATGCATCGGAGAGGATTCTATTATCTTTGAGTCAGAATAAAAGATAAAGGTCCGTCAAGGAGGCAGTGTTCAATAATACCTTTTTCCTGCAACTAGTCAGTAAATCCATCCAGCTTTAAGCAAAGGGGATCAGAGTTGAATATAAACTAATAAAAGTTTGCCTAAGAAATGTAATTCTAGATAGTAGACTGTACTAGTAATCATTAACCATTTACTTTTCCATTGTTCCCCTTTCTGAGCAAAATTCAATCTATGATGGGTGCATCCAGTACTCATTTTCATAATGTTTTTCAGTTCTAAATAACAGTTCAAATTCAAAAGATTATATCATGTCTCTATTGAATTACCATAGACTAACATAAGTTGACTGGCAGAGATGGGATTTTCTTAACATTTTTCCTGATGCAATACAAACGAGCTCTCTACAGACTGGTAACCACTAGTCTGATGTATCCCAGAAACATGTTCGGCAAGCAACATGATGTTTTTTTTGTCTGTCTTTTTCATTTGGCATATGTCTACACCCCCATCCCACTCCTCTGCGCGCGCGCGCACACACACACACACATAGCATTTTATTTGATGTTATAGTCCCTGGTAAAGATACTCGTTTCTAAAGGCAAACAAGATTGTTTCTGCTTCATTATGACTTTGGAGACATGATTAGGGTAACGTCTATGTTGAAAATCATTCGCATAGCAATTGCTTATTTTTTGCTAACCCCCCAAATGATCTGTTTTTAACAAGCAAAAGATCACTCTACACAGAATTTCAGTATAACTCCATCCAAAACGTGTATAAAATTAACAGGCTGTACAGATGATAACAAGTTAATACCATTCATCATATTACAGTGCCAAGTCCCAGTTCATCCTCAATGTCATCCCCATCTTCAAACAGCTTCAAAAATCGAGCTTGTTCTTGCTCCCTTTTCTTCTGTTGCCAGTGCTTGAACACTACCACTATCCCAAGAATCAATACAGTTGAAACCAGAGCACTAATCAATATTACCACAGCAACATGCATTCCTTTACTCCCTCTATTATGCGAGCCTGAGGCAGAGTTGGAATCTAAGACACATGAAGAATCCAATCATGACCATTCTTCTAAACAAAGAAAAGGTTATACATCTGAGTTTCGACCACACATACAAGCAAGTCAAAAATTAGCATGCATATTGCCAGTCACAAGATTGGAGGCAGAACATTTCAAAGCCTTCTCATTCTAATGGACTAAAGAGGTTGATTTACCTCCTCAACCAATGAGAAAACAACAGCCTGATTAAGGTATTCAGCAAAAGTATCAAGAGCATCTATAAATTTGGAAACATCATGAATGAAAAATTAGCGCAGGCAGCAGGATCATGCATAGATGTAAACTTACACATGATCACTCATGTTTGACACAAACCCCAGCACACAACTATAGTAGTCCTAGCCAAAACCCAGAAACAGATTTATTCCTTGCTAGTACTGCCAAAACTGTCTAGTTATCTGGGGCAAATTCCCCACAATCATTCATCAAAGTATCGAGCTCTCACTAAAGTAACATATAGAAAATTTTTTTTTCTCAAATTGGGATTAGAGCAGTTAATAATGTAAAGCACAAATGAAAAGCAATTACATACCAGCAGCTAGAGGTACGCACTGTGGACACAAGAACGTAGCATCAAATTCCTTGTCCTTAATTCGCCTATATTTTCCATCAGAATCCACAAAATCAGAAGGACAAAATTCCCATTCATCAAACACATCATCGGATTTCAACTTGTCTTCCTCGTAGAATCCACAGCGCTTGCACTTCTTACTTGTAAATTCCGTTAGAGGCTAAAATTGATGAAAAAAAAATGAACAAGATTATTGTTATCGACATCAAAATTAAGGGAGAAATCATTTAAATAATAAAAATTTACATTTACCTGCCAAGATTCTTCGCCTTTGAAAGCATAGGAGACATTAACTTCCTTGACATCGGGCAAATGGGTCTTGTTCTCCCTTTTACAATAGAAATACACGATTGGCTTTGAAGTTTTCAGCCATTCGTGAGAATTGTAAATTTTAATTGAATCAAGCGTCACAACAGCTGATATAACAAAACCTGGCAAGCATAAACATGCTCAATCAATCAGTCAATCAAAAAAGTACAGATTTTCCATTCCTCAATTATGAGAAAACAAATTTACCTGGAACACAGCTCACGAATAATAACAGATGCCAAACAGACATAGCGAGCTTTACTTTGATGAGACCTTGACGGCGGCTATGAGATTTCTGATTTCAGTTTCGTGGAGATGATTTCGAATTTGATTCCGTTCGCGTGCCAAGGACGGAGACGACTGGTTCGCGCTGCGAGTTATTAACAGGGTTGTTGTATATGATACGCTTAGGTGCGCAATTCGCACCGACCGGTTTATTGCCACGTGAGGCGTAGGGGTGCTTAATATAGGAGTAATTACATAGGAATGAATATATATATATATATAAGTGAATCTATGAAAATTATAATTGTCAAATAATTATTTAATAAATTTTTTATTTTTAAAATTTAATAATTATTTTTATTTATTTATAATTTATTTTTTATTTATTATTTTATATAAATTTATCTATATGAAATTACTGTAATAGGATATAATTTTTTTTAATATATATATATATATATTTTTTTTAAATTATAATTTTGTAAAATGATAATCCTAAAAGTGCGGGCTTTCGTGTCATTGACTGAGGTTTCTTGTCCATGAAAAAACAAATCAAATGCAAAAGAAAAAATAGTAGTAACATAAAAATTATATATCTAATAATAGGACCAATTAAACTCAAACTCATCC
This sequence comes from Hevea brasiliensis, assembly GCF_030052815.1. Classification (NCBI taxonomy): domain Eukaryota; kingdom Viridiplantae; phylum Streptophyta; class Magnoliopsida; order Malpighiales; family Euphorbiaceae; genus Hevea; species Hevea brasiliensis. The sequence continues at coordinate 114,918,074 of NC_079497.1, read as the reverse complement.
AGATAAAAAAGAAAACCATCCTTTTCCCTTGCCCTGTTGCTCGCTCTCGCATTCTGCAGGGGGCGACCATCATCTTCTCCATCTAAGCATGTCGCCATTTCGGTTCCTCTTCACCATACTCATTTCTTCCCTTTTCATCCTCTCCGTCTCCTCCATATTCCCACTTCATCGCCGCTTACCAGATGAATTGCATCCAGTCGTTCAACTAGGGAGAGCAGCAATGGCTCACCAATTCATCGTTGCCCACAACAACGTCAGGTCTGCCTACGGCTTGAAACCCTTAAGGTGGAACAGAACATTGGCCAAATACGCTCGCCGATGGGCCAACCAACGCATTGACGATTGTGAGCTGCAGCATTCTCCTGATAGTCCCTACGGCGAGAACTTGTTCTGGAGCTTGAAAGCCCACTGGGGTCCAGCAGAAGTCGTTAAGTGTTGGGCCGATGAAAACGTCTATTACAATCAGAAAACAAATGAGTGCATCAACGGGGAGATGTGCGGCCATTTTACGCAGCTTGTATGGAAGACCACCGAAAAGGTAGGGTGTGGGCGCGTTGAGTGCCGCAATAATAAAGGCTTCTTATATGTTTGCTCCTATGATCCTCCGGGGAATTACTATTTTGAGGGCCCATTCGGTGGCACTTTTACCAAATCCATCGTCTATCCTCCCCCCGGCAGTGCATAATTGCCAATCCTCCTTCTAAGATTTTCAGGGACCTATAAAATTTCACATATGTGGATTCCAACATACATATGTATTGGATATACAAGCAAGAATTTCCCAATATATTGGCTTGGATGGCTGAGTATTGTAACTATGTATGTTTTTATTCTTATTTATATCTAGTGTTAAACATATGTACCCTGCAGGCATCTTGTTCTAAATCTAATTAAAGCATGCCTGGCAAGTTTTTCAGCTTTTGATGGAATTTGATTTGTAATAATCTTTTTCTCCGATCTGTTCCAATTAATGATCTTTATAAATTGCCCTAGTTTCCAATTTATTATTGAGGTCACCCATAGTTTAACTGCAAGGGAAACTAGACTGGAGGATTGAGTCTGTCTGCAAATTGTTCTCCACTAGTGATCATTCAATAAAGTATTAAATTAGATAGAAACAAAATAATTATACAAGTTTTGAATGTAAACGAGGCATCCACTCTGAAATCCCAAAATTTTCTGGCAATTCAATTTGTTAATTCTAGGTTTCTAGCCACCCCCACAAAAAAAAAAAAAAAAAAAAGAGAGAGAGAGAGAGAGAGAGAGAGAGAGAGAGAGAGAGATTGTTCTTCATATTTGATCTCAAGGTATAAGAGGGAGAATCAATCATTAAGGAGTCCTCCTTGATCAAAGTGTTACTCGGAAAATGCTAGAATTTTTCACATTTCAAGCATTACATTCAAGGGATTGTATAAATGGTTTTTCTTTTTTTTTTTTTTAAAGAAAAAGAAAGACCAACACGAGAACTCAATCTGAGCTGAAGACCTTAGTTTCTAACTGATAAGCAGGTGTGAAGAATGCAGGCCAACAAAGGTACGTAGACATGATACTGCTAACAGTTGATGCGCCGATGAGCATGTTCATTACCACAATTTGTAGTTGAATGGCCTCCAATGGAGAAGCTCCTCCCATTATAAGGCCAGTCATTGCTCCAGGAAGCGAAATCAGACCCACAGTTTTGGCGTTGTCCAGCACTGGAGAAAGAGCAATGACCAGAGCCCTTTTCACTTGTTGAAGTGTGGCTTGGCGAGGAGTTGCACCAAGTGCCAATGCTGTCTCTACCTGCCAAACAATAGAAAGTTAGAAACCACCAAGTTCAATTCGTATCGAAGGCATTCACTGTAACTTGTGAATTGAGAATAAAGATCTAAAGAAAAGTTGTCATCAACTCTCTATACCAGACTCATTTGCACTTTAATATCATCTCGAAGTCGTTTCATTGTAACCCCAGTGACTGTCATTGCATTGCCAACCATCATTCCTGCAACAGGGATGATGTATCTCGGAGTAAAGGGGAAAACATTCAGAATAACAAGCACGAACATGGTCACAGCAGTTCCTGCCAGGATAGAAGCTCCAGCCACATACTTTCCTCGAGGAACATGCTTGGCTCTTTGACCAGCTGTATAACCTGCAACAGAGACCTACAGGGGAATTTCAAAACAATCTTAGGAACCCATCAAGCTTTTGTTATGGAAATGGTAAGAAGCAGCTGCCATGAGTAAATTTTCGAGGAAAAACGCAAGAAAATTTCTGGGTCTTTGAGGGATTTCTTGGTAGAACTAAGTAATAAGAGAGTAACAGAAGACTACCATCTGCTTTCCCTAATTTTCTGTTCAGTCATTACTGATAACATCAACATCTAAGCCTTAAACTCAAACTAATTGGTGTTGGCTATATGGATTCTTTTTTCCATTAAGCTGTATTTGTTTTAGATCAGTCATTACTGATCACTTAACAGAAATCATCCATGGTCAACTCAACTAGGAACAAATAAAACAGTGTAACTTTCTGTTTTTCATGTGGGCTAGGCTGGGGCAGAACAGAATGTGTCCGTATGATGGAATTCCGAGCTCAATTCACAGCCTAATCTGCAAGATATGGACAAGACAATACACACAATCTGCAAACTTATTTGAACCGCAACAGATGAACAGATAGGCCAACACCAGTACCAACACCAGTACTTTCTCTAATTAAATACAAATAAAAAAGTAGCAGTAGAGAAAAATTATGAATTCAAACAGAACTATTTACTGCTGAGAAAATTAAAAGGATATTAAATAAAAACTTCAATTCTCAATCTTTTAAGTAATGATCCCCAGGAAAAACCAATCTACCACCCCAATCAGATTCAATATACATGTCTATAATTTCATGTGAGTTCGTGGAAAGAGCAGGGACAATAAAGTTAAAATTCAACACTCTGTATTCCCTTCACCAACAGAACAAATAGACCTTTCAATTGAAAAATAACAAAAAGCAAAGAATCAACCAGGAAAAAAAAGGGGTTAACCATGAAAAGGTAAGCGACAATGATCCAAACGCTACGGTCCTGACTGAAAATGAACTGCAAAACAAACCCAATAACAGATAACTGAAGAAAAGCCCTAAATATGGAATAAATCATCTCTCCCTCCAAACCCAACTTCTGCATAAAGGATAAAAGCACCGCCATAAGCACCACTGCAAGGGCAGCCACCGGCTTTATCATGCCCCTAAGAAACTCGAGAAGCCACTCAACATCCATTGATGAAACTTGGAAACAGCTGCCAAATGCAGCAACTGACTCATAGACTGCAGACTAGTGCACACCCAGAGGGTTTTGTCTAGTAGGAAAAAGGGCTTGAGTTAACGACTTAACGGTAGGTTTTGGCGATGGTTAGATGAAGAAACGACCTTCCCCTAATAGATCAGAGGTATCTTGTGAAGTTACTATTTGAAGAAGACAAGAGAAGAAAAATTCAAGGGTGGGCAGGGCATGTCTCTTGATCAACAATTATTACTTTAATATTTAATTAATCACCCATCACTTATGACTGGAAAGTAACCGAACGTACGTACGATTTGCTACGAAATCTGCAAGAAAAAGTTTCATTGTCTTTTGTGTCAACTCGCTCTTCCGGCTGAAGGAAGGGCTTGACACGAATCCAGACCAGATTCTTTGTTTTGATGGCTTCACGCATCATATGTAATTTTACGCGGCATGCAAATTTGACAAGCAATGTAAGAGAAATAAAATGGTTAATTAATAAAAATAAATAAATAAGTAAATAATTGGAGAATATACACAGGATAAGGTGAATTTGGGCCAACAACAATACTCAATAAGGCCAACTGGAGAATATATATATATATATATATATATATATATATATATAGCTGTATCGATTATCATCAACTTAACTAATAGTATATTGTAAAGTTTTAAAATTTGCATGTGAAGTTGCAATTATAAACTCACACCTTGCAATATTTTCTGGCTGTGCTGCCACCTCACGTTATTGTCATCAAAATTATATATATATATATATATATATATATATATATGGGATGGGATGTCTACATACATACATATAGGTCTTAACTAGTTCATCGATTGCTTACATGTTTAATTAAAGAGGTAGCTTTTTTTATTATTTTTTTATTATAAACTAGTTTAGAATTTTTAATTTGCTGCCGTTTGTTGAATTTGTTAGTGTGAGATTTAAAATTATAATAAAATATTATATATATATTAATTTAAATGAGAAAAATATTTTTATTTTTTATATAATTTAAGATTTATATTTTAGTGTTATTAATTTCTATTTAAATGGGTTCTTATTAACATTAGGATTGAATATACTAACAGTACTATATGAGCATTTTAAGAGAGATAATTTAAATTTAGTTCATGGATGAAAAAAGAGTACAAAATTTAAGAGGATGTAACCCCTTATTGAATGGTTATTAATTATGCATTTAGTGAAATCATTCATAATGTATTGCAATGTTCAAGTAGATAATTTAATTGTGTAGAGAAGAGTGAGAGAGATATTATTTTATTTACTATAATGTAATGTGATGTGTTTGAGAGTGGTATTATTTGGATGTAATTAGATTAATAGGTAAAATTTGTAATTGTAACCGTTAATTGTAATGGGTCTGACCATAATTTATTGTATATATATTCGTTTCACTTGATAAAAATTTGTAAAATAGAGCTCTAATGTAACACCCCTAATTTTTAAATTTATTATTTTATGGGTAAATATTAATATTTTATTTTATTTAAATTTTAGGAAATTATTTGAAATTTTTTGGATTTTAGAAATCGGGTTCGATTTTTCAAAAATATAAAACTTTGATGATTTTTAAAAATTAATTTAAAGACCACGTGGTAAAACTAAAAATATATTTGGACTCTACGGATTTTTCTGAGTTTTCTAGAATTTTTTTCGAAATTTTTGGGCCTCATTTTCGGTCCCAAGGCAGAGTAAAAATTTAAAATTTTGTATCCTGAATAGGACCGGCCGAATCGAACCTGACCGGATCGGACCTGTCGAATCGGACTGGCCTTCTTCTTTTTTCGTCCCCCCCGCGCGTTCCCGTCTCTCTTCCTCTCTCTCCCGTTTTCTCTCTCCTCTCTCCCCCCCCAACTCCACGTCGCCGCCTCCCCACCTCGCTGGCGCACCGCCCCAGCCTTTCCCCACCGCCGGTCGGTGCTCCAAATGGCCGGAAAATGAGCGCGAACTCCTCCCCTGCGCACGCGCGACGCTTCACCTTCCCGGCCAAAATTCGGCCGATTCGCCCGCCAATCGGACCGGGTCTTGTGTCAAACTTCATCTACATCTCGAGAGCTTTACATAGACACCAAGAACACCAAAATCCATTGAGCGATTTGCCCAATTTTTGTCCGGGAAGTTTTAGCCCATTTCGACTTTTGGGCTAGATTTCTCGCAAACCGTGAACCCCACAAGAAAACCGAGAGTACCGGAGAGCTTCGTGACAATATAAATTTAAAAATTTTTCGGCATTATTTTTTGGTGGGTTTCATGAAACTTCGTAGTGTTTTTCTTAGTACTAAATGAGCTTACAAAATTTTGTAAAAATTATGTAATAACCCCCGTGTTGTGGGCTTCGTGTAGGTACCTTCAATTCGTGGAAATTCTACGGTTGCCCAAGTCTGCAAATTTCCGACGAGATAAACAGGCTACCAAAAAAGTCTTAGAATTGGGTCAAGATTTTGGCTACCCTACCATTGTCAGACGTCCCGAGCGCATCTCCGGAGTCGGAATCGAATGGAAGGTTTATCATGGACCCAGTTTGTAGAGCTGTTTATCAACAGGATTGTGCCAGAAAGTTTCAGAGACCAAAAGCAGTGGGCCTTTGAGGCCTTAAGGCAGAATAGCAGGTCTATAGATGAATATGCTACAAAATTTCTGGAATTAAGCAGATATGCCCCTACAGTAGTGGCTACAGAAAGTATGAAGGTAAAAAGGTTCCTAAAAGGGCTGGACAGGAGGTATGCAAACATGGCCATGATGTCTGATCAGTCTTTTGATATGGTAGTTGATCGAGCCCGACAGATTGAGATTAGCTATACAGGAGATGACAGTGGAAGGGCAAAGAAAAATAGAGCAGAGGGTTCTTCAGGTGTTTCTCACATGGGTACTACGGATAGCGGAGGCCAAAGTAATTACAGAAGAAGAAGTAGGAACAAGAAGAGTGGTTTTAGACACAAATCTCTAGGATTCAGGCTGTATTGATCCAAAGAAGGGTCACGATCCGATACAGCAGCCTGGTGCAGTTCAGGATCCTCCTTGGCACCTTATGCACAATGTGGAAGAAGACATTTAGGACCTTGTATGATGGGTTCAGGAGTATGTTTCAGGTGTGGCCAACAAGGTCACTTTGCTATGGAATGCCCCGTGTTCAGCGAGCCACAAATGGGGTCACAGGGTTCTACTGTAAATGTTCCTCGTCAGTTTTATCCTGGTGCTTCCAGCATGGCAGGCAGTCAGTTCAGTGGTCAATAAGGCTGAGGACAAGGAGGACATGGATTTGGAGGCAGATCAGGAGGTAAAAGTCAATATCAGGGTTCTACAACGCAGGGTAGGGGTCAAGCTCGGGTTTTCACCCTGACCCACTAGGATGCTCAGGCTTTCAATGCAGTTGTGGCAAGTATTCTTCTAGTATATTCCTATGAGGCTCGTGTTTTGATAGATCCAGGTGCTACACACTCATTTGTCTCCCTAGTATTTGCCATGAGATTGGATAGGAACCCTACTGTTAGTAGTATGCCCTAGAGCATATCATTTAGTATGTATCTTGTACATATTTTTAATAATAAAAGGCATTTCCACTTTTCTGTTTACATAATATATTTATGTGTAATAGAAAAGGTCCATTGATATTTTGTTAGAAATATTATTCTTAAGTTGTTAAGAATATGAGTGACAATATTTCTAGCACAAAGTATCATAAATAGGTTCACAATCGAGGATACTTCATAATAAGGACATGACTTATCCAGAAAGATTGTATTCATGTTTGTTCCCAAGTTATTTATATGAGATATAAATAAGATGGAATGGTGAGTCTCATGCCATATAACAAACATGATAGGCACTTATAAATGATAAGTAGGCCGAACCAGTGACACTTATGACAAGCACATGGAGTTTACTCTTGTCAATGTTTTGTCATAAATCATATCAGTGCATATAATCTTTAGACCTGAGATAGCACAGTTATCTTGTATATAGGTAGTTTGAGTTTGATATTGCTTTCATACTTGTACTATGTATGGGTATATGGGCATGTGTTGGCTCCTGCTAGTTATATATGGAGGTAGGTGTTGATCAAGAAGGAATCTGTTACTCTAAGTAAATAGAGATAAAATCCTATGTTCATTTAATTGTTCTTGATGTTTCAAGTTCCTGGCCAGGACAGATAGATTTATTCAGAAAAGAGTTTCTGATGAGAAAATCTTTTAATCAAGAACTGGAATTAAAAGAGAACATAATATTCATAGCAAATGGAGTTTGACATAAACAATGACTCCAGATTGAGTTGAGATTTTGTAACAGAGAGATTCTAGTGCATGGTAACATATGATTATAGGTTCATTTAAGGTAAATCTTATTACTAATTGGGTGGCCATGGCATGCTATGCTAGGTGTTAACCATGGTTTATGAGGTTCATAAAATGATTTAGAGAAATCATTTATGGTAAGAAAGAGTTCTGATGATATTAAGAGTTGATATCATGTCTCATTGCCAATTAGTGATGAGCCTAGTAAGTCACACACATACACAAGTTATCACCTATTTAAATATGATTTAATTAATTAATTAAAGAGTTTAATTGATTAATTAAATAGATTTGGTTTGCAATTAAATTGCAAAGTCCCTAGCATGACTTGAAACCAAATCTAGATTATTGGATGTGTAGTATAAATTAAATTTATATTTAAAGTGTTTAAATATGAATTTAATTGATGAGAAATTAATTAATAGAGATTAATTAATTAATTTATATTTGATATAAATTAATTAGAAGAAGAAAATAATTATTTTGGGTTAAGAACTCAAAATTAAGACACAGGGGCATTTTGGTCATTTTGCAGTGTGACACGTGGCACCATGAGATGGTGACACATGGCATAACACATAAGCTTGCCAAATGTTTTCTAATCATGTAAGATGATTAAAATCAAGATTAAATATAGGTTTGACACTTGGCACAATGTGATTGGGTCACTTAAACCTAGAGCTAATCAAAAGGTGACATGTGGCTAGGGTTTAATGTGTTAACCTAGCTATTTAAGTGTGGTTATGAAAAGAAAACATAACCAGCAGCCTCTCCTCTCATATGTCACGCCACTTTGAGCCTCTACAGCTATTTCTCTTCATCTCTCATCAATTCAAAGAGATTAGCCATCAATCTCTTGAATTAAGAACACTAGAAATTGTTTCTAGTGTCCTGTTTACATCTCTAATCTCTTAAAAGGCAGAACTTGAATTTCTAATTAATAGAAAAGGCTTTAGAAGCTGTTCAAGGGCTGCCATAGGTGTTCTTGGTGTGGACAAGCTAGAGGGACAACACCTGGTGTCCTGAAGACGAATCTCAAAGGCGCAGACACGCTGCAAAGACATCAAGAGGTTAGTGTAATCGTTCTTGATTTAATCTAGGGTTCTAAAATTAATCTGATTAATTTTAAAATCTTAAATGGCAAATACAGATCCAAAAACATATTAAAAGAGTTTTAATATGTTGTTTATCATTGAAATCAAATAGATAAAAATAAATCTTGCATGGTGCATGTGACCCTAGGTGAAAATTTTTGAATTCAATGGTATAATCGTGTGTTTTTCACGCCTGTTCCTTCAATTGGTATCAGAGCCACTAAATTTGCCATTTAGATTGTTGATTATATAATTTAATTGTGTGTATGATCATGAGATCAAGAGATTATTGCTGGTTGCAAAGCAAGGTGAGGCGACAAACATGGTGAAGCCACCAATGGTGGCGGCATGCAACAATGGTTCCATGGGTGATTCAAGGTTTGGCTTTTAATTCTGCAATTGTTGTATGATCTTAGGCTATTCTTTGACTAATTAAAGTGTTTAATTAGTTGTTTTAATCACACAATTAAATTATGATTCAAATCAGAATTTTAAATAATATTTGACTGTGATTCAAATGTGAATTTTAAAAGTTGTTTGAATGTGATTTAAATCTGAATTTTTATAGTTTTTTGAATCATATTTAAATGTGATTTTTAAAATTGATTCAATAAAATTCAGATCTGATTTTTAAAAATATTTGAATATGATTCAAATATGATTTTTTAAAAAATGTTTGAATGTGATTCAAATCTGAATTTTTGAAGTTGTTTGAATGTGATTCAAATCTGAATTTTTAAATTTGTTTGAATGAGATTCAAATCTGAATTTTTAAATTTATTTGAATCATATTCAAATATGGATTTTTAAGTTGAATATGAGATATTCAATTTAATATAAGTATGTATGTTTTATTTAATTGTTAAATAGTGATATGCATGATGGATGATCATGGACTATAAAAGACCAATGTGATTGGATTTATTTCTTTTATGTTTCTTTGGGATTGTAAATTAATTAATTTATTTTAATTTATTTTGGGCATGTATTATTAAGTTTGTAATAATTTTTGGGTTGTAATTTCATTTATTTAAGTTCTTGTAAATTCGCCTTGGTATGCCAAGGATTACTATGTAATATTGGATTGCAAGAAGTTCAAGGAGGTCAAGAGCATTGGTGGGACCAGTGGGAGGAATTCAAGATCAAGTGTTGATTATGTACTCCTTCAGCAACTCTTGTAAAATGAATGAATGAATGAAATGCACCTAGGAATGCCCTGATTCAATTCTTGGTGGCTCAGAATTGAATCCCTTAGAAAGTCCATGATCATAACATATTTACTACTTATCCATGAATGCATGAGATGTATGGGAATGTATGCAATTATATGATATATGCATGCTAAATGGATAATGTGCAAAGTGAGACCTTAATAGTAATTAGGATGGCTATAAAATCTTCCAAACAAATGATTAAGTTGGAAATGCTATAATTAAAGTAATTATAACATAAGCCCTCCATTGGGGCAATTATTTTAAGAAATTTTAAATAGTTGCATGAGATGCAATTAATTTAAGAGATTTTCTTAAGAATAATTGTTAAGCATGAGATGTTGTAAATATGTAAATGGTTTGGTGGCCAATATTGGATGTACCTGAGGACATTAAAATTATTTGCATAATTACTAGCTCAATGGGATCAACTTAACTAATGCAAGATAAGTCAATATTGGATGTACCTGAGATTTTGAGCATTAGGGGCTAGCAAAAGGATTGAACCTCACATGAGATGTGATGGGCAAGGAGTTGCTCACTTATAGTTTATTGTAATTCCAATAATGGATGTACCTGAGGATGATCAATAGAATTATAAGAATTCAATCACCCACTAGAAATCCATCCAACTAGGATTTCCGTTTTTCTACTTTGGAAGTGTAGGATTCGCTAAGTTAGTGGGAGGACCAATTTGATTAAAAGACCATAATCATTTTGGTTAATTACATGATACATTTACTAATTAATCTGGTTATTTTCTGCAGTTAATTTTATGATAAAAATGAGAACAAAACAACCACCACCATCCAATATCCTTGCAAGCATACATGATCACAACAGTTGACAGACCTAACTGCCTAATTGGCTAAGAAATTTGAAACTTGTCTGAACCTTGAACATATAGGATATGTTCTAGATTCAAATGTTCCTGGTCCCTTACCTCCAAAGGCCACACAAGAGGAACATGAAACTTTGGACAAGTGGAAGGAGCATAATATGAGAGCTAAGTGTTACATGCTTGCTTCTATGAGTAATGAGTTACAGAAGCAACATGAGAACATGCAGAGTGCGAGTGAGATCCTCCTTCACCTACAAGAGTTGTATGGTGAGCACAGTAGGAATGCTAGGTATGAGATATCTAGGCAGCTGTTCCGCATGAAGATCTCTGAGGGACAGAATGTTGGGGATCATGTCCACAAGATGATTCGGCTGATTGAGCAGTTGGAACATCTTGACTTCAACATGGATTTCCAACTACAAACGGATTTGATCCTTCAGTCCCTTCCTGAGTCTTTTGGGAATTTTGTGATAAATTTCCATATGACTAAACAGGAATGCACCTTAGCTGAATTACTCAACATGGTGGTTATTGCCCAAAAGAATATGCTGTGCAATAAAGGAAAAGAGGTAGCTTTGGTTACATCTTCTTCTCACTGGAAAGTCCAACAAGAAGAAGGGCAACAAGAAAAAGAAACCTCGATTCTGGTCCTTCCAAGAAAATAGCTAAATGTAAAAGGAAGACTAAAGCTGATAAAGGCAAAGGAAAGTGTCTCCACTGCCAACAGGAAAGTGTTTCCATTACCAACAGGAAAGTGTTTCCATTGTCAGTAAGAAAGTGTTTCCACTGGCCAGAGTATAGCAATCTAAATGAATGCAATGCCATGGTGAAAACCAACTCAAGTTCAAAATATATTTGGCACTTAAGGTTATGTCATGTTGCAGAAGAAAGGATTGCAAAATTAGAGAAAAATGGGGATTTTATCCTCATTGGGTTCTGAGCCTACTCCAACTTGTGAATCTTGGCTTCAAGGCAAAATGACTAGATCACCCTTTGTTGGACAAGGGCTAAGAGCTGAAAATATTTTGGAGCTAATACATAGTGATGTATGTGGTCCATTTAAAAAATGGCTAGAGGGGGCTTTCATTATTTTATTACCTTTAATGATGATAAATCAAGGTTTGGGTATTTGTATTTGATGAAATACAAACATGAATCTTTTGAAAAGTTCAAAGAATTTAAATCTGAAGTAGAAAATCAAACAGGAAAGAGTATTAAAGCTCTTCGATCAGATCGTGGAGGTGAATATTTGAGTACTGAATTTGATGAATACTTGAGAGAGCATGGAATTGTTTCTCAGCTGACTCCTCCAGGAACGCCACAGCTGAATGGTGTATCTGAAAGGAGAAATCGTACCCTATTGGATATGGTACGTAGTATGATGAGCTATACTGATATGCCAATCTCCTTTTGGGGATTTGCAGTAGAATCACTTTATATATTCGAATAGGATTCCATCAAAATCGGTTTCTTCCACACCTTATGAGATATGGCATGGAAGAAAACCAAGTCTTAAGCATGTTAAGATTTAGGGTTGTCCAAATTATATCAAAAGTCGAACACTGATAAATTGGAGACCAGATCAGAAAAAGGTCGATTTGTTGGATATTCAAAAGATAGTTTTGGATATTATTTTATTTGCCTACTTCACAAAAGTTGTGATAAGTAGAGATGCCACATTTCTTGAACAACAATTTGTCCAAGAAGGAGGCAAAGGAAGGCAAATAGAGTTAGAATTGGAGAATTCGACCAACCAATGCATCGGATGGATATAGATCCATCTAGTCAACCTATACCCATTGATGAAACATCTACACTGCTCCTCGTAGAACAACTGTGGTATCTCACCCACTGAGATATGGTTTTCTTCATGAAGAAGAACAAGAGTTGTCTACTCATGAAGAAGTAGATCATGGAGATGATCCACTTACCTATGAAGAAGCTATATCGGATATAGACTCTTCAAAATGGATTGATGCTATGAAATCGAGATTGATTCCATGTATAAGAATCAAGTTTGGGATCTTGTTGACCCACCAAGGTATTGTACCTATAGGGAACAAATGGGTTTTCAAGAAGAAAATTGGTTCTAATGGAAAGGTAGAGACCTATAAGGCAAGGCTAGTAGCGAAAGGGTTTCGCCAAAGGCAAGGAATAGACTATGACGAGACTTTCTCTTTGTTGCCATGCTTAAAACAATTAGGATTTTATTAGCAATAATGCATACTATGATTATGAGATTTGGCGGATGGATGTCAAAACGCTTTTTCTCAATGGATACTTTGAAGAAAACATTTTCATTGAACAACATAAGGGATTTGAATCCCAAGATGGTTCCAAGGTATGCAAGCTAAAGCGATCCATTTATGGGTTGAAACAAGCTTCGAGGAGTTGGAACATCCGTTTTGATGAAGCCATTAAATCCTTTGGTTTTATCAAAAATGAGGATGAGCCATGTGTATATAAGAAGGTTAGTGACAGTGCTATCACTTTCCTTGTCTTATATGTGGATGACATCTCGTTGATAGGTAATGACACAGGTATGTTGACGACTATAAAGGTATGGTTGTCAAATACATTCTCCATGAAAGACTTAGGGGAGGCAACCTATATTCTTGGGATTCGCATCTATAGAGATAGAGCGAAAAGAATAATTGATTTATCCCAAAGTCTATACTTGGAAAAGGTGTTAAAGAGGTTTAACATGCTTGATTCCAAGAGAGGATTGTTACCAGTGAGACATGGTATCCATCTTTCTAAAGAGATGTCTCCAAAGACACCTGAAGAAAGAGATAAGATGGCCAGGATTCCATATGCTTCGGCTATTGGAAGTTTAATGTATGCAATGTTGTGTACTAGGCCAGATATCGCATATGCTGTTAGTTTGACTAGCAGGTATCAATCCAATCCAGGTTTAGAACATTGGATATCAGTCAAGAATATCCTTAAGTACTTGAGAAGAACTAAGGATTTATTCTTGATTTATGGAGGTGGAGACTTGCAATTGGATGGTTATACTGATTCTGATTTCCAATCAGATATCGATGATAGAAAGTCTACCTCTGGATATGTGTTCATTTGTAATGGAGGTGCAGTCAGTTGGAAGAGTTCCAAACAGAGCACGACTGCAGATTCCACCATCGAGGTCGAGTATATTCTTTGCATCGATGTCGCAAAAGAAGTCGTTTGGATAAAGAAGTTCGTGACATAACTTACAGTAGTTCCTTCCATTGAGTCAGCAGTTCCACTACACTGTGACAATAATGGAGCAGTCATACAGGCTAAGGAACTAAGGTCTCACCCAAAATCCAAACACATAGAAAGGCATTATCACATTATCAGAGATATAGTTGGGCAAGGCGATATAGTCATGCAGAAAAATAACATCAGCTGAAAAATTCAGCTGATCCATTCACTAAGCCTTTGTCATAAGCTCAGTTAGACTGACATCTTGAGAAGATGGGTCTAAGATATTATAATGAATGGCTCTAGTGCTAGTGGGAGATTGTTAGTAGTATGCCCTAGAGCATATCATTTAGTATGTATCTTGTACATATTTTTAATAATAAAAGGCATTTCCACTTTTCCGTTTACATAATATATTTATGTGTAATAGAAAAGGTCCATTGATATTTTGTTAGAAATATTATTCTTAAGTTGTTAAGAATATGAGTGACAATATTTCTAGCACAAAGTATCATAAATAGGTTCACAATCGAGGATACTTCATAATAAGGACATGACTTATCCAGAAAGATTGTATTCATGTTTGTTCCCAAGTTATTTATATGAGATATAAATAAGATGGAATGGTGAGTCTCATGCCATATAACAAACATGATAGGCACTTATAAATGATAAGTAGGCCGAACCAGTGACACTTATGACAAGCACATGGAGTTTACTCTTGTCAATGTTTTGTCATAAATCATATCAGTGCATATAATCTTTAGACCTGAGATAGCACAGTTATCTTGTATATAGGTAGTTTGAGTTTGATACTGCTTTCATACTTGTACTATGTATGGGTATATGGGCATGTGTTGGCTCCTGCTAGTTATATATGGAGGTAGGTGTTGATTAAGAAGGAATCTGTTCCTCTAAGTAAATAGAGATAAAATCCTATGTTCATTTAATTGTTCTTGATGTTTCAAGTTCCTGGCCAGGACAGATAGATTTATTCGTAAAAGAGTTTCGATGAGAAAAATCTTTTAATCAAGAACTGGAATTAAAAGAGAACATAATATTCATAGCAAATGGAGTTTGACATAAACCATGACTCAAATTGAGTTGGGATTTTGTAACAGAGAGATTCTAGTGCATGGTAACATATGATTATAGGTTCATTTAAGGTAAATCTTATTACTAATTGGGTGGCCATGGCATGCTATGCTAGGTGTTAACCATGGTTTATGAGGTTCATAAAATGATTTAGAGAAATCATTTATGGTAAGAAAGAGTTCGAAGGATATTAAGAGTTGATATCATGTCTCATTGCCAATTAGTGATGAGCCTAGTAAGTCACACACATACACAAGTTATCACCTATTTAAATATAATTTAATTAATTAATTAAAGAGTTTAATTGATTAATTAAATAGATTTGGTTTGCAATTAAATTGCAAAGTCCCTAGCATGACTTGAAACCAAATCTAGATTATTGGATGTGTAGTATAAATTAAATTTATATTTAAAGTGTTTAAATATGAATTTAATTGATGAGAAATTAATTAATAGAGATTAATTAATTAATTTATATTTGATATAAATTAATTAGAAGAAGAAAATAATTATTTTGGGTTAAGAACTCACAATTAAGACACGAGGGCATTTTGGTCATTTCACGCAGTGACACGTGGCACCATGAGATGGTGACACATGGCATAACACATAAGCTTGCCAAATGTTTTCTAATCATGTAAGATGATTAAAATCAAGATTAAATATAGGTTTGACACTTGGCACAATGTGATTGGGTCACTTAAACCTAGAGCTAATCAAAAGGTGACATGTGGCTAGGGTTTAATGTGTTAACCTAGCTATTTAAGTGTGGTTATGAAAAGAAAACATAACCAGCAGCCTCTCCTCTCATATGTCACGCCACTTTGAGCCTCTCCAGCTATTTCTCTTCATCTCTCATCAATTCAAAGAGATTAGCCATCAATCTCTTGAATTAAGAACACTAGAAATTGTTTCTAGTGTCCTGTTTACATCTCTAATCTCTTAAAAGGCAGAACTTGAATTTCTAATTAATAGAAAAGGCTTTAGAAGCTGTTCAAGGGCTGCCATAGGTGTTCTTGGTGTGGACAAGCTAGAGGGACAACAGCTGGTGTCCTGAAGACGAATCTCAAAGGCGCAGACACGCTGCAGCACATCAAGAGGTTAGTGTAATCGTTCTTGATTTAATCTAGGGTTCTAAAATTAATCTGATTAATTTTAAAATCTTAAATGGCAAATACAGATCCAAAAACATATTAAAAGAGTTTTAATATGTTGTTTATCATTGAAATCAAATAGATAAAAATAAATCTTGCATGGTGCATGTGACCCTAGGTGAAAATTTTTGAATTCAATGGTATAATCTTGTGTTTTTCACGCTTCCGTTCCTTCACCTACAATGTTAAAATGCCCTTTGTCTATAGCTACCTCGCTTAGTGACAACATAGATGTAGATATAGTTTTTCTGGGTAGTCCAGTAGTAGTGGATGGAAGAATCCTCCCAACAGACTTGGTTCCTCTACCAGTAATGGATTTCGATGTAATTTTGGGAATGGATTGGTTGGCAACTCATTATGCCACTTTAGACTGCAGGAACAAAAAGGTGTATTCACATACCTGGTGTGAAAAAGTTTAGTTTTGATGGTGACAGGAGCGTAGCTCCATATAATTTGGTGTCAGCAATTAGTGCTAGAAAAATATTAAGGCGTGGATGTCAAGGGTATTTGGCATTGGTGAGAGATACATCTGTAGAAGGTGTCAACATGGAAAATGTTTCTGTTGTCAGAGAATTCATGGATGTCTTCCCTGAGGAGCGTCCAGGGTTGCCACCAGGAAGGGAAATAGAGTTCTGCATTGATGTTGTGCCAGGTACAAACCCCATATCAATGCCGCCTTACAGGATGGCACCAGCAGAATTGAAAGAGCTAAAGGAGCAACTACAGGAGCTTTTGGACAAGGGTTTCATACATCCGAGCACTTCACCCTGGGGTGCTCCAGTTCTATTTGTGAGAAAGAAAGATGGGTCATTGAGGTTGTGCATTGACTATAGGCAGCTGAATAAGGTGACTGTGAAGAATAAGTATCCACTTCCTTGGATCGATGATCTGTTTCATTAGCTCCAAGGGGCTAGATTCTTTTCCAAGATAGACCTATGATTAGGCTACCATCAGTTGAGAATCAGGAATGAGGATGTGTCCAAAACAGCATTTAGGACAAGATATGATCATTATGAGTTCTTGGTGATGTCTTTTGGACTCACTAATGCACCAGCAGCCTTCATGCACTTGATGAACAGGGTGTTCAAGCTATTCCTGGACCGTTTTATCATCGTATTCATAGATGATATTTTGGTATACTCTCAGACCAAGGAAGAACACGTGTGGCACTTGAGGATGGTGTTACAGACTTTGAAGGAGCACCAGCTATATGACAAATTTTCAAAATGTGAATTTTGACTAGAAATCATCTCATTCTTGGGACACGTGGTTTCTAGTGAAAGCATTCAAGTAGATCCCAAGAAAATTGAGGCTGTAACTGATTGGCTTAGGCCTACAATAGTCACTGAGGTGCGAAGTTTTCTGGGCCTAGCTGACTACTATAGGCGTTTTGTGCAGGATTTTTCCAAGATAGCAGCTCCCCTAACTAAGTTAACTCGAAAGAATGTTCCATTCATTTGGACAGATGATTGTGAGGAGAGTTTTCAGAAGCTTAAGGAGTGTTTAACCACCGCCCCGGTGTTGACACTACCGATGAGTGGTGAAGGATATACCGTGTACTGTGATACCTCCAGAGTTGGCTTAGGGTGTGTTTTGATGCAGAATGGAAAAGTAGTGGTTTATGCTTCAAGGCAGTTAAAGAGGCATGAACAGAACTACCCCACCCATGATTTGGAAATGGCGGCTGTAGTCTTTGCACTAAAGATTTGGAGACACTACCTGTATGGTGAAGTGTGCGAGATATACACTGACCACAAGAGTTTGAATTACATCTTCCAACAGAGGGATTTAAATTTGAGATAGAGGAGATGGATGGAGCTTCTGAAGGACTATGACTGCACCATCCAGTACCACCCTAGGAAGGCTAATGTAGTAGCAGATGCTTTGGGCTAGGTCTTGTGTCAAACACCATTTACACCTCGAGAGCTTTTCATAAACACCAAGAACACCAAAATCTATTGAGCAGTTTGCCCAATTTTTATCCGGGAAGTTTTAGCCCGTTTCAATTTTTTGGACTAGATTTCTCGCAAACCGTGAACCCCACTAGAAAACCGAGAGTACCGGAATGCTCCACTCATCGAGACCTTCGCGGCAATATAAATTTCAAAATTTTCTGATATTATTTTTCAGTGGGTCCCACGAAACTTCATAGTATTTTTTCGAGTACTAAATGAGCTTAGAAAATTCTGTAAAAATTATGTACTAACCCCCATGTTGTGGGCTTCGTGTAGGTCTGTAAATTTCCGGTCAGACAGATAGGCTACCAAAAAGTCTTAGAATTGGGTCAAGATTTTGGCTACCCCACCATTGTCAGACGTCTCGAGTGCGTCCCTGGGGTCAGAATCGGCATAGATAAACCCGAACCTTACTTTTTCTTAATTGTTTAGTGCTTGAATTGGATTAGAAATTCGTAAAATATTCATGGTAGCTCAGAAAATTATGATTCCTTTTGCATTAGCTTAGTAATATTGCTAAGGACCGCAGGGCAAAGTTTTAGAATTTTTAGAGCTCATTTGGTTAGTTTTTGCAAAAGGGTCAATTATAGGGACTAAACTGTAATTTTACATATTATGATTGATGACTGTTTGGATGGGCCCAGGAGGGGTTGTGTGATGTGATTGAGTTATGAGTGTATGATTTGTAGATATAGAAGTGCGTTTTTAGCCCTTTTGCAGGTTGGGTAGGTCCTAGGTACAGGGGAGACTCTGCTAGATTTTTGGCACGACTTAGGACATCTTTGATCTTTTTCTTAGTTTGTATTGAGTCAAAAGTATAAAATAATTATAATAAAATTTTCAGGTGAGCCGGAACAGCCTTCCTCCTCCGCCCAACCGCCACAGTGACTGCGGTTAAGTCTGTGAGTAAAATATTAATTTTAATTGTAATTTCAATATTATTATATGTTCAAACATGCCCATGCATCACTTATATATATATATATATATCTATATAGTTAAACTCTAGGCACGTTTTATGTTACATTCACAACTGTTAAAGTGCCATGGATGTTATTTGTGGTAATTTAGAGCAGTTTGCGTGCGTTGACGTGCATGTGATATAGTGTTGGATATGGACAGGACGGATAGACACGGCTTAAGATCTTCGCTGGGACCCAGTCCTTCGGGGTAGACACGGCTTGAGTTCTTTGCTGAGACCCCGTATTTGGTTTATTAAGCGAAAGTCCGGCTTGAGATCTTGCTGGCAGAGGTTGGATTAAGAGGGCTGTATAAGGGATCAGCTCCCATATATGTATTGTTTGACACTCTCGGGTGTGTGAGTGCTCCAAATTCCTTTTTGATGTGATTTGTATGAAATTTTTGACGATGTTGCATTTCACTCTACAGGGTGCATTAGCTTTAGATAGCTATAGAGATTATGGTTAAAATTGATATTTTACTCTCTGAGTCGAACGCTTACTCTTGTTCATTTATTTTTCCAGGCTACAGAAGGATTATTGTTGTGGTTAACCTGCTTGTATAATTCTGTTAACTCCTAGAAATTTCTTCATGTGTTAGAAATATTTATTTAATTGCGTCTGTAATATAATTGCCATGTTGGAATTGTAAACTTATTAAATGCATGTATGGTTGGATTGGATAAGGGAGCCAAGCTCCCATTTATTTTTACGACATTTGATTATGTGGAGAGTGAGCTGAGCTCCCCAGTTTATTATATATTGTGTTTACAGGTCGGGCGAGTCAAAAACTCCCCGTTAAATGGCCCATGTTATGGCCGGACTCTGTCCGGTTGAATTCTTAAAATTGGGCCCAAATGGGCCTTAGAGTTGAGTTGAGTAATAGTTAGGCTTACTATGGACCTCGGGAGCTTTAGGCTGGCCCAGGTCCTAGTTTCGGTCTGGCCCATAGTGTCACGACCCACAATTCTGAACTGTGACCGGCGCATAATTTAAGTATTCTTAAATCATGCAAGCCTTATCAGAGTATCTTGAATGAATATATTGTCACTTACTAATCCCAAAAATAGACAAAATCCAAATAAACAAAATGCTGAATAAATATCATAAATATCCCATAAGTAAACTGCGGAGCCTCTAAGGATTTCAAATAAAGACTTAAACTGTTCAATAAACTAAACTAATTATTAGCCCGAGAAAACATAAATTCGGGCATACCATGAGAACAAATCAAGTTATCCCTCTCCAGAAAATGGACTGAATATTTGGATCAGCTGCAGAATTCTCACGATGCAAAAGCAGATAATGACAGAAAACGTGGTTTGAGCTAGATGCTCAGTGAATGATAATTATAGCACACAACGAAATAGGAACAGGCAGATGCTTGATTAATTTCACAATAAATTTTCTATTCAATAAAATCATGCTCATGCTGTCAAAATCATTAATAAAATAACTTCATAAAATATATATATAAAAGAAATTCATTCAATAAAAATTTTATGGTACAGTGCACCAGGGTGATGATACCCCACATCACCAAAGGCCAGATAGTAAGCGCGCTATCAGATATTAGATACCTTCCTCCTCCTTCACAGATATCAATGCATATGATACTAATGCAAACCATAAACTGCAATGATGCATGACTCGACAATGCAACCTAATACCGTGATAGTCCACACGGTGGGGCCAAATAACAGAAACAGATACTGGGCACAGGTACCAATTCAAAATAGAAAAAATCAATTTGTACAAATCAATCAAAATCAATTAAAAAAATTTCAAATAGCAAATAATAACTGATAGTGCAATTCTAATAGTGTATTTTAATAATTTCAGAGAGTCAATAAAATCAAATCAATCTCAAATCAATTCAATGTAATACATCGGTAAATTTTATAATCAAGTATCAATCAATATAAATACATTAAAGGCCTGTTCTCGGAATCCTAATGGGTCTAATGCAAAGATAGTTGACAAAATCAATTATTTAATTAAAATTGAAATAAAATTCAATAATAAAATAAAACTCTAGAAAATCACATATAAAATAATTGTTAAAATATTGATTTAAAATTTCATTTAATAATAAACTTAATGCTAAGAAATTTTAAAAGAGACTAAAACGGTGTTATGTACTATAATTACCACTCACCTAGAACCTCCAAGACAATAGTTATTTTCAATGGAAGAGAGACAATTTCAATTGACTAATTGAATATTCAAATCTCCTACACACTTAAAATATTAAAAAATATCAAAAATAATAAAATAAAATAACATATATATATATATATAACAATCAATTATTGTTCAACAGTAATTAGATCAACCCAATTCAATACTAATGATCAAAGAAAAAAATAAATAAATTTCTAGGGTGGTTGTAACAAATCAATGAAAGAAAATAAAATCAAATTCACTCATTATTGAATAAATAATAAGAATTTTTACCTTGAAAATAAAATCGAATGTGATGAATAGAGAAGTAAAAATTTAGGGATTCTCTGTTGAGAGTATTTGATAGAAAAAGGAGGTGACAAATAAGTTTTGAGAGCAAAGTTTAGCAGAAGAGATTATTAGGGTATATATATATTTCAAGAGTTCTATTAGGTGTAGAATGGGATAAGAGTTATTATTGAACTGGTTGTTCAAATTGCAGATATATATTTAATTTCAAGAATAAAAAATATATATATATATCTAAAAATAAATAAACAGACCATCAAATGAAATATATATATTTTTTATAAATATATTAAATTATTGTTAGCTAATTAAAATAAAATAATAATAAATAATAAATGTATATGGGTTTCCACACATAAGTTGGGTCGTGACATCTAAACTTATTGATGTGATTACTTATACTGTATTTATTTTCTTTGAATAAATAACACACTTCTGCGATTCCAAAAATGTGGATTTCAAATATGGTAAATTAATATGATAATTTAGGGATGACTACAATGAGTTAAATAAAAGGTAGTGCTACAACAATATGAAAAAACTCACTTGCAATTAAGCTTATGGCTTTATAATTACTAAAATTAAAAAGCTCTTGATATGCATAATGAAGAAAGTTTACAACATGAAAATCAATTTTAAGAAAAAAAGCAATTTATACCCAAGATGAGTTGAAGATTGAAAAATTGGAAGATTTAAATCAAAACTTACATGAAGATTGATAAATCAAAGACATTTAATAATTTAAGGTTTACATTGTTGATGAATTTTGAGTCAATGTAAATATATAGTTGTTAGGGTGTGACTCAAAATCATAATGGAATTTGAAGAAGAAATATTTTCCTATTTTGAGTAGAATAATATTTTCCAAATGAATGAGAGCATTATAGGAGATGTTATTTAATTTTAATCCGTGGATGGAGAAAAAACAAATAGTTTAAGAAGAATAGACTCTTGTCCATTATTAAAAGGATATTACCTGTATAAAACATTCTTTATGGTGCATTGTTTATTAAGAATCTGAATAAGAAAAATATTGTTTGTGGTGTCGCAATGACTTTGCGGTCACCGGACGATTCTCACCGAAGTGGGAAAAGTGAGGAGTCGTCACTTTAATTTTGAGGGAAATTAAAGAAAACCATTTGTAAAAAAAACCACTTTGAAAACAGAGATTCTAGGTTCGAGGTCTGTATACGGGTAGAGAAGGTGTTAAGCACCCCACCTCGTCCCTCAACTAGGGTAAGCAGATTTAATGTTATGCTCTTTATAAATTGATAATTTAGGGGTTAGAATGATGATGTTAATCCTTTGTACGGATGAAAGGAATATTTAATATTTCACTATTTTATGTTGCCCAAGAACACGAGTACATGAGATGGCCCTTCAGTGAATAGGTGCTGTGTAATGAATTTTTATTGGGGGTTAATTTGAATACTAAAGTTGTGATATTTTAGTTTAAATTCAAGCTAAGAGAATTCGGGTAAGAACTCTCTCCCGATCTCTTAATGTATTCTGTTAAAATTTAGCGGATTTCGGGTAAGAATTCTCCTCCGATCTCTACATATTTTTAAGATTTTTTTTTTTGCCGAGAATTCGGATAAGAACTCTCCTCCGATCTCTTGATATGTTGCGTTAAAAAAATTTATGCTAAGTTCTGGTAAGAACTCTCCCCAGATCTTTTAATATTTTGCGTTAAAAAAATTAGGCTGAGTTCGAATAAGAACTCTCTCCCGATCTCTTAATGTATTGCATTAAAAATAAGGCTAAGTACAGGTAAGAACTCTCCCGATCTCTTAATGTATTGCGTTAAAAATTAGACTGAGTTCGGGTAAGAACTCTCCCCCGATCTCTTAATATATTGCGTTAAAAATTAGACTGAGTTCGGGTAAGAACTCTCCCCCGATCTCTTAATATATTTATTAGAATTAGGCTGAGTTCGGGTAAGAACTCTCTCCCAATCTCTTAGTATGTTGCGTTAAAAAATTAGGCTGAGTTTGAGTAAGAACTCTCCCCCGATCTCTTAGTATGTTGTGTTAAAAAAAATTAGGCTGAGTTCGAGTAAGAACTTTCCCCTGATCTCTTGATATTTTTATTAGAATGGTGTTTTATAAGAACTTCGAACTAAGGATTCAGGCAAAAGGTCCTTTTTTACCCCATTTATATGGAAATGAAGTACCGGAGACACAGGAGACTCATGTATAAAGCTTTTCCTAGCCTACGGGACCTTGTAACTAGATGGCAAACAATAGGCCAAACTCCTTGTTGATCTTTCACATGATCGCTTTGTCAGAACTCTTTGATTCGTGACATTCGATCTCTTTTTGGTCACTCACCCAGGGTCTGAACTTATCTTGATTCCCGATCTATTGTCTTATATCCTGGGTTCGTTCCAAGGCCCGATCTCATGACTTATTTGTTTGACCTAATCTTGTTTCCATCCTATTTGACCTTTGCTACACCTATCTTTCTTTATCATTTTTTATTTATTTAGACCAATAACCTTCATGTTAAAGTACTCCTGCCTATATTCTTTAGAGTATTCATGAGTCGCCGAGGACTCAAACTTCTACTCTCGAAAGGATTGAA
The DNA here is from genome assembly GCF_030052815.1 of Hevea brasiliensis. Taxonomy (NCBI): domain Eukaryota; kingdom Viridiplantae; phylum Streptophyta; class Magnoliopsida; order Malpighiales; family Euphorbiaceae; genus Hevea; species Hevea brasiliensis. The sequence continues at coordinate 114,893,945 of NC_079497.1, read as the reverse complement.
AACAAGATAACGATAAATGGAGTTTACGAATGAATTAAAAAGAAGGCACAAGAAATAACTACGGGCCTAGATAGCCTATTCTGAGATTTAGTGTGACTGGATATGAAAAAACTTTAAAAGAAAACTGGGGAAAACAAACCAAGGGTATTCAACGAAATGACAGTTTACACACTTACCTGTGGAAAGTTGAGGAGGCAGGCGAGTTGACCCCGGTATCTACAAATCTTAGAGAGGTGAAAGCTGATGGCCAAAGGACTTGAGCTCACCTGAGGTAATGGGAATAGATTGGAACGAAATTGAGCTCGGAGGGTATTGCATAGATACTAGGGCAGTGGGAATGAGGCAGAGTGAAGATGGTTTCACAGAGTAGTGCACAATTACTAAAAATGAAAATTTCAACATTTAGAGCTCCTTTTGATGAAATATTTCAGAAAACTGGTTTCTAAAGTTTCTCAACACTTTGAAATTTCCGAATGACAAGCAAGACTTAATCAAAGCCCAGAATCTTTCCACGATAATCACCACCTTCCCTTTCTACAGTGTTGCATGCAGGTATTTATAGGGAATGGGTGTCCAAAATGGAGGGTCAGGATCTTATTAGGGGGAGACGGAAGACTGAGATTCAAAAGGACATAATCTGATGTCTGAGAATTAAAGAGAATCAAAATGAAGAGTCAGGATTCCGTTCAGAATATCTGTCCTTTTTCCCCTTAATCCAACAGTCAAAGATCTTGCCGTACGAAATGAATCCAAAGGCTGGGAATAAAAGGTGTCGAATCTGTCATCTGCTTTTGATCTAAGGGCTCCAGATCCATCCTTACAATTATAATCAACGGTGTAGATCAGGATGTACAGGGCTGCTTTAACCGTTTTGGCGTCTGGCTGCTAAGAGGGTGTCCTTGCTAATGAGATGTGTGGTGAGAATCTGATCATGCTTGCAATGCTTTAACTAACTCGGATCTAATGGTGGGGGAAGCTAATTGAAGGCCATGATTGGTAGTTATTCAACTCCCTGAGTTCTCCGATGTTACGGGTCATTCCTTGCTTTTCCGATCTTCCCATTATGACCATCCCCTTTTTAGGGTCATTATTCCGATCTCTATCTCTTATATCGGGTCCCTTCTTATTTCCCAATCTTTCTCATTCCTGATCTTTCCTTTCTATCTAACTTGCATTGATTATTTTTTCAATCTCCGATAAGTGTACTCGATCTGATCCCTAGACAAATCGCCATTCGCCGATTCGTAGATTTGGAAATTTGTTTAATCTGATGACCTTAGTTGATCGATCTCATTTATCCGATTTTTTACTATGTTTCTGGAACCTTCTTGTGACGTGTCAAAGAGGCGGCCCGATCTCGCTAACCGATGCGTTACTTGGGACTTCGTGAGCATTTAATGCTCAGAAGGGTATAAATAGGGGAGAGGTGAGTCATTTGTTTCCTTATGTCATTTTCAGACCTTCCCCTAGCGATTTCAACACTTTCTCTCACTTTCTAAAGTTTTCAGGCACCGATTCACACTCTAGTAAGGGTTTTGATCTTTTCTCAATTAATTTTCCTTTTTATTTTGTGAAAATGAGTGGTACTGAGGGTCAGAGAGCTGCGAGCCAGCCTTTCATCCATATTTCATGTACCTAGGAAGAAGACAACGCGATTAGACCAATCGGACTATCCAGCACAGCCATCATTCCTATTACTGGTCCGGCTATCAAACCAAAGCTTGGAACGTCTTCGAGAAAGAAGAACCTGCCAGTTGATGAGCTGTCGTCAGTCCTTAGAGAGACTGATCTCCAATCCATAAGTCAAGAATACAATCTGCGGATCGACTCTTTCGAACTGATCAGATGTTATGGCAATCTTCTGGCCGATAATTTCTTTGAAGAAGGCGAACTTATTATAGTGTACGAGGAGCAACTGAAGTCTGGGCTCCGTTTTCCCTTGGATGAATTTTACAAGGCCGTCCTAAAATTCTATCATGTCTCGGTAGCTCAAGTGCTTCCGAACTCCTAACGGACATTAGTAGCCTCCAGAGGCCTCTGCCGAGACAAGAAATTGGAGCCCATAGTTAGGGTCTTTGCCGAGATGCATAGGCTTGCCCGAAGAAAGGATGACGAATTCTGGTTCTTTCAGGCGAAGCCAAACTGCGGGCTTTTCACCGATCTCCCGTCTTCGCTGAAGAATTGGAAGGATCGATTTTTCATCCTTAGGAGCAAGGATCAAAATGGCTTTGAGGGGATCCCACGTAAATAGAATTATTTAGTCCCCCAAGTCCCTAAGAAGCTTACTTTAAATAAAGACGAAGATGCCATGGTGAAGGAATTAAAAACTCAGGCGACCACCCATAAATATTCATGCTTAGATGCGGTCATGGCCGAATTGAAATGGTGGATGATGCGGCTGATCTCCGACAAAGATTACGAGCTTCAGCTTTCTGACCTCGATCCTGCTACAGGTACAATCCAGATCTCTAGTCTCTCAATCTTAGCGAACTCACTGACTTCTCCTTTGTGCAGGTATAGCGGGTGGCGACGCTTCCAAAGAGAGCTGCAAGCGAAAGAGGGAGGTCTCCCAAAAAGTACGAGCGATGAAAGGGGCTACTGCCACCGCTGCTCAGACACCTCGACAAGACTTGGTAGAAGTATCGAGCTCCCCTCCTTAATCTCAGGAGTAGCCGGTCTCAGAAGTAGAGGTCGTCGTCTCTCCTCCTCAGCGGATTGAATGTCTGCCTCCTCCGATCTCTTCCAAACTAAAAGGGGAGTCTTCTGGCCCTACTGTTAGAACGCTCTTCCGAGGATCTCAACTTCTTATCCAATCGCTGGAAAGAAACCGTTCCACCCGAGGAAATCCTGGTCTTGCTAAGGTCATGGGTGCTTCCATCTGCTTCCAAGAAGATCGGAACTGGTTGGCTGAGGAGAGTATTAATGATATTCTAACTTAAACAATGAGTTTGGGCTTGGAGGCTTTTGCAAACCAACACGTGATCAGAGAAAAAGCCCACGTCTTAAGGAAGGAGATTCTTCAAGCGGTCTAGAATGCATCAGCTGCAAAGGCTTAGCTCTCCTCTGCCAATGATTACATCGCCAAACTGGAAGATTGGGTGAAGTATTGTGAAGAGAGGATAGCTGAAGTGGAGTGGGAACTTGAAGTCTACCAGGCTGGTCGATCTGCCAATCTCGCTCATTTTGCTAAGAAACTTCGGACGAAGGAGGAGGAGCTCCAAGCAAAGGAGGAGAAGAGCACTACAAAAGAGGCTGGGGCATATGTGAACGCCCATAATAACCTCCTGTCTAAACTAAAGAAGCGTTATCCTGAGGAGGACTTCTCCTGGATGGATAAGCTCATCTCATAGGTCGAGGAGGACAGTGATGAGGAGCCTGAGGGTGAGGAGGGAGAGAGGAATGTAACTGGGGCGCAGGGCGGAGCAAACCCCCCTTGCTAATTGACTTATATACATTTTATTTTTGAAATGAATTGAAGTCTTTTATATTCCAGTTCTTGACGAGAACGAAAAGCATCCAAACCAAACTATCTGAGTACTTAATTGATTGAATACAGTTAAACATTTAACCTAAGAGTGACTATTAAACAAAAGATATCAAATTACTCCAAGAGATCGGAAAAAAGTTACACGCGAACATGAGATCAGACGGAGCCATAACCAAATATCAACTGGAACTTTAGAATATTAGAATTGCAAAGATTTGACAATGACTTAAACTTTTAAGGTCGGAACCATTATTAGACCGAATAAAAACCTTTACTTCATTTTGAGGAATATCTAGGCAATTCGAGCGAGAAGCCCGATCACAATATTAGTCAAATGAAATTCTGCGATATTTGTATATAGAGAGATCGGAGAACAACAACAGGCAAGATTTGATGGTCCGAAGACCCAATATTGACTCGAATTCATCTGATAAAGACCAAGAGATCGAAAAGCAATCTAACTTGAGTGAGAGATCGATTTGTTCCAGGGACGAGCGATCAGCAATTTTGGAAAAACTACCTATGACTGGGACATCGGTCGAGAACAGATACTAAAGTTTCAATTTTAAAAGATTCTTGCTTTCGAAGGTCGGCCAAAATATGGTATCAACATGTGGTATATTGCAATATTAAAATATAACTAGTTTAGCTACGGCTAGAGGAGAATGATATATAAATATATATATTAAATTTTATATAAAAATTATAAATGTTAATTATGATCAAAGGTTTTTAAAAAGATTTATTAAATAAATTTTAACTTTTAATGAATCTGTATATTATCATTAAAAAAAGAAATCTAGTAGCTGTATATAGAATAAGTTATCAAATTATAATCATATATGCTAAGAGGCCGTTGAGATTCAACCTAACTAAAGTTTTTAATGATTATTCTTTTTATTTTTTCTTTTCTTAAAGAAGTTATTTTGAATTCTTTTTTATAATTGAATTTAGATATTTATTGACAAAAACAAAGGAATGTGTTATAGAGAAAAATAATAGCCCGAATCAATCACCATCATAATCAAGTTGGCATGTAAATGGAGGGAGCCATTACGTGGATTCCACCATCCCTCACCAACTTCAATATAAATAAAATCACTAATAATTATATCAATATTTTTATATCCATTAGGAGAGTGACACAGATCTTTTCAAAAAAAAAAAAAAAACTGTGAGTAAGTAAACCTTTGTATTCTATTTTGGCCAAGTTTCAAGACCTAAATAAGCTATTATTAGATGCTATATCTTGTGTAAAATAAGTAGCTACTTCATCTATTAGCTAAAACAAGCTGTTTCGTTATCCTGCTTAAGGAACTTGTCTTTCTGGATAGTGATTGAAAATCATTTGGAAGCAATTGCTGCCTTGATATACTTGCATTGCAAACTGTCTGTCCACTATGTTACAGAGAATCCCATAAGTTTACTTGGGTTGCTAGACTTTGCCAAGGTTCTGAATTACTGAAGACTCTCTGGGCATCCTGCTGAAGTGTGGATATTAAACACCAGGCTCTCTACAAGATTTCTCTGGCCTCATAGATGAGTTTCTGTTACCCTAATTGAAAATTCGCCACAAACATGCTGAGGTTTGCTTTGGTGTAGGAGATGATATTCCTTTTTCTACAGATTATATTTAGCATTTTGCATATTGTCTTTTGAAATTTGAAGACTGCTGCTAGAATGCAATAGTTCAAGCAGCAATGCCATCAGTTCATTCTTGCAGCAGGAAATCACAATAACTGGCGGAACAGATTATGAACAGGTTAAGATTCAACGACTACACAAATTTCATTTCAAAAATTGTACAGAAACAGAAGTTTTTCCCCTCTTCTACAACAATATATAATGCAATCACATACAATTTTGGTGTTCACATTACGTAGGATATAACGACAATGTAAAACATAACAATACTTGACCAGTGAAAAGTATTGCATTCTCAGTTTGATTCATCTTTCAACTTGGTTTTGCAAATTCAGCAGCCTTTATGCAGTCAGCGATTCATGTTCACCATCTGTTATTGATCTCTGGCTTTGAAATTTCTTTATGCACCTCTGTCTTCATTTCCATTACTTCCTATACTTTTAGACTTCCCAATTTTGCATCCAGTCACACTTTTCCCAGGTTTATAAATGGTTATCTGGCTCTTCTTAATTATTTTCAGTGCCAATGATTCAGCGGAACTACAACATCCAGAGGCAAAAGGACATCCTCATGCCAGTCAAGAACTTTGAATTCAACATCTTCATACACCACGCTGTAAACTTGTTTCCTTGTCAAACTGAGACACAGTACCAGTATAGTAATGGGGTCCAAATAACTTTTAACTGCCCTTCCATCCAACCATTCACCAAAAACTGTATTGCTAAGAAATTCTGCATCTAGACTTGTGTTTCTTTGCGATTCTGCATCACTCACATTTCTTGAGAGAAAAGAGAACTGTCACCTGGAGAGATGTCTGGCTACCCATTTATAACAATGGCAGATCCCCTGTAGCTCAAAAACACCCGTCGGTAAAGACTCTGATACTGGCTCCGTTGAACAGCTTGTTAAAGGAGTTGACAAATGTAAACAATTCTAAATAACTCTTCAATAAGTATTATTCAACAGCTGGAAGCTTTAGAGGCTAAGCGCTAATTAAATCATGCATGAAATGTGGAAAGAAAGGACTGGCAAGCACATAAATCGCGGACACACAATACATAGTTTCAAGCATTGTCTCTCTTAAGTTAAATGTCAGCCAGTCAAATTATTGGTGGATTGCCAGAAAACCTATGTTCATCGGTAAGATTTTCCCATTGCTGTAGTCATGGGTGACTTATTATGAAAGACAAGTCTATCATGCCTTTGATAAAGGCATTCTTTGGATGCAGATATGGCAAGCAGTCCTGTTTTTGAAAAACTACAGTGCAACAACTAAACAGCTTTCCTGGAACCAATTACTTTGTAAAAGGTTCCAAACAACCACCACAAAATATCTATGTTGAAGCTTCATATTTCCACGATCTACGCGTTGTATAAATTATTGTAGGTGTTTCAAATTCATGAAGTTCAAAGAAATTTACTTTCGCAATCTTTGACCTCTCCTACCTAACCTAATCTTGAGAAACTTGAGACCCTAATAAGTCATAAAAATGCAGATGTTGTCAATCATTTTCCACCATTTTTATCTGGTTGACTAAGAGAGCTTACTCTTCGAGCTTATTGAGCTTTGCCCTTGAACAGGCTATATAGCCTTTTAATATTACATCCTTCTGTGCTTTTACATTCTCCATATTCCCCTTCATTAATTTTCATAAATGATTCATTCATTCCAAAAGAAGACATTGCAAATGGCTAAGCTGCTACAAAGCCTGAAACATTACTGAAGCTATAAGTCAAAGATGACAAAGAAAGGCCCACATCAACACCAAAACAATTCACCCAGAGGGGAGGACAGAAGAAAAGTAAACAGCTTAAGCTAAACTAACTATGATTACAGCGAGCAGGAAGAAACAAGAGCAAAAACTCTACAGATTGCTCAAATAGCAGCAGCTAAGACTAAACATCAATTCCCCAAGTTCTACAAAGTGAAAGTTGGGTTAAGTTTTACTTGAAAGAACATAATCTTAATCATCCCTGAGATTGATTTCTTCTGGAGATGAGACTTCAGACTTGCCCCATAGATATCCCATCTGCCAGCCGCCTAAAGGTCTTATTATTTTGCTTTTCAACCATTAGATTTCGCAAAAAATTTTAAAAACGCTATGCTTTGATTCACATGGTTGCTACACATTATGCACTTGATATCATGAGTTACCCAACCCCATTTAATTTGATTATCCATGGTAGGCAAACATTCATGCCTAGGACTTGGAATCGAGTTTAAGCTCCACGACAGCATATACTAGCCAACTTTGTTCTTAAAGATTAAGAAGCGAACCCAGAAATGGTAATCACTAATCAAGGAAACACCTCACCATAAAAAAACTCAGCTTCTTCTTATAACCCTAGTTTAGTAATGATAAAATAATAAAAAATTATAAAAAAAATATTTTTAAAATAAAAAAATTATAAAATAAAGTAATTATTTTTTTAAATAAAACATTATATTTTCTCATATTATAATAATCTATTCAAATAATAATAATAAAAAAATTAAATTTTCTTTTCTCATCATTTTGTTTATTTGATTTCCATTTTATTTTTCCTGCATAATTTCAAGATTCAAACAAAAGGTCTTCTCCAAATAGCAAGTCAAACCCAAATACCAAGGCCCAAGCTCTTTTCAATACTCTCCTTAAAACGCCCCGTTTCACTAGAACCAAGTAAATGTTGATGAAGGGCCATCATCAAGCAAATGAATGATGAAATTTAACCATCTGATAAAATATTTAAATTTATTTTTCTTTAATATAACATTAAAATATTTATAAATATTATTATAAAATATGTTAAATTTAATTATTTATACATAAAATTTAAATGTCATCCCACCTAAATTTGGCACTAATATTATTTTTTAAATTTAATTATATATTATTTAAACTCTTTACAATAAAGTCTCATTAAATTAAATATCTAAAAATACTCGATTCATTATCATTTCAATGTGTATTCATAGAATGGTGGATAAGTTGGAGGTATTGAACATTGAGTGATGGTGCAAAAATTTAACAATTTGAAGAGTTTCTTTTCTTTGAGGAGAATGCAAGCAAGCTACTTCTAATAGCCAATGAATAATTATGCTTCCTTCTTGTATTCTTGTTTTTTCATTACCATTAGATTGAAATCATTTCCTACTTCTCCCCAAAGCATACTATCCCCTTCTTTTTTTTTCTTTGTAATAAAAAATTAAGTACGCACATCATTTGTAAATTAAATTAATTTGGTGTAAAAATTTTGTGTTACGAGTAAACCTACTCCCTTGAATTAGTTTTTAAGGCAAAATTAAGCTCTGTCATTTTCTTTATATGGTATCAAAACTTATCATACTTTAATGTTTGACCATTCACTCATAAATATATTTGCTTCGAATGTTCATGTCTAAATGTGAAAAGACGTGCGATCTTATATTTATTTGAAATAAAGACTTTATACTATATATAAAATTTAAATAAATTTTCTCTCTTAAACTAACTTTTGGGTAAAATTAGAACATGTATATTTTATATACAGTGGTATAATTATAAATAAATATATAATTTAATTTTGAATATTTTATATGCATATAATTATAGATGAAATCCACCTAATTTTTTTTTTAATAATGTGAATGTGGAAGCAAACATTTCATTGCTTTTGAATATAAAAATGCAAAAACCATTTATTATATATATATAAAAAAATGAAAACCCACATTTTAAAAAAGAAGAGGTGAATAAAGAAACAGGGACACAGTGGAGGAAGAAGACGACTTAAACTGGGTCAGACCTCACGTGACAGCTACAGGAAGAAGCTCGAATCAAAATGGAGTTCCTGTGATATCTTTCAATTTCAAAATTTGAATCTAATCTACATTGGTCACCTTCTTGTGTTGGGTGTTGTTGTACACCAATATAAATAAATGCTACTTAATATTTTCTCTATCTCCACTATTCTATACAAGATAACAATGGGTCAAATTTTTATAATATTAAAATAAATTTAAATAATATAAAATTAAATAATTTAAAATAAATTTAAATTTGAAAAATAGTATGAAATAAAAACAATCAGCTCAGAGAGGTGGCCAAAGTTTTTTTTTTTATTAGAAAATTATGATTTACATTGATGTCATCTTTGTATTTTTACTCAACGTAGATAGTTTAATTATAAAAATCCTCATTTTTTATTAATTAAAGTTGATGAATTTATTTTAAATATACATAAATTATTTCAAAAATATCACTAATTATAAATATCAAAAGGAATATGTTTGTATTAATTATTAGTCTTTCTAAAGAAAAAGAAAAATGGTTACATTTGCCACTTCTCCCTTCTTTCTCTTCATATAAATTTTTTTAGATTTGGGTCATTTCTCTGTCTTTCTTCTGCAGTTTTGGTCATTAAGCTCATTAAGCTGCTTCAGTGAGAACCAAGGAATAAGAAAATGACAACTCCTGCCAAGGAAGGCAAAAGATGGAGGTGGGTTCTTGTTAAATCTGTCTTCTTTTTCTTTTCTCTATCTCCTCGTTTCTCACATTATGATATGGGTCGTCTCTCAGTGACCACAAGAAAATGGAAGGAGAGGATAGCTTGAGGACTTTAGAATGTCTAAGAGGAAGATTGCTTGCAGAGAGACAAGCTTCAAGGGTTGCTAAAGAGGAAGCACAACGCATGGGAGATAAGGTTTGCTCTCTTCCTCTATTTGATGTTATTGCATGAAACATCTTTATGGTTCTAAATAGATATCTACAACGTACTGATTATGAGATCTCTGATTTCTTTCTTTCAGTTAATAGAACTAGAGAACAAACTAAGAGAAGAGACCAAATTGATGCAAAGGGCTGAAAAGAAGCTTAAATTCTTGAAGAAGAAGCTTGAGTCCTTGAAAATTTCTCCCACGTTTGAGGGATTAGATCTGTCAAGTTCATATGAGAATTGTGGGTCTTCTTGCACATCATCTACAAGCACATCAGGCCCCAAAGACCCTGAAGAATCTGCATTCTCTCAAGATATGAAGGATAATGTCCAAGACACAACTGCATTTTTTCAAAATCATTCTACTTTAGATTCTAACTCTGATCCTAAACTCAAAGATTCTCCACTGCACAAATCTAGCTGCCAGTATGCTTCAAGTTGTCAAGATTCAAAAGCAGATTCTCATTCTAAGAGGTAAACCCAATTCAACCTGCATTGCCTTTTTTTTAATTTCTTTATATTGTTAAAAGTAACTCATAATTTGCTAGATAGGAATTGTTTAATCTAATTGTAGATGAATGCTGATGATGTATTTCAGCTGTTCAACCTTAGAAGCTGCTAAGGAGAGAAATGGAAGATGTGAGAGTGACACAGAGGATTATGTGGATAACTCATTGGCATTAGTTCCTGTGAATGTGGCTGCACCGACCAAGACCAGTGAGTTGAAGATAGTGAACAAAAGTATTAGTGAAGTTCTTGATGCTTTAAGGCATGCCAGAGAAAAGATACAGAGCTCAATGGAGAGAAGAAACATGATTAGAGTTGGGCCAAGTTGAATGCATTGTGTGTTAATAGTAATGATGTTAGTTATAACACCTAGCAGAAAGGGACACTAAGATAGGATGGTCCTTGATTAATGTTCTTTTTGCACTGAAAGGAAATGGCCAAACAAAGATTAGGATTAGAGTGTTGGTCAAAATTAGTATTTTATTTATGAGACCACTAAATGGGTAATAAAGTTATGTGACTGTGATGATAAAGAACATGTGAAGTGAAGAATTCTTGGAGATTTTCTGTCTAGATGATGCTTTAAGCTGGGTCCCAACTTTGCTATCTACTTTTTGATTGAATCTTGAATTCTTGATGGGTTGGGTGTGGTCACTTGATGCCTGTGAGTGACCTGCATTCACATGTTGTACGATCTTGGGATTTACTAATTTGCTTTTGCAGTTTGGTGCTTTTGTTATCTGCATTAATAGAAGCTTATTCTTGACTAAAGCCTAAATGGGTCAAAAGAATGAGTTATGTTTCTGTAATTAACCTAGTCAAGCTCAAGAATATATTGTAGCAGGCGCAAGAGAATGTACAAATGCTTTTAGAAAGATGAATTAAGGCTGTGGAGACTTGGACAGTTGCAAGGGAACCATTTTCAAAGAATTCAAAGGTTTTGGAAGAACTCGAAAGTTAAAAAACATAAAATAGTGAATGAGGATTTTGTAAGTAATCGTAATTATGCATAAACAAACTTACATATAGGTGTGCTGTCCCATCATTATCATGTGATTCAGATTTCAGATAGTCTGGATTATGCACTCCCAAGTTAATGCAAGGTGTCCTATTCAAAGGCATTTCATCGATCCTAGGAGCCTCGTGAGTGAGCAGCCAAGCCTAGGAGTACCGTTTGTTTTTTTTTCCCCTCAAACCTGCATTTTTTTTTTTATAATGGATTTTTATCAGTACTCAATTTAAAATCTCATCAAATTTCATTGATTGCATATTGAATTATTATTGATAATGTAAAGATTTATTTACCTGGACTTGGTGAAGATTCTAAATTGAATTGAAATCAGCTTGAGTCAAATTCGAAATTAGTCTCGTCAATGGTTTAAGGGCATAAATCAACCTTGAACTTAATAAAAAAGTGTCAATTTTGATTTCTCTCCTCTTAACCCTAAATTGAAATAGGACAAGATTAATGATTTGGCCCAGTGATCCAATTATAGTACCAATTTTATTAAAAAAAATTAAAAGAAAAAAGCATGATGTGGTGGACATAGGAAGGTACCACATCGACAAAATCAATCCAAACCGCTTAAAAATCAAAATCAAAATTGAAATTAAAACTACTATTAAATGAGATTGAAATAGACTCTAAACCAACTTGAATCAAAATTTGCTAGAATTATCTAGGATTTATACGATTTTGATTCATTCATTTTCTCAATAATGAATCACCAGTCCAAAATCTACTCAAACCGAATCGGTTGCCAAGTCTATGTTCACCCATTATCCGAGGCCCTTGATATATTCATTGAAGTTAACGAGGCGCAGATGTAGCCTTACTGTAAACCAAAAAAGGTTTTAGAAAAGAGTAGAAAGTAGAAACAGCAATGAGAGAAAGGCTTAGTATACTATCCACCAAACCCAAACTACATCTTTTGCATCCAAGGGAGATTCTTTTTCCTTTTTGCCTACTTATGAAGCTCAATGCATAAAACTTGTTCCTCCAATTTCAATCAGCTTTAAACGCTAAAGAACTTAAAATTGGTGTTGAAGTTATAAAATTGAAGAATTAGGGTATCCTCTAAAACAACCACACCACCAAAATATATGCACGTGGATATACATCAGAAGAGTCTCTTCACATACATACATATATATATAGCATTGCCAGCTGAAACCACTTGACTGAGATATCAGGTATGCACTAACTGACATCCATTGTCTTCTTGTAACCATACAATAAATTATTATACTTTCATTAATGCCATTCAACTGGTGGTGCTTCTCTCTCATTTTTTTTTTTTTTTGGTTTTGTTTTCTGTATTTGGATGGCGGGTTGTGGCAGATGACATATGATATGAAGCAATATTTAGTGATAATGAAGTAGCCCAGTTGCAGACCAAGTTGATGTGAGTATATGCATTAGCTGTTTCAATATGCGGTGACGTTCTAGTGCATGTACCCACCACCTATCCTCTTCAGTTTCTCCACTGGACCCCCCTTGTCTCATGGTCCTGTTGTAGAGAATGCATCCATATGAATCCCTCTCTCTCTCTCTTTCGTTTTTCTTTTCTCTTTTTCTTGTAATAATAATGAACGAGGAAAAGACCCATCTTTGCTCCATGCAACAAGAACGTACAAAAATGTGGGACAATGGATTCTACTTCTAGCTACCTAGATAGCAAGTATTATAATGAGGCTGGCTTTGCTTAATTTTTTTTAGCTCCAACTATGCATTTGCTTGTTTATATTTCATATTTTAGAATTGTCTGACAACTGAGGATGGCTATCTATCCTAAACCCAAGAATGAGTTATCATTTAACTATTTTTTTCAATATAATTGAAGAAGAGAAGGAAAACAGAAACTGAGAATGGAAGTTGCCTAAGATGGTGGGTTATTAAACCCCCAAAAATCTCAGCCGTGGAATGGAAAACTATAGGAACCCCACTAGGCCACAACACAAAAGACAAAGCAACAAAAGAACAGCAATGTCAGGCATTTTAATTTAAATCTCTTTATTTCCCATGCTTGGATCTCATCTGACAACAGAAGTGAAGATCTTCTGCCTGAAAACTCCAAACCCTTCTCTTATCCTTTGCTCCATTGATCTCTCTGATCTCAGAACAGACTCTGTCACTACCAAATCCATGTCTTCTTTTACAGCTAAGTCTGTTTATTGAAATATGGCACACATGAAAGGACCAAACGTACTCTACCCAGATTCAAGGTACATAGCACCAGCACGCCTCCATGTTCTCTGAACTACAATAAAACCCATTGCCTTCTTGTCTCAATATACATTTTTCAGTTCACTTAGCCCATACCCTTTTGGTCTTTATTTCTCAATTGTACTTATTGATGCTATCCGGCTCAGGTCACCGTATAGCTTCAGTTTTGATTGGAGGATTGGAGCATAAGCAGAAACTGGATTTTGAGATTGGTTTACGTGGTCTTTTAAATAAATATGAATGTATAAGTTACATCCTAATCTTGCAGTCTTTGGTTTAAGTGTGATCTCTTGAAAATGGTTAAACCTTGTTGGAGGCCTCGTGTTGACGATGATGCCAGTGGGAAGGTTGATGGATTGTTGGGGTACAAAGACTTGGGGAACCATCTTTATGGAGAGTTCTCAATGGCTATAATTCAAGTCAAAAATTTATTAGAGGATCAAAGCCAACTTGAATCAGGGCCTTTGAGCTATAGCAATTCAGGTCCTCAGGGGACTTTTATTGGAGTGTATGATGGACATGCAGGAATTGAGGCTTCAAGTTTCATTCGTCACAATCTTTTCTCCAATTTCAAGGGTATGTTTCAGCTTTAATTGTTTTTGCTAATGTTTCTGCTAAAGCTAATTCTGTCGTTTGATCCCTTCAAAATGACTCAATAGCAATACAAATCAGCTCAATGATGTTTATCAAGTCAGACTATACATCATTTAATAGGTGAAGATAACTACACTTTGGTGATTTTTAGAACCAGATAGCTGAATGCTTATTGTTCTTTGTGATGCAGCATTTGTGTCTGAGCACCAGGAGGCATCAGAAAATGTTCTTAAGAAGGCTTTTTCAGCGACAGAGGAGAATTTTCTTTCTCTTATGAGAAAACAGTGGCTCAGTAGGCCCCAGATAGCATCAGTGGGATCTTGTTGTTTGGTGGGAGTTGTATGCAATGGACTGTTGTATGTTGCTAACGCTGGAGACTCTCGGGTAGTCTTAGGGAGAGCACAAAAAGGAAGCCGGAGAGTTGCAGCCATACAATTATCTAAAGAGCACAATGTAAATATAGAATCTGTGAGAAATGAACTTCGATCTTCACATCCTGATGATTCCCAGATTGTTGTCCTGAAGCACAAAGTGTGGCTTGTCAAAGGCATCATACAGGTAATATCCATTCCTAGAGCACAAAAAAGATTATCTGTATAGATGTTGCTTGTGTTAAATTGATGAAGCATTTTGGATTTCTTGATGCTTTATGACTGCAGGTTTCAAAATCCATTGGAGATGCCTATCTTAAAAATACAGAGTTCAACAAAAAGCCTCTACAGTCCAAGTATAGATTGCCTGAATCTTTCCACAAGCCAATCCTCAGTTCAGAGCCATCAGTCTTAGTCCATAAACTCCAACCAGAAGACCAGTTCCTAATATTTGCTTCTGATGGTTTACGGGAGCATCTCACCAACCAGAAAGCTGTCGACATTGTGCAAAATTTCCCTCGCAATGTAAGCCATGTTTTATAAAACAGATTTCATTACCTTAATTGCCATTATTAACGTCAAGTGTGATCACCTCAACACCTCTACTGCCGCGGATTTTTTTTTCCTGGTTTTCATGTCTAAACGACATTAGTTTTTATCCCTTGTAGAATTTATGGGTGTTCCGTAAGATGAGAAAGTAGACTATTATGTTTATTACAATACAGTTAATGGTATGGAATATGATTGTCTGAAGCCATTAACTAAGCATCTCTTTCAATGCAGGGAATTGCCAAGAGACTCGTTAAAGCCGCACTCAAGGAAGCAGCCAAAAAAAGAGAAATGAGGTATTCAGATTTGGAAAAAATTGATAGGGGGGTGAGGAGACATTTTCATGATGATATCACAGTTATGGTTGTGTTCATAGATTCTCACATGATCAATAGAAGCTCGTCCAATAATTATCCATTTTCAATTCGTGGAGGAATCACCAGCCCAGCTAACTTATAGTCTGCAAGATTCGGTGTTTCATCCCTCCAAACCCATCTATTATTTGTTGATAGAAGATGCGTTGGTTCTCCTGAGACCTAGAATGAGAGTTGTTAGAATGTTCCCTTTAACATGGAGCTTTACATGATGAATCCCCACTTGGAGAACCAAGAATGGCACTGGTGTTTCATCCCTCCAAACCTATCTATTATTTGTTGATAGAAGATGCGTTGGTTCTCCTGAGACCTAGAATGAGAGTTGTTAGAATGTTCCCTTTAACATGGAGCTTTACATGATGAATCCCCACTTGGAGAACCAAGAATGGCACTGGAAGAGTTGGGTGCAGAAAATTGGATGTGGAAACGAAGATTTAACACGCCGGGTACTTCGATATATCTTAATTGTATAGATATTTACAGCAATATGCATGCATGTTGAAAGTTTGAGGAGCCGCCAGTAGCTTGTTTTACCATGCCAATTAATCAAGATTGTGGATGTCTGATATATGCTTCATAACAAAAAAGACGGTCATACATTCATTTTCTCGCAAATATAACACCCAACTATTAGGAACACAAGTTTTTTTTTTTTCAACTACAATTTTGCTCTCACGTTATATACATACAATTATTATGGATACATTATTTAATTGAATGATATTGTATAGCATTTTCTATATCTATATTAATTTATTTAAAATATTTTTAAAATGTTTACAAAAGATAAAGTAAAAATATAATATAAAGAATAAATAATAACATAAAAAATAAAAAATAAAATGTATATAAAAATTCTTATAAGATAATATTAACTAAGTGATACCTTTTTGTGTTTATGATTCCTAATTTTCTTAGTATTGATTAAATTATAACTATTGTCATAAATTTTCTATTATGAGAAATTAAATACATAATTTTATAATTATAATAAATAATTAAAAGATAACACACCCATATATTGCAATCAGTGAAAATCACATTAATCCACAGATAAATTCAATACCATTTAATAATGTTATTACTGTTTTTAGGTAGATCAGACAAAAATCTACAAGTATCGAATGGTATTTTCCTAACTAAAACTACAAAAGCTTGGCATCATATAAAATCCTCTCTCACTCACATAAGCTTTTAATTAGGTTCCCTCCTGAAATGAATCCTACAAACCAAACAACATTCGTCTTATCTTCTCATAAAATGCAACAGCCTAGGTGCTATAGCGATGCTAGAATGCAACTATTAAAATAATAATATAAAAACATTATTATAAAACAGCATTAAGTTAAATTTCACAACCACGCCATATATCATGAGCATAGAGAAGCAAACTATTACCACGTACTTAAATAATATTCACAATACAACTACTTGAAAACAGGGAAAAAAAAGTACATGTTCCACCGATCAAACCCCCCGCTTCTTCCATCCCAAAATATCTTACAACCATAGAAACATGAACCCAGACGCTGTGTTCAATATTTTTTTAACAAAAAAACACTTCAAACAAAAATGCTAAAAGATTATACAGTTAAACAAAAATCCTGATTAACAAAATATCTTCTGTTCCCAAACCCTACCTTGCAGCTCGGCAATTTACTGTGAGGCCAAGAAGAAATCAACAACACCTTTGTAGTGTTCACTAATCTCAAAATAGCAACTAGAAATATCAGAAGCTCTGAAGCAATAGATTACACATATTCAATTTTGGATCCCACTTATCTGTTTGATAATCAATAATTACCAAAAGTTCACTGATACCTTCAAGTATGTTTAACTCACGTCAAACATGTCATTTCCAAACAAGCACCTCATGATCAAACTTCCAACAGCAGCATTAAGCAACATATGAGTTTATACAGTCCCAATTACACAAAGTACTGTTCTTAGAGTTCCATAAATACACAGGAGCACCTAATAGACTTGAACTAATGTCATCCAATTCATGATTAGCTATAAATGCAGTGCAAAAGCATGAAATAGGGAAAAAAATAAAATAAAAAAGAGTACTAAAAAAATGTAAAGCTACAGTCGAGTTGACCTATGAGTATGACTAAAAGAATATGCATGCTTTCTAGATCTCATTAATGCATTTCTTAATATGTGCGGCAGTTGCAGGCCTCAGAATGCATTGATCTTTTATGTTTCTACAACCTACAAATGCAAGTGCCCATACGACCATAGACCCATGCTTACATCAACCAAAATGAGACTTGTTACCAAGTAATTTGCAAGGTCAATTACCTATTCTCTAATTCAATTGGAAAATTATAAGCTATCCCCAATTTCCTCATGAACCAAAATAATACATTTTGAAATCTCAAGTTCTTCAATCAGATAATGCTACTTAATACTGCTGTTTTCTGATGGACCATAAGAGTGCAACTATATAAGAACAACACAAAGGCAACATGTTTTTGTGACAGGAGTTGTCAAATGAGAACCACCAATCATTAAGTACTTTGTACAAATCATAGGGATAAATTGATTTAAGAACTCAGAATTTCTGATATATCTAGTATATTTTAAGATAAGTTAATATACTTAAGTGGTTGTTGATTTCTTTAGGCCTCACAAGATAAATTTGATATTAGGCACATCTGAAGCCAAGAAAAATTCCTCCTCGTACCACAAAATCTAGTCCTCTGCTCTGTAGAGAATAATCTGTCTGAAAATTAAAACTGCTGCATCTGGGAATTCAGGTTGGAAAATAAAGAAATGGATGGAAGCCACTGAGGGAATCACAGGTTAGAACACTAGACCTGCCCAAATGACACCAGTGTAAACAAACAAAAGAATAAAGCAGCCCTAATGATATTTTTTAACAAACCAATGTGCAGGAATGATACTAAGTCAATGGTGCTGCAATTATCGATGAAAAGCATACACTAACAATACCTAACATTTAAGGAAGCTATCTCTTTTCAGGACCCTCCACCAGCCTTGCCTGCAATAGCTGCCTTCTGATTTAGAAACATGAGAAAAGTTAAGTTACAAAATAGAATAGTTACAAACACTAATGATATGCAAAAGTAATCTCTTAAGAAAAGGCATTACAGGTTCAATGTTTCCTTTGCCATTTATTGGCAGAGAATTAGAAGAGGGTTGTGAATTTCTGGAAGATAGAAAGTAATGTGTTAGTTCCAATTCTCAACTATATCATATTGTAAACAACACAAAGCATTTAAAGATGAAATGTTATATAACAATGATAAATGGAGTAAAAAGTTCATAAAAACCTGATATCTTTTGCCTTCCTTTTCTCTTCTCCCAGCACATCTGTTTTAGAAGTTGGTGCAAATCTTTCAAGTCGAGCTTTTTTCTTTGCTTCCTCATCAGCAGTCGCAAGAATTCCAAACCTATTAAAAAAAAGAAAAAAGAAAAAGAAGAGATTAGTAACCAACTGCTTGAAAAGTAATTAGTAAAGTTGCTGCAGTTCAACTTCCAAAAGCACATAATCAAAGACCTCTCTGCCCTAGCCTTCCTCTTCAGCTCCTCTGAGGTCTTTAATGCAACACCAGTGCCAAACCTGCGCCACATAAGTTTTGTGTTCAACAAGTTTAGCCAATGAATGGGAAATGAATTCAGGTCCTGTATGAAAATTTTAAGAGTGAGGCCAGTAGGGTGAGAGGTGAGGTGTACTTGGAAAAGAATTCGACAAAGCCAAAAAATAACATGCATACTGTCAAACACGCACCCATATTTTTTTTTGCACACTGCTCAAAGGAGCAATAAAGGTTCATGTGCCTAGCTTTCAAGAATGAGGTTATTATTTAGCAGGACCTAAAACTGGAGTTATGAGTGAAACAATGTGCACACCTGCTGCCATAAACAGCTCTAGATTAATGCCTACAAAATTTTAGAACAAACAAAATTAAAGTTCAACAACTACAAATAGCAAGTAGTGGATGAAGGTTCTATAAGTAATTCAGGCATTAGTATTACCTAGCCGCTACTGCAGAAGAACAAGTAACAAAAACAGTATCATTCAACAAACAAGATGGACAACCCCATTGCAGAGCTACTAGTATTATGACACATTAATAGTTAATATATGTGTATGAAGCAAATTACTTTGATTGGATCATCCAGAAACCTTAAAAAAAATTAAAAAAGAAAATTAAAAAAAAAACCTCAACATCGGATACACAAATCTAGCAAAAAAAAAAGTATAAAACGCGGAAAATATCTTAGATACCTTTCAGCCCGAGAATTGCGTTTTTCTTGCTCAGACAACTGAACAGTAATTCCAAAGCGCTCGGCGCGGCGGATCTTCTTCTCGGTGTCAGATACTGCAGCGGTATCCCCCGAACGCGAGACCGCGGTGCCCTTGCTGCTCTTCGAATCCTCGCCGTCGTTCTTAATAGTGTCCGTACCTGAACTAGCGATAGATGGGGAATTGATGGTGGAATCCTCTACTCGATCTGGCACGGAGGGGGCAGCGACTGTCTCGCCTAGGGTTTTGCTAGGGTTGTCTTGCAGAGCAGCAGCGGTTGTGGTGAGATTCTCCGTATCAGTGGCCATATCGAGAGAATAGTATAACGGAGAGTACGAGAGAGGGTTGTTTGGAATGCGCAGGGAAACTTAATGGGTTTGGTACCTTTTTATCGAGAGAAGACTTTAGACTCTCCTCCTATAGGCGGTCAAGCCACCGATTGGAGAAATTCTTTTTTATATATAAAAAACTGGCAGAATTCTTAATATTAAGATTTTTTTTGTTTTTTTAGCATTGTCACGCATCACTCATTTTATAAAATTATCATATTTTATAATTATATAAATTATTATTTTTTATATTAATTATCAATTTTTTATTTTTTTTAAATATTTTTATTATTATCAGTATTATTTTTTAATTTTTTTAAATATTTCTTCATCTTACAATATAAACAGATTATTTTTTAATATTATTACGTGACATCTATCTTATAATAATAATTATTATTTTTTATATTAATTATTTAATTTTATTTTTATTTAAAATTTTTTATTTTCTTTTTAAATATTATTGCTATTATTATTATTATTTTTTAATATTTTATTTAATTATAAAAAATTAAAAAATATATATATAAAGTAAGTTATGTCATCGTAAAATTTCCAATAAGTTAAAAGTAAAATTTTATCATGCGATCGGTCATGTTATATTGTAGTGAGTGTTGGACACTGAAGGAGTCGTATGTGTCTAAGATAATAGTTGCGGAAATGAAAATGTTAAGGTGGATGAGTAGCCATACTAAACTAGATAAAGTCCGTAATGAGAGTAATAAATAAAAGATAAAAGTGGTGTCAATTGAGGATAAGTTGAGATAATGGAGATTAAGGTGGTTTGTTCATATGAAGCGTAGACATACGGAGGCTCCAATTAGACAAGTAGAGCATATTAGGTAGGATAGAAATAAAAGAAGGGATTGACCTAAACTGATTCGGAGGAAAATAATATAATATGACCTATAGGAATTACACAATTTCGAGAATCTAATCCAAAATCGTTTAGAGTGTAAAAAGAGAATCCATATAGCCGACCATAAATTTTTTGGATAAATGCATAGTTGAGTATATATAAAGTAAGTAGAATTTTTTTTTAATGTTGCTATTTGAACAGGTTTTCTTTAAGTGTTATCACACGGCACTTACCTTATAAGAATAATTTATTTGGTTAAAGTTTATTGCTAATATTTTAGAATTTTAATATTTTTATAGTAATGTTAAATATTAAAATTCTTTTCATCAAAGAATAATCTTTTTTTAATTAACAATGATTTAATGGTCAAATTAAATCTAATTTGAATTTTCTCTATCTTTTTGCCTATAAATAGTTAATACATTCTGTCATTTAAAACTCAAATATTTTTTTTTTTATCAAATATTATCTCTACATCTAATTAGTCTTAAATTCTCTTTTAATTTGCTATATTATTTTTATTACTTTTTTTGAGAGTTATTGGTCTTGATTTATAAATCTTATTATTAATAATTCTTATTTTACTTTTTTCACTCCATTAAGTAGCTGAATTAAAAAATATATATATATATATTTTTAAATAGTTAAACAGACACAAATTATGAAATAAATTAAAATAAATTAAATAAAAATTAATATTATATTTTAATCAATTAATATAAAATCAACCTATATTTTCTATACAAAATTACTCAAATATACAATAGATACTCTTTTATATAGCTAATGTAATTGTTTTCTAAAAAGTGGAGAGTTACCTTTTAAATCTTCACTTTAATGGTTAGCTGTTGTTTTACACATTTCCCTTTTATTTTTTTTTATTCAATTATTTTCCTATTTTAGTTAAATAATTATATTTTTTAAAAAAATATCAAAGATATATGAAAAATAGAATTATATTGAAAATTTAACTATTAGTAAGAATAATTAGAAATATTAGCTGAAGTCAAATAAAAAAGTAAAATGTATATAATAATTTGGTCAACAAATCAAATATTAAAATAATTCAAATTTGTAATATTATCAAATTAGATAGTAAAATTTTAAATTATTTTTATAAATAAAATAATGTTATATATTTTAAATAAAGTAATTATATACATCAATTTATTTATAAACAAATTAAAAAATATTTTTTAAATAATTTTGCTAAAAATTAATTTAAAAAGTTACTATTAAATCAAAAGAAATTTTACTTAAATTAAATTAATTGAGAAAAATTTTAAACAAAAATTAATTTAATAATAAAATTTTATTATTATTATATATATGCAAATATTATTATCCACAGTACGAATATTCTATTAGTTAAATAATAAACTGATTCAGCTTCCTTTCCGTTGCTACATGAACGGCTATATATTATAATCTAAAAAATAATAAAATTTTATTATCAAATTAATTTTTACTTAATTAATTTAATTTAAATCAAATTTCTTTTATTTTAATAGTAATTTTTTAATTTAATTATGGCATGATTATTTAATAAAATTTATTATTGGGTGACGTTAAATTATTATTTAATCTGATAAAATTATAAATTTTAATTATTTTAATATTTAATTCATTGACCAAATTACTATATATATTTTATTTTTTGAATTTGTTTCAGTTAATATTTTTAATCATTTTTACTTGTATTTAAATTTTTTATGTAATTCTATTTTTCATGTGTATTTGGCATTTTTTTTCCTAAAAAAAATAGTTGTTTAATTAAAATATAAAAATAATCTAACGCAAAAATAAAAAATAAAAAGGAAATGAGAAAAAGTAACAGTTAATACCTTATAATGAACACTTGAAAAGTATCTCTTAATTTTTTTCAGAAGAAATTGCATTAATTGTATAAAATAGTATAAATAATGTATTTAGGTGACTTTACATAAAGAATGTAGGTTGACTTATATTAATTGACTATAATATAATATTAATTTAATTTAATTTATTTTAATTTAAGTTACAATTTGTATGAGATTAACTCTTTTTTACAAATAAAAATTAATTTATTTTAATTATCTTATGCTTAATAATAGAGTGAAAAAAGTAAAATAGGAATTAATAGTAATAGAAATAAAGTTATAAAATAAAATTATTGTGATAAGTGATTGTATATTTTTAAATTATTAGTTAATTAAAATTAACGAGTGAGCGGTGAATTATAAACTAATTAGGAAGAGCATATTTACTTCAATTATAAATAGAAAAGGATATGAAGAAATTAGTGGAGGTTAAAGAGAAATAAATAGTATTTGAAAATAGTAGTTATAAAATTGTAGAAAATAAAATATATATTTGAGGCACAGTGATGCTGTTTTAAGGATGATTCTAATACAAGCCACTGTCCCATAAAATTCAACAAACTCTTCTTAACGTTACAATGAAACAAGAATCAGCAAAAATATATAAATAAAATTTGTGAATCAAAACTAACAACTTTTGAAAAAAGCAATAAAAATAATAAAGCAAATCATAAAAGGATTTAAGAGCATTAAAAGAGAATATTGGTGAAAAGAACAAGATTTAACGTGTGTTAAATGATAGAAGGTATTAATTATTTATAAGCAAAGATAAAAAAAAATCATATCAAAATTAATTAGACTATTAAATAATTACTTATTAAAAAAATGTTTTTTTTTAATTATAAATTTTTAATGCTGCTATTTAAAATATTAAAATTCTTAAACGTTAGTCATAAACTTCAGGCAAATGAGTTAATAGATGCTCTTAAATTAATGACCTCAATGGCCATAATTTTTTTTTAATAACCTTAAGGTTTTTTTTTTTTTTATGACCATAAGTTATTATTTAATAATAATAATAATAATAATAATAAATAATGTGTTTAAAAAATTCTACTAAATAGTTTTGATTTTTTTTAAATAAACATGGGTTTTTATTTTACTGTCATTAATATTTTCAAATTAAAAATTAGAGAACATGATAATGGATGATAATTATATTTAATAATTAATATTTTTTCATTATTTAAATTTAAAAGATCAATTTAATTAAGGATTGTATTTAAAAAATTAAATTTTATAATAATTATATATTACAACGGTTTAGGAAATACAAAAAAATTAAATATATTCAATTAAAAATTATCACTTTACATAAATGTGTAAAAAGTATCAGGAGAAAATATATATGCTTTAATTCAATTTAAATTGCCACTTTGTAATGACCTAATCCTTGAAAAGGGATACATAGAATTCTGCTTGTTGAGAAGCTAACCTTTTTATATTGGGATACTCCCTTGACATGTGTCCATTTTTGACCACATCTGTAGCACTCATAAATTTCGAACCTGATGAGATTTCCTACTTCTAACACAACCCGCTCAAATCTTTACCATGACACAAGAGAAAGTCAATACCTCCAACATCGTAGTGTCGAGTAACCTTTGCATAGGAAGTTTCAATGTGCATACTTTTATTGATTCGGATGTATCACACTTTTTTTGTTAACCTGTATATAGTCTCAAGATTAGGATTGATAGTCTCAAGTTTAGAATATCCGTTGCTTTTTAGTAGACCCAAGTGTAACTATTTAGTAACATGAATGATTTGTTATGTTTGTCCAATGATTATTGAGGACAATTGTTTTTCAGCTGACTTAGTAATTATAGAATTGACAAATTTTGATATCATTTTATGAATGAATTAATTCTCAGTCAACTATGCTACCTTAGACTATAGAAGCATGATAGTAAAGTTCAGAGGACAGTATGGTTCGTTACATACTTGACATAAATGTGATAACTTTGAAATCTTACATGGCAACATCAAGGGAATCTGCATGCTTTATATATATAAAAATAAATAGATTATTTATTTATTTATTTATGAGTTTATTAAAAAAAGAAAAATCTCTTAATAAAAAAAATCTACCATTTGCAATTAAATGATACATTTCACTTAATGTTTCTTAATTTTAACTCTTACGACGATATTATCTCTAAATTTAGTTGGTAATATAAATTTTTTTAAATAATAATTTAAAAAATAATAAAAATTTTATTTATTTTTATCAATTTTCAATTACTAAATTAACATGACGTCCATCATATATAAAATAACTTATCTCTCCTCTCTTTTTTTTTTCCTATCTCTTTTCCACACTCAATTCTCTAGCCCTTATCTTTTTTTATTCATGTTTTTTTTTTCTTGAAAATGAAATATTTGCATCACTAAGGTTCATTGAGCAATAGTTACATGAAGGTGTAACAGTGGCTCATCCCAACCCTTTACAAGATCTAAAAATGTACGCCAGCTCATAAAAACTTGCCTTTCACCCATCAAAATCACCTTTGGCAAACTATTCATAGCAAAACCGTCGCTACCCTTGATGTAGACAAGCAGCGAAAATTGCCCAAACCACCTGTATAACATCGGTGACCATCTAAAGGAGTTGATGTATAGGCTAAGGCAGAAAAAAACATCGAAGACCAAGTCTCCTATCGCCTACCCATCTAAAGTAAAGACGGGGCTCCTTACTAGACCACCAACCTAAACAAGTTCAGAACACATAAGCAAGAACTAGCATAGAAAGCAGGCCCTTAACACCAAAGTCCAAGGCATTTCAGTCTCATAATAACCTTGGGTCGATTTTAATGCACTTTTGCTATGCAGGCTCCTTGTCAACTACACTCTTTCCTTGAGCCCACCTACTCCATGACAGAACTTTAACCAAACACAAGTTTAAACCGAAGCGCTCTCCTACATCTCCCAACTTGCAAAAACTAGTATGCAAAACATTTGTACACCCAACCTAGGGTGAGGGAGAGTAACACGGCCTAGTCAAAGACCACCACTAAAAACCTTACCCCGCCCATGGGTTAAGAGAAGCAAGGGGAAAAGAAAAAAAATACTTGGCTAGATCCAAGAAAATAAAGGAGACCAATGAGTTATTTAAGAGAAAATTCTCTCTTTAAATGGTGTCGTCTCTACCCTTTTATTTTTTTTTTCTTTTCTTTATCTTTATATGCAATTGTGTAACTCACTTTGCCTGGCCTTACTTGAGTCGTAGCTTGATATCCGCCATCTTATGGCATCCTCTCTTGACTTATTAGTGATTAGTAGCCTAGCTCATTCCCCCAAGGGCAAAACTAGAAATTTATTTTTGGGGCCAAAAAATATTAATAAAAAACTAAATGAAACTTTAATGAAAATATAAAGATTAAAGTAAAAATATAAAATATTAAGAAATCAAAATTATATAATATAAAAAAACAATGAAATTTACATAACAATAAAAATATTGGAGGGGAAAAAAATAATTTCCAAAAAATACACTAAAATTTATAGATAGAATATAAATTTTTAAAAAATTATAGGGAGCAAACAGTAATTAAAAAAAATACATTAAAATTGTGGGTAAGTCTTTAATTTTAGAAACTTGTAGTCATTGTTACCTTGTTGACGATGGATGTACATAGAGAATGTAATTAATAGATATAGATTGAAGCAATAAAGAAAAACTTTTGTCTTCATATCACGTTGGCTTAGAAATTAAAAAATTGATAAAAAAAAATCAATAATAATTCCTACCAAATAATAATAAAATAAAAAATTACGAGCGCTATAGTTGGTCTGCGACTGTAAACTGCTACTCGTCGAACCAGAGCTCTTAGGATAAGATTAAAGCCTCTCGCTTTCCTTCCATCTTCCTTCGTCGAATTTTCATTTACTCCTACACAAATCACATTTCTCATTCCTCAAATCTATGGGACTGGCTTCCGTCATCCACAATGGTTTTCATACTCCTCTTAAATTCGATTCTATTAGGGTTCCGCCATTCTCAGCGACAGCTCAAGCTCTCAAATGGACCAGAATTCACTTCCCTCCCTCCTATTCTGGTCTCTCCCTTTCTCTCTCCTTCTGTTTTTGCTCAAACTTGGAGTAAACAATCATCTATCAAAGTTTAATATATATTATATATATATATTTTTAATGTTGAATTGCAGTTACTCACATATTTCGTGATCAATATTATCCAATTGCTTGTTCTAGAGGCGCTGAACAGGAGGCTGATCTATCTACCTCAGGTTAAGATTGTCATGTTTAACTTTTATTTGTCCACTGTGCACTCAATTGCAAGAATTTTGTTTTCTGCCACTGAATTTATCTGCAGAATCTGAGGGCGGCAGTTCTCGGACGAATGATGAAGCTTCCCTTTATGTGGATAAAAAATTAGGGGAGAAAACTCAGGACCATGGAAATTATACAACCTCTATTAAAACTGTTGCTTTATGCGTGAGTACCTCTCAGCTTACTGTGACATGGGCATTTTAAGCAATTGGTTTTGTCCTTTCCTTAATTAAGATCTTTGTAGTCATTGATTCCATAGGTTTGCACTGCTGTGGCATTTGGCATTGGTATTGGTTTGAAAGATGGAGTTGGCAAAGCATCAGAGTTTTTTGCTGGGTATGCTGAATTTTACACTGTGAAAGTTATCCTTCAATTGTGTTCTTTTATATATGTATTTTGTCAACACAGAGAAACTTTCTTCATTTACGTTGTTGTACTATTATTATTTGCAAGTTTATATATTTATATCAAGCAATCTAACTTGGCATCATTTCCTGATATTGTTATGGAAGAATTTATCCATATATGCAACTGGACTGGATTTATGCTTTCTTGCAGCTTCTAGTTTCGCATTTCCACATATTTCTTTTTGTTAACCACTTTTCATTTTCATTAAAGAACAAGGAGAATATATTAGCTTCCCAAACTAATTAGAGAGTAAGTTTAGGGTGGTCTTTTGCTATAAATATGAGCCTTGTCCACTTTCTGTTTCTTTTCATTGTTAGTCCAAATAGGCTTTCTGTCTCTGGAAATACACAGTTACTATAATTTATGATCGGTTTGGTGGACTGCTGAGGTGTTGAAGTTGTTCCCTCCTCCTCCCTCCCTCCCTCCTCCTCCCTCTCCAGCATTGTTTCTTTTTGTGTTCGTTGTTGGGTAAAATTAGTTGAGAAACTACACCAGTTTGGCGCCTAATCTATGGCTTTAGGTCTTATGGTTATGACCAAAAAGAGTAGGCACTCTGGCTGTCTGACATTGCACATAGTTCCAGATTTCAGCATTTGTTTTTCCAAGAATAGGTTCATTACCCATATTGTTTTGTCTTTGGCTTGTCTGTCTGAAATCCTGCATTGAATTTGCTAGTTTTTTTCTGAAATTATTTTTAAGCTTCACTGTTTCCTCCATAATGACCATCATTGATTATTTCAGGTATATATTGGAGCAAAGTTTGTCAGTGGACAACCTATTTGTCTTTGTACTGATTTTCAAATATTTTAAAGTGCCACTCATGTATCAGGTGCCTTACAAACCTACTATTTGCTTATGAACATTATGATTATGCAATTTACCAGTCCATAGGTTCTCAAAATTATATATGATATTTGTTAACATTATTTTTTCTGCTAAATAATACATTGTATGTCAAGATGAGAATACGTGATGATTGAAAATTTGGTCTTTTTGGAAATATAGAATCGGGTACTTTCATATGGTATTGCCAGTGCAATCGTCTTTCGTTTGTCACTGATACTACTTGGAACAGCTACTCTGCAGGTAGGAGAGTTCATAATTTTATCTGTTTAATATTTACTGTTTGTTTCGGCACTTTCTGAAAATTTTCTGCCTTGTTTTTATAGAGGTTTGAGGCTGTCAACTTATTCCTGGCTATAATACTCTTGTACTCATGTTTCAAGGTGCCATTTTCTGGCTTGAATAGCAGCCATCTGTGAATTACATATGCTTTTAATTACTTTTTTAAATAGGCTGTTTTGTTTTATCAGTTTTCTCTGTTAATTCGACATGTTTGTGCAGTTAGATTTCATATGACACATCAAAAGATTAAGAATATGTAAACCACTTACTTGAGCTGGTTTTATTGGATTGCACTGCAAAGACAGGTATCAAGTCGCAGCTTGAGCCTGGATGCGACCTTCATTTGCCTTTCAAAGCTGCCACCCCAAAATAAAGAAGGGATGGGGAGATTGATTTACCTATTCCAACATTTTTAGTTCTTAAATCTATTATTTTGTGACAGTTCATATCAGCAGCAATTACTGCTGCTTCTGCTATTGTTATTATTGTTAATGTTATTATTTTTGCATGTGATTATTTCTGCTGATTTTGATTGCGTAAATGGTGAATTATAACCTTCTCTACTTTATTCTAGCTATTTGTCAGTGAAGAGGATGACACTGACTTATCCAACAACTTTGTAGTGAAGACATGCCGGAGATACATCCCTGTTACATGTAATCTCTGTCTAGCATTTATATTTTTGTATCTGTTCATCCAAGTTATGATATGTTTTCCTTCAAAAAAAAAAAAACGTTCTAATATGTTTTACGGATACATTCCATGTTTTATCACTTTGTAGAAATCTTTCAGTATTTTCAGGGCTTACAGAAATATGATGTTATCAGGGGAAAGCTAAGGAAGCCTAGATATGGTCAAACCCCATTAACATAAAGGCGTCCCTATGCAATTAGATATTGGTCATTCAGTTCAATTCTACTGAAATTAGTTATGGTTTGTCTGGATGAAAATAAATATAGTGCTAAAAGTAAAAAATCCTTTTTGGTATATTTAGAACGTGAATTTGTCAGTTGGTGAATATTCAAATAGTTGGGGAATGTGAGATTTCCAAATTAGTGGTCCTGGGCTCGATTCATGTCCCATTGTCATTGAGAAGGGAGTTGGTTTTATTTATGGGATGAAAGAGACAACCACCTATTACATGGCTTGAGATCCATTGGGCCTCCCTGATGGACAAAAAAGGAAAACAGAAGTTAGAAAAATAACAAAGCTTTTTCCTTGAGTTGTGCATTATGATATTATTTACCGTGCACAATCTGACATTTTTTTGGCATAAATTTTGAATTCTTCTTTTAACTTTTTCCTAATGTGGCAGCTAATTATGATGGGAATCGTTTCATAACAAATCAGGATGGTGTGTGGAAAGTAAGCCATTCATCAGACGTTGTTAACTGTTCA
Organism: Hevea brasiliensis; assembly: GCF_030052815.1. NCBI lineage: Eukaryota > Viridiplantae > Streptophyta > Magnoliopsida > Malpighiales > Euphorbiaceae > Hevea > Hevea brasiliensis. The sequence continues at coordinate 114,863,972 of NC_079497.1, read as the reverse complement.
ACATGTTACTCTGGCCTTTATAAGTATTATTATTGCATCATAAATCCAGTATACCAGCATTGCAGGCCACACCTTTGCTTCTCACAGTAGCAGTTATTGAGCTCAGTGATATAGCATTTGCTGTAGGTTTTCTCGTCTTCATCAATGTGATGTATATAAATTATAAAAGTACATAAATTTATGCGTTTGATTTTTTTAATAGAGCATTGATTCATTCTTCGTTTTTTAGGTCGATTCAATACCAGCTGTCTTTGGTGTTACGCGGGATCCTTTCATTGTTTTTACTTCTAATCTCTTTGCCATCTTAGGTAAATATTGTTTTATCCTTACCATAGGCTCAAAGGTGTTAATTGCATATTTGGAATTGGTTTTGGGCTGCCAGTGCCAACTTGTGAACTATAAATTTTGGCCTGCATTTTGGTTCCACATCATTAAATTTAAAAATACTTTTGTTTTACAATTTTGATTCTACATCTGAGCTACTTTGTAATTGAGTTAGAAATGTATTTGCAATTGCATTATAGAGATTTGTTGTGGAGTTGGATTTAATATTAATAGAGGCTAATTGGTCTCATCTCTATTGAATGTAGGTTTAAGGTCGCTTTATACGCTTATTTCTGAAGGTATGGCAGAGTTAGAGTATTTACAGGTAAAAGGTTTAATTTACCTTAATTTCCTATTCTTGTTGCATGACTTCTGCCTCATAATCTTATGTTTGAGCCGAATCATTGTGATCGTGGTGCACTTCTTATTCTTGTACCATCATGAAATGAATCAATATAAATGTAGGTGTTATACAATTGATAAAATGGATATCATAATAGTGCTTGTACACTGATTACACAATTTGTAATTATTATCAGATACTTGCACTATTATCTGGTGTTGGGATCCAAGTGTAGTATAGCCTCTCAAAAGTTGGTGTGGCCAAATCACATATGACTAAATGCATTTATCCAAGTAAGAGATCAGAAGAAGACAGGAAGCATGTGACGGCATTTTCTTTATTTGAACTCCAACAATAACTAAGAAAAGATAAAGTCTCAAGTAGTTTTAATGGAGTTTAAGTACTGGATCCAAAGTTGAATAACAGTTGATCTGTTTACCATCCGTCTAGTAATAATGTTGATGTGCTTAGTACTGTATACTGAGAATTGTAAATTTACAATTGACCTTTTTGGCTTGCTTTCTTCCCCTTTCTCAGCCTTCGATTGCTGTTGTTCTAGGCTTCATTGGTTGTAAGATGATCCTGGATTTCTTTGGTGGGTATCTTCATGCTCAATATTGTTCTTACATTCTGTTTGATTCTTAGTAATAAAAGAAGACAATTGAGATTTCTCAACTCTTAATGCAGGGATTCATGTATCAACTGAGGTCTCTCTTGGTTTTGTAGCAACGAGTCTTAGTGCAGGTGTGCTATTGAGTCTATTGAAGAAGTCTGACTAGTTATAGAAGCAACTGCAGGGTAGGTGGTAACTCTGCTCTATAAATTCTTTTACTCAACACAAACGACTGAATCGTTGTGCCTTCTTTTACCTGGTTCAATGTGCAATTCTTGTCTAATAAAAGGATAGCTGTTTGTCTCTTTCTTATGCTGAGAATTCATACTTGATTTATTATTCCGATATCAGTACATGTGCAAATCCAATGTGAGAATCTGTTCCATAATGTTAGTTAAAATGGACATGGCCTATTTCCAAACCTAAAAGGCACTTTTAGGGGGAAGATTGTTCAAGTCATATAAGAATCACTTTACCCATTTATCCATGTAGAGTCTCAACAGTTTTCATTGCATAAACTCCTTATTATCAAGAAGAGAGGGCGACCAAGGGAAAACGTTGGCTGTAATTGGAACTTGGAAGATCTGAATCTTCACTTTCACCACTTTTATCAAGATCCGAGTAAGAAACTGTAACTGTGTAGGAAACATTTAGATGCTTCTCTTCTTTGGATTGCGAATGCATTCCTTTTGACAGTGGCATCTCCTGTGATCCTAGTGCGCGATTTGAAAGTAAAAATGAGAAAAACTTAGATAATATTATTCCAAGATGGTGAAGAGGAGCTTCACTGTGTGCCATTGTGTCAGGAAACCTGCAAACTATGTGTCAGGATAGTCTAAAATTAAAATATTTCAATTCAATTTAATTTTTTTATTAATTTTTATAATTAAAAAGTTTAAAATTATTAGAATTTAATTTTTATATTTGAAAAATTAATTATTTTAAAATAGATAAATTCATGCCAAAATAACAGATTTCACAAGAATTTAAATTATTTAATAAAATTTTCTATTAGATATCTAAAGTACTCCTGCTTATGTTATATTTATTCCTTTATAAATAAAAGTGAAATATGAAAAATAAATGCATTTATTTTATTTATTAATTATTTCAAATAATAAAATTTAAATAAATTTTATCATTTAAAAAAAATATTTAATTTTTATTCTAGTTGAATCTTAAAATAATTTTATGTAATTATTATTTTAATTAATAATGTATAATATATTATATGTTATATTTTTAATTATTAACTATATAAATTTTAATTATAAAATACGTATATATCTAAAGATTAAAAATATATTATATAATATGTTAAAATATTTATAATTAAAAATTATAAGGTGATTTAATATTTTTATAATTAAAAATAATTAAGAAAAATTAAAAAAAAATGAAATATAGGATTAGATTGTATGTAATTTGTAATTATATTACGTAATATATAAATATATTTATAATTAAAAATTAAAAGGTATATATATATATATATATATATATATATATATATATATATATATATATATATATATATAAAACTGATTCTTCAATTTGTGATATAGTTTTGATTTAAATTTTTATAAAGAATTAAAATAATAAAATAAATTCAATATCATTTTGATCCGATATATATAAATCTTCCATTCAATTCAAAATTTATACCTGAATTTAAGATAAATCGATAACTCAATTTTTATATTTTATATTTTGATTAAACATTTATACCAAAATAAGAGATAAAAATAACTTTTTCTTCATATTTGAATTAAAAAAATAAAGTGGGCTAGACATTTCTATCATTAAGAGTAAGTATTCGGTTAATAAAATTGAATTAAATTAAAATTTTAATTAATTAAATTATTAATTAATTTTAAAAATATTAATTAAATCAAATTAAAATTAAGAAAAAATTAAATTTAATTTAAATTGAAAATATTTGTTCTATTATGGATTGTAATTGAATTAATAAAAAAATAAAATATATTTTTAATTTAATATTAAATAAAATATATTAATAAGAGAATATATATTTCGTCAAAAATACTAAATATAGTTTAATATTAATAAAAGAATAATTATAAATTAAATATTATTATAAAATTATAAAAATAATAATAATAAATAATATATTATTAATAAAATTATAATGAATATGTTAGTTGAAAGAAATTCTATTATTTCGGTTACACCACTCGTTAATGTAAACCCTAATTAAGATTATTACAAAAATGAAAAAAATTCTTGCCGGTAGCTGACATCACGTCGAAGCAATCGAAATCAGCACTGGGATAATCTGAAAGGTGAGATAAAAAGAACCACTATACCTGCTAAGGGACTACCCGCTTCAAATTAAATCCACTCTTTTTTTTTTCTCTCGAATATGCGGCTGTCCTTAACTGTAGCTTCACAGAATGCTGTGGACTCTGAGCAGCCCTAGCTGTCTCTAACTGACTGTCCCGCTCTGCACTTCGACGCAATTCAATATCAAAAGCACTCTACAGAAGAACAAGCATCAATCGATGGCTGCTACTCGTAAGAATTTCTCATTTTTCTTCCACTTTTCAATTCCATTTTTTTTTTTTTAACATTGTGCTTGAATCGGAGAAAGAAAAATAATTATAAAAAAAAAAAGATTAATAATAACAAATAAAAAATATATTTTTCTTATTACATTTAGATAATGGAAAGAAAATGTAAAAGAGAAAGTTATTTTATAAACAGTAAAATTATAATTTTATTTTTAAATTAAGAAATAAAAATAAAATAAAATTTAATTTAATTTTTATATTTATTGAAGATGTTTAATTTAGTTTATTTTTAATTTTGATCTAATTTAATTTATAAATTTTAATTTATACTTAAATTAGCCTAATTAATAAAAATGTGTAATTATTTAATTATTTAATTATTTTTTAAATATTAAAATATTATTTTTATATTGTATAATTAATTAATAAAAATAAAAATATTATTTTTATTATTCAATATTATTAATTAAACTGAAAATATAAAAAAAATATTTTTATATTTTCATATAATTAATTAAAATTAAAAATTATTACTATTTTAATTAATAATATTGAATAATAAAAAATAATATTTTAATATTAAAAAATAATTAAATATTAAATAATTTATTTAAATAAATTATTTGATATATAAACAAATTAATTAATTAATTATACAATATAAAATTAATATTTTAATATTAACAAAAGTCATTTTTTAATATTATTTAAATAAAATAATTAAATATTTTAAAAATAATATTAAAATATTATTTTTATATTGTATAATTTTTATAATTAAAATATTAAATAAATTATTTTTATATTATATTTTAACATTAAAAAATAATATTTTTATTAATCAGGCTAATTTGAGCATAAATCAAAACTTATGAGTTAAATTAGACTAAAAGCTAAAAATGGACTAAATTAAACCTCCCCAATGAGTGCAAGAGGCAAATTAAACCTTATTCCAAATAAAAACTTATATGATATAGGAATATATTTATAATTTTGTATAGAAGTGAATAAAATACCTTTATTTTTCTCTCAATTTTTTCTTCTTCTCTTATTTTCTCTCTATCCAAACACAAAATAATAGAAAATAAAAATATTTTACTCTCAAATTTTCTTCCCTCTCTCATTTTTCCTCTATCCAAACAGGCGTTAGAGTCCTGCTGCTGTTTCAATTGCCTCTCTCATCTCTTTTCCTCCCCCTTGGTGAGCTTCCCTCCTTCCCCTTCACATATGCTCACCTTTCTTCTTCCTCTGGTTCAAAGACACTCTTTATTGCAACTCAGTGTTCTAGTCCTTTTGTTGTATCCGAGTTTCGCCAAGTCTTATAATCCTGTCAGCATCTTCTTGTTCTCTGAAGCTTATGAACAATCATTTGCTGCTGCACAAGCACAACTGAACATTTGATCTAACATTTGAAATATTCCTTAATTCTAATATTGAGTAAGGATTTTGGAAAGAGTCATTGATGGTTGTTGTGCAAGAGGTTTAATTGTTGATTGGTAACTTGCCTCTTCACAAAATTCGGGTGCAGGAGATAAACAAGATTGAGGTTTACAAGCAGACAAAAACAGATCCTAAAGAGCTTGTTCAATATTACTCGAGTCGTCATCTGGTGAGCTATCAGACCTCGTCTCAATATGAATATTGCATTATAATAATTTGCTTTAGTTCAATGTGTTGGAAATCTTAAATATGAAAAGAATAGAGCAAATACAAGTGCTTGGGTTGCAACACTAAGAGACTTCATGTGAAGTATCTTGGTTGAGTAAAATGTTGTGTGCTTATTCGTTTGTCATGAATGCACGCACTTACTGATATTTGAATTATCAAGTTTGGTCTTTAGTTCTGTAATGGTCTACCTTGAATGCATAAATAAAGATAAAACTCGTACGGATTCCTTGAATGATGATAGAAGCAACTTAGACAACTGCTAGAGGATATATATACATGTGATTATTGACACTTCGTTTCTGTAAATATTTCTGCTCGAATCTGTTATGCAAAAGGATCATTGAGAACATCTTATTACATTATAATAATGAGCAAAAATACTGTTTGTTGGGATTTGTATAGTTATCATAACAGTTGAAGCAAACAACTCCTGATTGATTTTTTTTGATGAAAATGAATTATGAAGCAAAAATGATTTGATGGTGAGAAAAGGTCTCTGTAATTGGTTGCGTTTTAACTAATTCATACTAGTTATTTTGAGTAATTTCCTCATAAGATGCAACACTACTTGTGTCAAATTGATTGTCTCTAACCCAACCATGGCAACAGGAATATGAAGTTCACAGTGAGGAAATAGTCTTCTCCTCGGCAGGAATTGAAATTTTCTCCATTTTTTTCTCTTTGGAAGTACCCTTCCCTGGTTGGTAAAGGCAGAGCCAGAAAATTTATTTTGAGCAGCCTATGCTTTGTACAAATCTCTCTCTCTCTATATTGATTCGAAAAATAGGTAATTATACTAATTGATTATATGTTTTGAGAGAGTCAATATTAAATATTCAAAAATTATTATAATAGAGCATAAATAATTCAATTTAAAAAAAAATATTAATGATATAAAAATTTATTGAATATGTAACAAAAAAAAAAGTTTGATATTTTATATTTACTGTATATGTATATTTAATAATATTTTAGAATAGTTGGGAGTGGCAATCTCATTCCACCCACTGCAATATTTAATATTATCGGAATACCCGTACAAATTAATTTTTGTTCAAAATTTTTATTTAATTAATTTAATTTAAATAAATTTTCTTTTGTTTTAATAGTAATTTTTTAAATTAATTTATGGTAAAATTATTTAAAAATATTTTTTAATTCTTTTTATACATAAATTAATGTTAGTTTATATAATTATTTTATTTAAATATAGTAATATTATTTTATTTAAAAAATAATTTAAAATTTACTGATAATATCGGTGAAATAAATTGAGTGACACTAAATTTCTACCTAATCTGATAAGATTACAAATTTAGATTGTTTTAACATTTGATTTATTGATTAAATTATAGTATACATTCTATTTTTTTATTTGGCTTCAGCTACTTCATTTATTCTTGCTTGTTGTCAAATTTTTCTATGTAATTCTATTTTTATGTATCTTTGATATTTTTCAATTGCAAAAAAATATAGTAATTAAACTAAAATAGGAAAACAATCCAATAAAAAAAGCAAATAAAAAGGAATTTGGAAAAAATAATTGCTTACTCTTGTAATAAAAATTTGAAAGGTAACTTTTAATTTTTTAAGAAAAAATTATATTAACTATATAAAAAAGTATAGATTATGCGTTTGGGTCACTTTATATGGAGAATATATGTTGATTTTATATTAATTGACTGTAATATAATATTAATTTTTATTTAATTATTTTAATTTATTTCATAATTTATGTTAGCTGAACTTTTTTTTTAAAATTTATTTATTTTAATTTTACTTTACTTAATGAAGTGAAAAAAGTAAAATAAAAATTAAAAATAATAATATTTATGAATCGAGACCGATAACTTTTGAAATAACTTATAAAAATAATAAAACAAATTAAAAAAAGATTTAAGAACAATTAGATGAAGAGAGAATGTTTGACAATAAGAAAAAGGTTGAGTATATTTTGAGTGATAAAAGGTATTATCTATTTATTGGTAAAGAATTGAAAAAATTTAGAATTAAAAAAAAAATCCTATTCTTTAATTGAAGTAATTTTAACGTTGCTATTTAAAATATTATAATTTTAAAACGTTAGGTAAAAATTTTGGCTAAATAAATCGGCAACTACTCTCGAATTGACGAAAGTTTTTTTTAATGACTATAGGCTATTCTTTAATAATAATAATAATAATAAAATAATTCTTAATTTTTTATGATTTAATAAACTATTAAACGTTTGAATTTGTAAATTATTAGTAATTAAATGTTATATTTAATTATAATAAATGTGTTTAAAAATATTATATTTAATAATTTTGATTTTCTTTTACAATAAATGTGAGTCTATTTTACTCGAATTGATATTTTTAAATTAAAAATTAGGAATATAATAATGAATAATAATTATATTTTATAATTAATACTTTTTTAATATTTAAATTTAAAAAATTAAATTGATTAAAATTATATTTAAAAAATTAAATTATATAATAATTTTATATTTAATAAGAAATATAATAAATTTGAAAGTTTGTATGGCAGCACCAAGAGAAAAATCTACCTGCTTTATATAGATAAATGTATTGTTTTGCTCAAAAAGGAAAAGCATTGATTAAAAAAATAAATTTTAATTTTTTAAGAAAAAATTATATTAACTATATAAAAAAGTATAGATTATGCATTTGGGTCACTTTATATGGAGAATATATGTTGATTTTATATTAATTGATTGTAATATAATATTAATTTTTATTTAATTATTTTAATTTATTTCATAATTTATGTTAGCTGAACTTTTTTTTTAAATTTATTTATTTTAATTTTACTTTACTTAATGAAGTGAAAAAAGTAAAATAAAAATTAAAAATAATAATATTTATGAATCGAGACCAATAACTTTTGAAATAACCTATAAAAATAATAAAACAAATTAAAAAAAGATTTAAGAACAATTAGATGAAGAGAGAATGTTTGACAATAAGAAAAAGGTTGAGTATATTTTAAGTGATAGAAGGTATTATCTATTTATTAGTAAAGAATTGAGAAAATTTAGAATTAAAAAAAAATATTATTCTTTAATTGAAGTAATTTTAACGTTGTTATTTAAAATATTATAATTTTAAAACGTTAGGTAAAAATTTTGGCTAAATAAATCGGCAACTACTCTCGAATTGACAAAAGTTTTTTTTAATGACTATAGGCTATTCTTTAATAATAATAATAATAATAAAATAATTCTTTATTTTTTATGATTTAATAAACTATTAAACGTTTGAATTTGTAAATTATTAGTAATTAAATGTTATATTTAATTATAATAAATGTGTTTAAAAATATTATATTCAATAATTTTGATTTTCTTTTACAATAAATGTGAGTCTATTTTACTCGAATTGATATTTTTAAATTAAAAATTAAGAATATAATAATGAATAATAATTATATTTTATAATTAATATTTTTTTAATATTTAAATTTAAAAAATTAAATTGATTAAAATTTTATTTAAAAAATTAAATTATATAATAATTATATATGTAATAAGAAATATAATAAATTTGAAAGTTTGTATGACAGCACCTAGAGAAAATCTACTTGCTTTATATAGATAAATGTATTATTTTGCTCAAAAAGGAAAAGCATTGATTAAAAAAATAAATTTAATTAAATTATTGTAAAATTTTATTTTTTGAATAAGAAATTATATTTTTAAATATAAAAATTAATAAAAAAATAACTAAATCAAATACTAATACAATTTTAGCTTTTAAATAAAAGAAAAATAAATAAAAAAATTGTGATTTCTAATTGCATCCAATCACTGGTAGATTAGATTAAGTGTATATTTAATTAAACCGTTGAATACACCCAACAATAGCTGATAGATATATATATAAATAAATATAAAAATATTATAAATAATAATTAAACAAATTATAATATTCATTCTTATATGATAAAAATATATATACATAAAAATAATATATTTTTTTAGAAAACTTATGTTTAAAATTTAATATGTGTTATATGATAATTTTATTATTAATATTTTTTATACAAATAATAATAATTAGACATAATTTTATATCAATTTAGGATTTATAACATATCTGTCGTAACCAACAATTAAATCAAACAAAATTGACTAAGTGTGGTCTAACCCAAATTGTAAAGGTTATGCTCTAAGTTTAATTCAACTCATTTAATATAAATTAAAAAAAATTAAAATTAAATAAAATATTTAATACAAAAAATATTAAATATATAATAATTATATATAAAAATATTTTTGTAATATAAAAATTAATATTTAAATTGGACTAATCCTTGTCCAAAACTAATTCAAACATTTTGGATTGGACCAACCAGGCAGGGCAGGTAACGGTCCTGTGAAAATTGATTACATTATATAAAGTTAATTACTTACTTAATTGAACAAGCCTGTACATACCTCATTTTTTGGACAAAATTCAATCTCTTTCGTCACTGCTAAGATCACCGTAACTCTCAGCATCTCTATATAATGACCATTCCTCAATCTTCACTTGCCATCTCATCAGTCCAAATACCTTCACCCATTCTCATTTCTCCTTTGAAGAACTCGCTTCAACCAATGGCTGCTACTGCGTAAGAATCTCCAAATTTTCTCTTCTATTTTCCTTCTTTTTTTGTTGATTTCTCTAAATTTCTATCTTCCTTTCTTTCTTTCCATTTTAGTTTGGATAAGAGCGTGCCAGAGAAATGGCCTCCAGTGCTGGAACCCACTGCTGAGCAACCTCCTCTCTTCGATGGAGCCATAAGGTTTTCTTCGTTTCCTTTTTTTAATCAAACCCATCTGTCTTCGCTGTCTACTTTTATTGTTAATCTCAAATTTTTATTTTATACAAGTCCCATTTATTTTTGTTTATGTATTTGCTCAATTTTTTTTTCTTTCTTTCCCCTTCACTTGAAGGCTGTATACCGCCTACATATGTCCATTTGCACAGCGAGTGTGGATCACCAGGAACTATAAGGTTGCTTAATCTCTTTTCTCCATTATGTTCTCTTTTTAAAGATTTCTTCTTTAGGGAATTATGTGGGTTGCAGGGATTACAAGACAATATCAAGCTAATTCCTCTCAACCTTCAAAGTAGGCCTGCTTGGTACGGGGAGAAAGTTTACCCCGTCAATAAGGTCAGTATAATTTGCACAAGTCATATAGGTTATTTTTCATGAATTCATATAAATTTAGCTGCGATTGACCTATTGTTCTATTTTCTTCTGTGGAAATTGTAATTATTTATGAGGCATTTGAATATATAACCGTGAAGTCTGCTTTATTATGATCTATGGCACTTGGGAACCATTAGGGCAATGTTTGGTTTAATTTGGAATTGGACATGCAATGTAATTCTTAGAATATGATCTAATTTTCTTGTTTGGCATGTGACCATTAAATTATATTTGATTATCCAAAACTGAACTTTTAATGAGAATCAGCATTTATTTTCAAAGCAAACCAAATGTGCCCTAAAAGATATTGTCCTGGAATTTGTCATAGTTTTTGGACTTAAAATGGTTTTGCATTAGTTTAAAAAAATTTTGCTATTTCAGTACACTGCATTTTTTTGTCCGCTAATTGCATACTTTTGTTGATAGGATAAGAAATTGTTCCTAGTTTTCTTAGTTGATAATGAGTTCTTTATTTTTTATAGGTGCCATCTTTGGAACACAACGGCAAAATCATTGGGGAGAGTCTTGATTTGATTAAATACCTTGATAGCAACTTTGAAGGGCCATCTCTGCTCCCTGATGTAAGATGTACATAATTCTGTTTGCATCCGAGATGAAAGGCCATATTGTCTGTCTGTTTATGTTTGTGTGGGAAGTTGGGCTAAATTAATGCTGTAAATTACTGTAGGATCCTGCTAAAAAAGAGTTTGCTGAAGAGTTATTTGCCTACACTGATACTTTCAACAAAATTGTGTATACTTCATTTAAGGGAGATCCAGCAAAAGACGCTGGTCAGTTTCGGAACTTACTGAGGTTATATATGGGTAGCTTCCACTTATAAAATGTGCTAACTAAAGTTATTAAATTGCTTTAGGTCCTGCTTTTGATTACTTGGAAAATGCTCTTCATAAATTTGATGATGGGCCATTCTTGCTTGGCCAATTCAGTTTGGTAAGTTGCCTTCTCAATTTTGTGTTGATATTTCCTGTCTAACATATTAAATATTTATCTTTTAGTTTGCAATTTGGAAATGAGTGTCATAGTTAAACTATTGCCATAACACATTATTTGAGCATTCTTCTTGACTTTGGTTAAATTGTGTGTTGTTCAGGTGGATATAGCCTATACTCCATTTGTTGAAAGATTCCATGTCTTCTTATCAGAGGTATTCAAATATGATATCACAGCTGGCAGGCCTAAACTTGCAGCTTGGATTGAGGTATGGGCAATTTCTGTTACCAGATGACTTGGCCTTTCCATTTGTGCTTGAGATACTGTTTAAAAGATATCGATTCCCCTATTCAGTTAGTGTTACAGTTTAGAATAAGTATATTTTGAGATCTTCTAGTGTTCTCTCACTTTTCCATTTCCTCTTATTTGGCAAGCTTCCCCCTCCTTGCATACACACACCCTTGTTGTCTTAAGCTTATGAACAATCATTTACTGTTACACAGTTTATTGTTAGAACTTAAATTTCAAGCATTCCTTAATTCTTGTCTTGAAGAAGGATTTTGGAAATGAGCTGGTGTCGGTTCTTAGTTTTTAATTGTTGATTTGTAACTTTCCTTCGCACAAAATCCTTGTGTAGGAGATAAACAAGATTGAGGCCTACAAGCAGACAAAATTAGATCCTAAAGAGCATGTTGAATTTTTCAAGAAGCGCTTTCAGGTGAGTACATAATGTCAATATGATCATGACATTGTAACGATTTGCTTAAATTCATGGGAGTTGTGACAAAATAATTTATTGACTTCTATGTGTATCCTTGTTTGCAGGCTCAGTAATGCTCTAGGCAATGGTGGTTTTACTTATAGACTGAATAAGAGACTTAATGTCTCCTACATAATGTATCTTGGTTGAATAAAAATATTATGTGTATTATTAGTTTTGCAAGGATCAAACTCATGTTAGTAATGTATTGATGAATGGTTTGCCAATAAAGATCAAACTTATTTAGTCATATGTTTTTACGTTACTGTTGTTTCATTTACTTTGATCAAACATTAATGTAGTAAACTTTTAATCTTTCATGGTTGTTATTGAAGATTCTTTAGTTTAGGAGCACTGAGAATGAATAATATGTGCATGGGTTCCTCCAATGGTGATGAAAGCACCTTGACAGTTGCATAAAAGAGACATTTTTATGCTGTTGGTTGGGAAGCATGCCTGATTCCATCAATGATTATACATGAAGAAAGAAAGAAAAATACAGAAACATCTTGGAAACAACAGCCTAAAACAAGTATAACAGAAAGTTCTTCCTAGGATGGCCTGGCTGCTGTAAGTCTTCAGAATTCCTTGGTTGATAGTAATAACTGCATAATTATTAGAAGACTAAAGTCAATTGTAATATATTAAATTTAAATTTTAATGTTTTTTAATTAATATATTTAAAATATATGTTTAACAAAAATTTTAATAATAATATCAAATAAATTCTATATTAAAAAATAATTAAAAAAACTTGTTATTTTAGAGTTTCCAACAAAACTGCATTGTTAATTCAAGGTAAATTAAAAATAAGTATCTTGCAATTTTGCGCATAATAAAAGGAAAAATTGATCCTGTTACAATTTTGTAAATACAAAGCACTGGTAAAAAAGTAATAACCTTGCTCCTGTGGTAGAAATGGGTTTTATTATATATTATTTTAGTATTAATTAAAATAATGACTTTTATATTTAATTTTTTTTACAAATAAATAATATATTTAATGTTATTTTTAATTTGTTAAAGTTCATTAATTATGTTAGAAGAGGAACATAATATTTTTTATAAAGAAATATAATTAATGTTACTTTAATTTTCTAAATTTTATTACGTTAAAAGATAAAAATAATATTTGTTTATATTTAATTTAATTGATTTCAATAACAACACACAGTAATTTTTTTTTTATTTTAAATAATTCAAATAAAACAAAATTAAAAAATGCTGTTGTATTTCTAATGGTAATGAAATGTAGTTTTCATTAGTTATATAAAAAAAACAACAATAATATTTAATATTTGTAATTATCTTAAATTATAAATTAATATTGAATATATTATGTAATTTTAAGCAATTGAGTTTTGGAAATATTAATTTACATAATTCATGAAATGAAAAAAAAAAATCAATTGTAACATTAAGTATAATAATTTAAAAGTGCCAAATAATAGTATTATTATCTATATTAGATAATCAAATTAAAAAAGTACAATTAATTAAAAATTAGATAATATCTACATTAAATAATTTTTTTAAAAATTTATAAAAAGAAAATTACCATTAAAATTAATTGCAATTACAGTATACATTGGTATTAAAATGAGTTTAATGAATCACAAGAATATTGATAAATAATATTCAAAAATTTAAAAATTGTTTCAAAATATTAAAATTTTTCCTAGAAGTAGAGAATTTTATTCTATTAGTATATTTTTTTTTGTTTTCACTTAAATTTGAATTTCAAATATATAAAAAATACACAGAGCAATTTGAATTTAATTATGCTATGATAAAATTTTGAAATTTGATAAAAAGGCATATGATAAAATTAAATACTGGAATTTTAATTAAATATATAAGCACCTAAATAAAATTTTAATTTTTTTAATTTAGATGTAAATGAGAAATCAATTTAACCAATTAAAAATTAATGATTTATTAAATGATAATAAATTTTTATATCACTTTTTACTTAATTAAAATAGAGAACAATTTATTATTATCAAATTTAATCGTAGACTTTCTTACTTTTTTATATATTAAATAATTATATCATGTTAATTAGTTTAATGGTGTTAAGGTAAAAAGTTTTCTTTGCCATTGACGCATAACATAAGATACCACTTAATCAAAAATTTAATTTTTTTCAACTTAAAAAAATACTAAATAATTATACATACATATATATATATATATATAGATATATTTTATAATTTCTAATAATTAATTATAAGAATTTGTAAAAAAAAAACATGAAATATTAGTTAAAGATAATAATTGAGTAAGATATAATATATTATATTTAAAATATAAAATTTTAATTTAAATTATTAAATTTATAAAACTTTAATATATTAATTATTTTTATATTATTAATAAGTAAATATAATTTTATATTTATAATTTTTTAACAATATTTGTCCTATATAACTTATCTATTAAATTTTTTTTAAAAATATTATATGTATTTTTTTTAGTAAAAAAAATTTACCTTTTCTGTTAAATGTCTTTTTTGTGTTTAAGGAAAATTTATCATCTTATAGAAATTTCATTATAAAATGATATAAAATCATCTCATATTTTGTAATAATTACTTTGTATGAATTTAAAAAATCATAAAAGGCCGTTATTGTATCATCATCATCATCCTCCTCCACAGGTTACGTTCAATTTTAACTGGGCTAATCGAATTGGAAATTGAAAATTTATGCTCAAGAGTTCAATTCAATTCATGCAAATATCAATAATCAAAATATTCAACTATAGAAAACGCAATTGCACTGCGGCGTATTGCTCTCCCTTCCCTCTGTGATGACTGTTATGGTGGAAGTGGAAGACATTTTGCATGTTCTTAGTCACTGCCATCAAGCTCGGGGATTTTTGTTGGGTTTGGTTGATCCCAATTTTGTGGGACATTATTTTGATCCCAATTTGAAGGTTACAGAAGGGATGCAATTGAAATTAAGAAGGAACGACCTCGTGAATTTTAAATGTTCCAGGAATGGCTCACTGTCCCTTCCTCGGGCTGAGACGTCGGTGTCTTGGAGGGACCCTGATCATGGATTTAACAAGCTCAATACCGGTGGGTCGAGAAGAGAGAACACTGGAGAAGCGTCAGCAGGGGGTCTTATGCGGGATTTTGTGGGAAATTGCTGCAGAGGTTTTGTTTCCAACTTAGGTCGTTGCTCTATTCTGGCTGCGGAAATCTGGGAAAGGTTTGAAATTAGCCAAAGCGATGGGAATAACTCAGATCATGGTTGAGTGCTATAATGAAATTGCAGTGGTTATTTTGCAGGGAAGGATTGAGTTGCATACTATGGTTTATGCTCTGGTCAAGGAAGTCAAGAGATTTCTTGAGATGGATTGGGATGTCAGAATTCAGCATGTGTATAGAGAAGCTAATTTCTCTGCAGATTGGATGGCAAATTTTGCCTCGAGCTTTCCTCTGGGAACGCATCAGATTGCTCTTCCGCCTGTGGCTCGCTCACGATGCTGTTGGCACTGCCTATTCTAGGAATGTGGTTGCGTAGTTTGTTTTCTTAGCCTTTGGGCTCGTTGTTTCCACCCAAAAAATAGAAAGCACTTGAACAAACATGTACTCATCCCACTTTTCAGATAAAATTCAGTCTCCTCTCTGGCTGTCTCATTTTCTATTTCTGTGTATCTTACTCGTTGCTCACCTGGCATGTCGTCACTGCTAAGATCACTATAACTCTCAACATCTCTATATAAAGAGCATTCCTCATTCTGCACTTACCATCTCAACACTCCCAATACCTTCATCCATTATCGTTTCTCCACTGAAGAACTCGCTTCAACCAATGGCTGCTACTGCGTAAGAATCTCCAAACTTTCTCTACAATTTTTCTTCTTCTTGTTGATTTTCTTCTAAATTTCTTTCTTTCTTTCTTCCCCTTAGTTTGGATAAGAGCGTGCCTGAGATATTGCCTCCAGTGCTGGAACCCGCTGCTGAGCAACCTCCACTCTTCGATGGAACCATAAGGTTTTCTTCTTTTTCTTTCTTTAATCAAACCCGTCTGTCTTCTCTGTCTACGTTTATTGTTAATCTCAAATTTTTATGTTACAGGAGTCTCATTTATTTTTGTTTATATATTTACTGATATTTCTTTCTTTCCCCTTCACTTGAAGGCTGTATACCGCCTACAGATGTCCATTTGCACAGCGAGTGTGGATCACCAGGAACTATAAGGTTGCTTAATCTCTTTTCTCCATTATGTTGTCGTTTTAAAGATTTCTTCTTTATGTAACTATGTGGGGTGCAGGGTTTACAAGACAAGATCAAGATAATTCCTCTCAACCTTGACAGTAGGCCTGCTTGGTATGGAGAGAAAGTTTACCCCACCAATAAGGTCGGTATAGTTAATTTGTAGAAGTCATATATTTTCTTTTTCATGAATTTATGTAAGTTGAACTGCAATTCATTTTCTTGCTTGGCATGTGAGTCTTTTTTTTTTTTTTCTAGTAATATTTCAACTGCTTTATTGTAGGTAAAATTATACTGTTTCTAAATATATTTTTAAGGATACCATTAAATTATATTCGATTATCCAAAAATGAACTTTGAACGAGAATCAGCATCCATTTTCAAACCAAACCCATTGTGCCCTGAAAGATATTGTCCTGGAATTTGTCATTGTTTTTGGACTTAAAAAGCTTTTGTATCTGCGTAAAAAATTCTTGCTATTTCGGTACACTGCATTTTTCTTGTGTACTAATTGCATACTTTTGTTGATAGGATAAGAAGCTGTTCCTTGTTTTCTTAGTTGATGATGAAATCTTTCTTTTTTTTATAGGTGCCATCTTTGGAACACAACGGCAAAATCATTGGCGAGAGTCTTGATTTGATTAAATACCTTGATAGCAACTTTGAAGGGCCATCTCTTTTCCCTGATGTAAGATGTACATATTTCTGTTTGCATCTGTGATAAAAGGCCATACTCTCTTTCTGCTTATGTTTGTGTGTGAAGTTGGACTAAATTAATGCTGTAAATTACTGTAGGATGCTGCTAAAAAAGAGTTTGCTGAAGAGTTATTTGCCTACACTGATACTTTCAACAAAATTGTGTTTACTTCATTTAAGGGAGATCCAGCAAAAGAAGCTGGTCAGTTTTGAAACTTACTGAGGTTATATGGATAGCTTTCAACGGATAAAATGTGCTAACTAAAGTCACTAAATTGGTTTAGGTCCCGCTTTTGATTACTTGGAAAATGCTCTTCATAAATTTGATGTTGCGCCATTCTTGCTTGGCCAATTCAGTTTGGTAAGTTTCATTCTCAATTTTATGTTGATATTTTTTCCTATCTAACATATTAATTATTGATCTTTTAGTTTGCAATTTGGAAATGAGTGTCACAGTTAAACTATTGCATAACACATTATTTTTGAGCATTCTGCTTGACTTTGGTTAAATTTTGTGTTCTTCAGGTGGATATAGCCTATATTCCCTTTGTTGAAAGATTCCATGTATTTTTATCAGAGGTATTCAAATATGATATCACTGCTGGCAGGCCTAAACTTGCAGCTTGGATTGAGGTATGAGCTATTTCTTTTCCTTGATGACTTGGCCTTTCTGTTTGTGTCTTAAGATATTGTGTTTAAACCATTTTATTCCCCTATGTGATGCAATTTTAAGATCTTCTAGTTTTCTAGTTCCCTCACTTTTCCATTTCCTCTCCCTTGGCAAGCTTTCCCCTCCTTACATGCACACAATCTTCGTCTTCTTCCTCTGGTTGAAAGACGCCCTTGTAACTCAGTGTTCTGGACCATTGCCTTATCTGAGTTTAATCAAGCTATTATCGTGGTTTCTTGTTGTCTTAAGCTTTTGAACAATCATTTACTGTTGCACAACTTATTGTTAGAACTAAATTTTCAAGCATTCCTTGATTCCTGTCTTCATCAAGGATTTTGGAAATGAACTGGTGTTGATTCTGAGTTTTAAATTGTTAATTTGTAACTTTCCCTTTTATAAAATCCTTGTGTAGGAGATAAACAATATTGCAGCTTACAAGCAGACAAAATTAGATCCAAAAGAGATTGTTGAAATATTCAAGAAGCGCTTTCTGGTGAGTGCATAATTTTACTATGATAATTCATGGGAGTTGCAACAAAATAGCTGACAACTTCTATGTGTTTCCTTATTTGCAGGCTCAGTAATGCTCTTGGCAATGGTGGTTTTACGAAGAGACTGAACAAGAGACTTAATGTCTCCTACATAATATATCTTGGTTGAATAAAAATATTTTTCGTATTATTGGTTTTGCAAGGATCAAACTCATGTTAGTAATGTATTGTTGAATGGTTTGCCAGTATGTGCCTCGAGCGCATAAATAAAGATGATACTTATTTAATGATATGTTTAGGCGTTACTGTTGTTGCATTTACTTTTGATTGAAGATTACTGTATTAAACTCTTAATCTTTGATGCTTGTTATTCAAGATTCTTTAGTCTAGGAGCACTGAGAATGAATAATACATGCATGGGTTCCTCCAATGGTGATGGAAGCTCCTTGACAGTTGCATTAAAGAGCCATTGTATGCTATTGTTAGCCATTGGCCCTTTCTGTGAGTTTCTTAAAATGTTCAACAACCAAATATTGGATTTATACAAGAGTAAAAATGTTCAACAACTCTGTATTTTCTGCATCCTCATAACATTTATTTCCAATATCAAAAACGATGAAAAATGAATGAATTACAAGCTTATTGGTCGGGAAGCATGCCTGATTCCTGGAAGAGTAAAAAAATTAGTAGAAAATGCATCTTGGGAAAAAACAATTATAGAAGAAAGTTCCTAGAATGTCTTGGCTGCTGAATTCTTTTGCCCAAAAGGACAAAATATTACTCCTGCTCTCTTCCATGGCTGCTCAATTTCATATAAGGTAATATTACTTTATTATAAAAATAATTTAATTTAACATATTTTTACAATTTATCTTGTGAAATTTTTATAAAATGATTAATTATAAAAAAAATTTAATAACTTAAAATTTATTTACTAAAAAAAAAAATTTTTTTTAGTAATATTATAAAAATATTAATTATAAACAAACCAAATAAGGTATATATATTTAATATTTTTAATTAAAATTATAAAATTTTATAGAAAAAATTTAAAGATATTGCAGAAAATATGATAATTTAATATAATTTTACCACTCACTTCAGATTATTTTTATAAAATAATAATATTTTTATCAATTAATTAAATAATTATAAAAATTTTACCAACTTAAAAAAAATAGCAAAGAAAAAGCGCATTTAATATTTTTATAATAATACTATAAAGCAAAATATTAGTTAAAGAAAATAATTAATAAGATATAACATATCACATTTAAAATTTATAATTTTAATTAAAATTATAAAACTTTATCGAAAATTTTAATATATTAGTACTATTATCTATAATTAATGAGAACCTACTATATTTTGTGAGTAACTTATTGGTAAATATAATTTTTATATTAATAATTTTTTAATAAAATTTTCCACATGTAATTTATCTGTTAAATTTTGAAAAAAATATTATGTGTTTTTTTAGTAAAGTAATTTTTTTAAGTTAATAATTTTTTTTTTTGTAATTAATCACTTTAAGGGAAAAAAAAATACCATTCTATAAAAATTTTATAAAATTAGTTGTAAAATTATGTTATCATTAATTTTTTTTTATAAAAAATAATTTTATTTTGAATGAATCCAAAACAAAGTTATATTAAAATAAATAAATAAAATAAAAAACATTTTAAAAAATAATTAAGAAATATTTTTAAAAATAAATAAAAAAATATCTTTAACATAAAACTTATTAAATATATAATATTTATGTGAAATTAATATTTAATTCAATAATAAAATATATAAAATAAAAATAAAATGAACTAAATTCAAAATAAACAACCATATAAAGCAAATGCACTAACATTTCTATGTTTGGCAAAAACAAAAACAAACATGCATATTGTCCCATTTTGCTGATAAAATTCATTATCTCTCTGCGTTTCTTACTGCTCACATGGCATTTCGTCACTGCAAAGATCACTATAACTCTCAGCATCTCTATATAAAGAGCATTCCTCATTCTTCACTTATCATCTCATCACTTCCACTTCCTTCGCCCATTATCATTATTTCTCAACTCCAGAACTCGCTTCAACCAATGGTTGCTACTGCGTAAGAATCTACAAACGCTCTCTCCAATTTTCCTTCTTTTTTTGTTCATTTCTCTAACACTATGTTTGGGAGGACCATTTTCGAGCCAAGGTAAGGCTTTTGAAGGCAAAGCATTTTCAAAACATCATTTTCAACCCACCAAGGAGCGCTTGCGCGTCGCGTCGCGTCGCTTCGTGCGACTTTTGCCGGCATTCCAGGCGGCGGCCGGCGAGGGGAGGTGGCTGGGGAGGCACGCCGGCGAGCTGGGATGGCTGGGGAGGCGGCGGCGCGACAAGGGGAGGAGGGAGGAGAAAGAAAACAGGAGAGAAAGAGAGAGGGGTCGGGACGCACGCGGGGAGGAAGAAAAAAGGAAGAAGCCGGTCCGATTCGACCGGTCCGATCTGGTCCGGTTCGATTCGACCAGTCCGATTCAGGATACAAAATTTTGAATTTTTACTCTGACTTGGGACCGAAAACGAGGCCCAAAAATTCAGAAACAATTCTAGAAAACTCAGAAAAATTTGTACACTCCAAATATATTTTTAGTTTTGCCATGTGGTCTTTAAATTAATTTTTAAAAATCATCAAAGTTTATATTTTCGAAAAATAGAACCCGATTTCTAAATTCCAAAAAATCTCAAATAATTTCCTAAATTTTATTAAAATTAAAATATTAATATTTGTCCAAAAATAATAAATTTAAAAATTAGGGGTGTTATATTCTTCCCCCCTTACAGAAAATTCGTCCTCGAATTTTACATAAGGCAGAATAAAGTACAGGATTACACATTGAACAGATAAGGGTACTTGCTATGTATGTCCCGTTCTGACTCCCAGGTGCACTCTTCCACTGACTGGCTCCTCCACAAAACCTTAACTATAAGGATCTGTTTTGATCTTAGCTGGCTCACTTGGTAGTCCACTATGGCTACAGGTTGCTCCTCAAACGTCAAGTTTTCTTTTAGCTCTATTACATCCGGTTGTAGTACATGATAAGGATCATGAATGTATTTCCTGAGCATGGAGATGTGAAACACAGGATGAATATGAGAAATGTTAGGTGGTAGCTCCAACCGGTAGGCAACTGCTCCAACTCTGTCAGTAACCTCAAAAGGTCCAATATACCGAGGTGCCAACTTGCCCTTTTTTCCAAATCTCAAGACTCCCTTCATTGGAGAAACCTTCAAGAATATATAGTCGCCTACTGCAAACTCCACATCCCTCCGTCTGGGGTCTGCATAACTCTTCTGCCTACTGAAAGCTGTTTTCAATCGTTCCCTAATTAAAGGAACTATCTCTGAAGTGTACTGCACTAGGTCTACATCATGCACCTTCGCTTCTCCCATTTCCGTCCAACACAGAGGAGACCTACACTTTCTTCCATATAGTGCCTCATAGGGTGCCATCCCTATACTGGAATGGTAACTGTTGTTGTAGGCAAACTCCACCAAAGCTAGTTGATCATCCCATAGACCTCCAAAATCCAAAACACTCATGCGAAGTATGTCTTCCAGTGTTTGGATTGTCCTTTCAGACTTTCCGTCTGTCTGAGGGTGGAAAGCAGTACTAAAGTTCAACTATGTGCCAAGTGCCTCCTGCAACTTTCTCCAAAATCGAGAAGTGAACTGGGGCCCTCGGTCAGATATTATGGAAGCAGAAACTCCATGCAATCTGACTATTTCTCAAATGTAGAGTCGGGCGTACTGTGCCACTGAATATTTAGTATTCACAGGCAAGAAGCAAGCTGATTTAGTTAAGCGGTCTATAATTATCCATATTGAATCATATCCTCGCGTGGTACGAGGCAACCCAGTCACAAAATCTATAGTAATCATTTCCCACTTCCATTCTGGGATAGGGAGCTCTTGCAGCTTCCCTGACGGTCTCTGGTGTTCAAACTTCACCTTCTGACAAGTCAAGCACTTGGACACAAAATCTGCTATGTCTCTCTTCATGCCATTCCACCAATAGCTATCTTTCACATCATGGTACATCTTGGTGGAGCCTGGGTGGACATTGTACAGTGTATAGTGTCCCTCTCACATGATTTCATTTCTGAGATTGTCCACATCAGGCACACATATCCTAGAACCTTGCACTAGGGCGCCATCATTAGCAAATCCAAACTCACCACCTTCACCCTGCTGTACTCTTTCTATGATTTTTATCAATTGTTGGTCTCTGTGCTGGGAAACTCTAACTCTGTCTCACAAGTCTGGCCTCACTGAAAAATGAGCCAACAATACCCCCTCATCTGAAAGATCTAGGATTAAACCTTGATCCATCAACTCATGTACTTCCTGAATCAACGGTCTCTTTTCTGCTGAAATGTGCGCCAAGCTACCAAAAGATTTTCTGCTCAAAGCATCTGCTACTACATTGGCCTTCCTAGGGTGGTACTGGATGGTGCAATCATAGTCCTTCAGAAGCTCCATCCATCTCCTCTGTCTCAAGTTTAAATCCCTCTGTTAGAAGATGTACTTCAAACTCTTATGGTCAGTGTATATCTCGCACACTTCACCATACATGTAGTGTCTCCAGATTTTTAGTGCAAAGACTGCAGCCGCCATTTCCAAATCATGGGTGAGATAGTTCTACTCATGCCTCTTCAGCTGCCTTGAAGCATAAGCCACTACTTTTCCATTCTGCATCAAAACACACCCTAAGCTAACTCTGGAGGCATTACAATACACGGTATATCCTTCACCACTCATCGGTAGTGTCAACACCGGGGCGGTGGTTAGACATCCCTTAAGCTTCTGGAAACTCTCCTCACAGTCATCTGTCCAAATGAATGGAACACTCTTCCGAGTTAACTTAGTTAGGGGAGCCGCTATCCTGGAAAAATCTTGCACAAAATGCTTATAGTAGCCAGTTAGACTCAGAAAACTTCGCACCTCAGTGACTGTTGTAGGCCTAAGCCAATCAGTTACAGCTTCAATTTTCTTGGGATCCACTTGAATACCTTCACTAGAAATCACGTGTCCCAAGAATGAGATGCTTTCTAGCCAAAATTCACATTTTAAAAATTTGGCATATAGCTGGTGCTCCCTCAACATCTGCAACACCATTCTCAAGTGCCACACGTGTTCTTCCTCAGTCCGAGAGTATACTAAAATGTCATCTATGAATACGATGACAAAACGGTCCAAAAATGGCTTGAACACCCGGTTCACCAAGTCTATGAAGGCTGCTGGTGCATTAGTGAGTCCAAAAGACATCAACAAGAACTCATAATGACCATATCTTGTCCTGAATGCCATTTTGGAAACATTCTCATTCCTGATTCTCAACTGATGGTAGCCTGATCACAGGTCTATCTTGGAAAAGAATCTAGCCCCTTGGAACTGATCAAATAAATCATCGATCCGAGGAAGTGGATACTTGTTCTTCACAGTCACCTTGTTCAGCTATCTATAGTCAATACACAACCTCAATGACCCATCATTCTTTCTCACAAATAGAATAGGAGTGCCTAAGGTGAAGTGCTCGGACGTATAAAACCCTTGTCCAAAAGCTCCTGTAGTTGCTCCCTTAACTCTTTCAATTCTGCTGGTGCCATCCTATAAGGCGGCATTGATATGGGGTTTGTACCCGGAACAATATCAATGCAGAACTCTATTTCTCTTTCTGGTGGCAACCCTGGAAGCTCCTCAGGGAAGACATCCATGAATTCTCTGACAACAGGAATATTTTCCATATTGACACCTTCTACAGATGTATCTCTTACCAATGCCAAATACCCTTGACATCCACACCTCAACATTTTTCTAGCATTAATTGCTGACACCAAATTATATGGAGCCACGCTCCTGTCACCATCAAAGCTAAACTCTTCCACACCAGGTATGTGAAAATACACCTTTTTGTTCCTACAGTCTAAAGTGGCATAATGAGTTGCCAACCAATCCATCCCCAAAATTACATCGAAATTTATTACTGGTAGAGGAACCAAGTCTGCTGGGAGGATCTTTCCATCCACTACTACTAGGCTACCTGGAAAAACCATGTCTACATCTATGTTGTCACTAAGTGGGGTAGCTACAGACAAAGGGCATTTTAAAGTTGTAGGGTTTCTACCTAATCTCATGGCAAACACAGGGGAGACAAATGAGTGCGCAGCACCTGGATCTATCAAAACACGACCCTCATTGGAACAGACTAGAAGAATACCTGCCACAACTGCATTGGAAACCTGAGCATCCTGGTGGGTGAGAGTGAAAACCCGAGCTTGACCCCTACCCTGAGTGGCAGATTCCTGATACTGACTTCTACCTCCTGATCTGCCTCCAAATCCTCGTCCCCCTTATCCTTGGCCCTGTTGGCCACTGAACTGACTGCCTGCCATGCTAGAAGCACCAGGATACAACTGACGAGGAACATTTGCAATAGAACCCTGTGACCCCATATGTGGCTCACTGAAGACGAGGCATTCCCTAGCAAAGTGACCTGGTTGGCCACACCTGAAGCAGACTCTTGAACCCATCATACAAGGTCCTGAATGTCCTCTTCCACACTGTGCACAAGGTGCCAAGGAGGATCCTGAACTGCACCAGGCTGCTGTACCCCGAACTGTGACCACTGCTAGATCCATACCCTGGTCTGAACCCTCGGGATTTGTGTCTAAAACCACTCTTCTTGTTCCTACTTCTTCCTCTATAATTACTCTGGCCACCACTATCCGAAGCACCTAAGTGGGGAACACCTGAAGAACCCTCTGCTCTGT
This sequence comes from Hevea brasiliensis, assembly GCF_030052815.1. NCBI lineage: Eukaryota > Viridiplantae > Streptophyta > Magnoliopsida > Malpighiales > Euphorbiaceae > Hevea > Hevea brasiliensis. The sequence goes on along the minus strand of NC_079497.1, from coordinate 114,838,684 downwards.
TTTCCTTTGCTCTTCCGCTGTCATCCACAGCATAGCTAATCTCTATCTGTCTGGCTCGATCAACTACCACATCAGAAGACTGATCAGACATCATGGCCAGGTTTGCATACCTCCTGTCAAGCCCCTTTAGGAATCTCTTCACCTTCATAGTTTCTGTAGCTACTGCTGTGGGGGCATACCTGCTCAATTCCAGAAATTCTGTAGCATATTCATCTACAGACCTGCTATTCTGTCTTAAGGCCTCAAAGGCCCACTGCTTTTGATCTCTGAAACTTTTTGGTACAAACCGGTTGATGAACAGTTCCACAAACTGAGTCCACGACAAACCCTCCATCCGAGGTAATATGTAGTCATTCATCCATTGTCTAGGCATAGGCCCTATGACATGCTGCATACACTCTATAAGTCTTCTATCAGTCAACTGCAATTCTGTTCCTGTCTGTCTGCAGGAATCCAAAAACTAATATGCATCGTCTGACACATCATAAGTACCAGGCACCAACTTTTTGAAATTGATTATCTGTTTGTAAGGTTCCCCTCTTGGTGCGATGGACTACTGCTGCTGTGGAGGGTGGACCATATACTACGCCATCATATCGATGGTTCTCTGCAACCCAGCTAGAGTAGCTGCCATTGGGTCCATTGAACCCTGTGCCATAAAAGACTGATCCTGAACTGGTGGCATCTGCTCTTCTACTTGAGCAGCTCTAGGCCTCCTAACCCGTCTCCTCGGGGCAGTTGCCTCATCCTGTGCTGACACCTCGTCAGGCACATCTGGTTCTGGTGCAGTGGCAGCTCTCCTGCATTTACACATTTTCCTGAAATTCAGCAGCATTAGCCCACAATATTCAAAACAACATGTTACACAGCTCTATAGACTTATATTTATACATAATTATATGAAGCAGAAACTAGAAGCAAAGATGACAATGCAAGACGAATGTGGACCCTATTTTTCGCATGTGACTCATAGTAGACTCTTCCCAACACTTTAGACAAACATTCCCTAAGAATCTGGAGCCTAGGCTCTGATACCACATTTGTCACGACCCAACCTATGGGCCGGACCGGCACTAGGACCTGGGCCAGCCTAAAGCCCCCGAGGCCCGTAGTAAGCCTAACTATTCATTAACCCAACTTTAAAGCCCATTTGGGCCCAATTTCAAGAAATCAACCGGACAGAGTCCGGCCATAAAATAGACCTTTCAATAAGGAGTTTTTAACTCACCCGACCTGTAAATACAATAAATAATCAATTGGGGAGCTCAGCTCACCTTCCACATACTCAAATATCATAAAATAAATGGGAGCTCAGCTCCCTCATCCAACCCATCAAACATTCATAAAATAATAAGTTTACAGGTCCAAAATAAAAATTTATATTACAGACCCAATTTAATAAATATTTCTAACACATGCGGAAATTCTAAGAGTTAACAGGTTTATACAAACATTAATTAACGGCCTGTGAGGGAAAAAAGCAGGTTAACCTCAAAAATATCCTCCTGTGGCCTGGAAAAATATTGAACAGGAGTGAGCGTTCGACTCAGAGAGTAAAATATCAATTTTAACCATAATCTCTATAACTATCTAAAACTAATGCACCCTGTAGAGTGAAATGCAACATCAGTAATAATTTCACATCATAACATCAAAAAGGTAATTTGGAGCACTCACACACCCAGTAATATCAATCATAATATATAGGAGCTGATCCCCTATACAACTCTCTTAATCCAACCTGTGCCATCGAAGAACTCAGCTCGGACTTCCACTTAAATAACCAAATCGGGGTCTCAGCGAAGAACTCAAGCCGTGTCTACCCCGAAGGACCGGGTCCCAGTGAAGATCTCAAGCCATCCTATCCATAGTCAACACCACATCACACGCACGCCAACGCACGCACACTGCTCCAAATTATCACAACAACATTCATGGCACTTTAACAGTTGTGAATGCAACATAAAACGTGCCTAGAGTTTAACTACATAGATATATACATATAAGTGATACATGGGCATGCTTGAACATATAATAATATCGAAATTACAATTAAAATTAATATTTTACTAACAAACTTGACAACAATCACTGTGGTGGCTGGGCGGAGGAAGAAGGCTGTCCCGGCTCACCTGACAATTTTATTATAATCATTTAATAAATTTGATTCAATATAAACTAAGAAAAGACCAAATACGTCATAAGTCGTGCCGAAAATCCGGCAGAGTCTCCTCTATACCTAGGACCTACCCAACCTGCAAAAGGGCTCAAAACACATTTCTATATTCACAATTCATACGCTCACAACTCAATCACATCACACAGCCCCTCCTGGGCCCATTCAAACAGTCATCAATTACAATATGTAAATTGACAGTTTAGTCCTTATAATTGATCATTTTTGTAGAAATTGCCCAGATAAGCTCTAAAAATTCTAAAACTTTGCCCCGCAGTCCCTAGCAATATTACTAGGCTATTGAAAAAAGAATCATAATTTTCTGAGCTATCACGAATATTTTATGGATTTTTAATCCTATTTAAGTACTAGAAAATTATGAAAAAGTAAAGTTTGGGTTTACCTATGCCGATTCTGACTTCAGGGACGCGCTCGAGACGTCTGACAATGGTGGGGTAGCCAAAACCTTGATCTAATTCGGAGACTTTTTCGGTAGCCGGTCTGTCTGGCCGGAAATTCACAGACCTGGACAACTGTTGAATTTTCGCGAATTGAAGATACCTACACGAAGCCCACAACACGGGGATAAGCACATAAATTTTACGGAATTTTCTAAGCTCATTAAATGCTCAGAAAAACACTGCGAAGTTCTGTGGGACCCATCGAAAAACGGTGTCGAAAAATTTTGAAATTTATATTGCCGCGAAGCTCTCGACGAGTGGAGCGCTCTGGTACTCTCGGTTTTCTCATTGGGTTCACGGTTTGTGAGAAATCTAGCCCAAAAGTCAAAATGGGCTAAAACTTCCCGGGCAAAAATTGGACAAACCGCTCAATGGATTTCGGTGTTCTTGGTGTCTATGGAAAGCTCTCGACGAGTAGATGAGTTTAGACACAAGACCCGGCTCAATCGGTGGCCGGATCGGCCGGATTTCGGCCAGGAAGACGAAGCAGTGCGCTTACGCGTCGTGTCGCTTCGTGCGACTTTTGCCGGGGTTCCAGGGGGCGGCCGGTGAGGGGAGGTGGCTGGGGAGGCATGCCGGCGAGCTGGGATGGCCGGGGAGGCGGCGGCGCGGCATGGGGAGGAGGGAGGAGAGAGAAAATGGGAGAGAAATAGAGAATGGTAGGGACGCGCGCGGGGAGGAAGAAAAAAGGAAGAAGCCGGTCCGATCCGGTCCGATTCGATTCGGTCGGTCCGATTCAGGATACAAAATTTTAAATTTTTACTCTGCCTTAGAACCGAAAACGAGTCCCAAAAATTCCGAAAAAATTCTAGAAAACTCAGAAAAATTTGTAGACTCCAAATATATTTTTTGTGTTGCTATGTGGTCTTTTAATTAATTTTTAAAAATCATCAAAGTTTATATTTTTAAAAAATCAAACCCAATTTCTGAATTCCTAAAAATCTCAAATAATTTCCTAAAATTTAATTAAAATTAAAACATCAATATTTGCCCAGAAATAATAAATTTAAAAATTAGGGGTGTTACATTTATTTTAAATGATCTATATTTAATATTAAAATTATTTTTAATTAAATAATTATATCATGTTAATTAGTTTAATGGTGTTAAGGTAAAAAGTTTTCTTTGCTATTGACGCATAACATAAGATACCACTTAATAAAAAATTTAATTTTTTTTAACTTAAAATAAATACTAAATAATTATATATATATATATATATATATATATATATATATATATTATAATTTATAATAATTAATTATAAGAATTTGCAAAAAAAAACATGAAATATTAGTTAAAGATAATAATTGAGTAAGATATAATATATTATATTTAAAATCTATAATTTTATAATTTATAATAATTAATTATAAGAATTTGCAAAAAAAAAAAAAACATGAAATATTAGTTAAAGATAATAATTGAGTAAGATATAATATACTCAACGCAACTCAACTCAACTAAGTTTTTATCTCAAAAATTTGGGGTCGGCTATATGGATTCGCTTTTTCCACTCTGAACGATTTTGGGTTAAATCCTCAGAAATGTGTAATGTTTCTAAGTCATGTTGTACTACTCTCCTCCAAGTCAATTTAGGTCTACCCCTTTTTTTCTTTTTATCCTCTAACCTAATGTGCTCTACTTGTCTAACTGGAGCCTCCGTATGTCTACGCTTCACATGACCAAACCACCTCAATCTCCCTTCTCTCAACTTATCTTCAATTGGCGCCACTCCTACCTTTTTTCTAATACTCTCATTACGGACTTTATCTAGTCTAGTATGACCACTCATCCACCTTAACATTCTCATCTCTGCAACTCTTATCTTAGATGCATACGACTCTTTCAGTGCCCAACACTCACTACCATATAACATAGCCGGTCGTATGGCTGTACGGTAAAATTTTCCTTTCAATTTATTGGGAATCTTACGATCACATAAAACTCCCGTGGCACGTCTCCACTTCAACCATCCGGCTTTAATCCTATGACTAACATCCTCCTCACATCCCCCATCTACTTGAAGGACTGAGCCTAGATATTTAAAGTGATTACTTTGTAACAGTACCACTCCATTCAAACTAACTCCTTCCCTATCACCAGTTTAGCCTTCACTGAACTTGCAATGCATGTATTCTGTCTTCGTTATACTTAACTTAAAACCCTTTGACTCTAGAGCACTTCTCCAAAGTTCTAGCTTTCTATTGACTCCTTCTCGTGTCTCATCTATCAGAACAATATCATCCGCAAACATCATGCACCAAGGAATACTCTCTTGTATATATTTTGTCAGTTCATCTAAAACTAATGTAAAAAGGTAAGGGCTTATGGCTGATCCTTGGTGTAATCCAATTGAGATCGGAAAATCTCTTGTGTCCCCTCCCACTGTGCGCACAATAGTAGTTGCTCCTTCATACATATCTTTCAATACTTGTATGTACCTAATAGATACCCTCTTTTGTTCTAACACATTTCATAAGACCTCTCTTGGAACACTATCATAAGCCTTCTCCAAATCAATAAAAACCATGTGTAGATCTTTCTTCACATCTCTATATTTCTCCATCAAGCTTCTAATGAGAAAGATCACTTCCATAGTTGAACGACCGGGCATGAAACCAAATTGATTGAGAGAGATAGAAGTATCATGACATAGTCGATGCTCCATAACTCTCTCCCACAACTTCATAGTATGGCTCATGAGTTTAATTCCCCTATAGTTTGAGCAACTCTGTATGTCTCCCTTATTTTTAAAAATAGGTACTAAAATACTCTTTCTCCATTCATCAGGCATTTTCTTTGAGTTTAGAATCTTATTAAATAATTTAGTTAACCATGCCACTCCCATATCTCCCAAATACTTCCACACTTCAATTGGTATTTCATCAGGTCCACAGGCTTTACCCACTTTCATTCTCTTAAGTGCTTCCTTTACTTCTAAAGATCGAATCCTTCTAGTATAATTTACATTCTTTTCTATTGTTTTATAATCTATATTCACGCTATTACCATTTTGACTATTATTAAAGAGATCATTAAAATAATTTCTCCATCTTTCTTTAATGTCCTCATCTTTCACCAACACTTTTCCTTCTTTATCCTTAATGCACCTAACTTGATTGAGATCTTGACATTTCTTTTCTCTACTCCTTGCTAATCTATAAATATCTTTCTCCCCTTCTTTAGTTCCAAGTTTCTCATATAACTTTTCAAAGGCCTGTGCTCTTGCTTGACTAACTGCCTTTTTTGCCTCTTTCTTTGCTATCTTGTACTGTTCATATGCCTCATTATTATCACATTTAGGTAATTTCTTATACCGTTCCCTTTTTCTCCTCACTGCCTTTTGTACTTCCTCATTCCACCACCATCTCTCTTTTGAGGGAGGTCCATGTCCTTTAGACTCTCCAAGTACTTTTCTAGCTACTTCTCTAATCTTTGATGCCATTTGTATCCACATATCATTGGCCTCCATATCTAGCTTCCATACTTCGGACTCGAGAAGCTCATTTTTGAACTTCACTTGATTTACTCCTTTGAACTCTCACCACTTTGTTCGAGCTACACTATTTCTTCTGACCTTACTTGAATTGTTCCTAAACTTGACATCCAAGACAACCAACCTATGTTGACTTGTTAAAGCCTCTCCTGGAATGACCTTGCAATCCTTGCATAGAGCTCTATTTGTCTTCCTGGTTAAGAGGAAGTCGATTTGGCTTCTATGTTGCCCACTTTTGAAAGTCACTAAATGTGACTCTCTTTTTATAAAGTAGGTATTTGCTAGTATTAGGTCATATGCCATAGCAAAATCCAGGATGCTTTTTCCCTCTTCATTTCGATTGCCAAAACCAAAACCTCCATGAACATTCTCATAACCTTGTCTATCACTTCCTACATGTCCATTCAAATCTCCACCAATGAAAACATTCTCTTCATTCGGTATGCTTTGCATTAAATCATCCATATCTTCCCAAAACCTTTATTTACTCTTACTGTCTAGTCCTATTTGTGGGGCATAAGCACTAACTATATTTATTGTTTCTCCTTCTAGTACTAGCTTTACTAGTATAATTCTATCTCCTACTCTTTTCACAGCTACTACTGCGTCTTTCAATGTTGTGTCTATGATTATAGCCACTACGTTCTTGTTTCTCTCCTTTCCGGTAAACCACAGTTTGTACCCTGAATTAACCACTTCCTTACTTTTCTCTCCTACCCATTTAGTCTCCTGAATGCAAGCAATATTCACCATTCTCCTTTCCAAGGTATCCACAAGCTCCATTAATTTTTCTGTAAGTAATCCAACATTCCAAGTACCAACACTAATCCTCCTCCTATCCTGCTCCTTCCTAATTGGTCTCCTTCTATGATATCTTCTATTATTTTCTATGTCTATCTTGTGTTCTGTTCCACTATTTGTTCTACTATCTGTCCTGTGGACTAACTTCTTTACCCACACCCGTCCATGATGTGGGAACCCTTGCTCACTTAACACCACACCCGGGCGCCGGCATGACGCGTTGCTTTCGGTGAACGCCCTACACCCTTACATATTTATCATTACACCCGGGCTCCGATGCAGCGCGTCGTTAGTAGAGGACGCCCCAACGTTTATATCATTTGAATCCGAGTAAGATATAATATATTATATTTAAAATCTATAATTTTAATTTAAATTATTAAATTTATAAAACTTTAATATATTAATTATTTTAATATTATTAATAACTAAATATAATTTTATATTTATAATTTTTTAACAATATTTGTCCTATATAACTTATCTATTAAATTTTTTTAAAAAATACTATATGTATTTTTTTAGTAAAAAAATTTACCTTTTCTGTTAAATGTCTTTTTTGTGTTTAAGGAAAATTTATCATCTTATAGAAATTTCATTATAAAATGATATAAAATAATCTCATATTTTGTAATAATTACTTTTGTATGAATTTAAAAAATCATAAAAGGCCGTTATTGCATGATCATCATCATCCTCCACTGGTTAACGGGGCTAATCGAATTGGAAATTGAAAATTTATGCTCAAGAGTTCAATTCAATTCATGCAATATCAATAATCAAAATAAACAACTATAGAAAAGGCAATTGCACTGCGGCGTATTGCTCTCCCTTCCCTCTGTGATGACTGTTATGGTGGAAGTGGAAGACATTTTGCATGTTCTTAGTCACTGCCATCAAGCTCGGGGATTTTTGTTGGGTTTGGTTGATCCCAATTTTGTGGGACATTATTTTAATCCCAATTTGAAGGTTACAGAAGGGATGCAATTGAAATTAAGAAGGAACGACCTCGTGAATTTTAAATGTTCCAGGAATGGCTCACTGTCCCTTCCTCGGGCTGAGACGTCGGTGTCTTGGAGGGACCCTGATCATGGATTTAACAAGCTCAATACCGGTGGGTCGAGAAGAGAGAACACTGGAGAAGCGTCAGCAGGGGGTCTTATGCGGGATTTTGTGGGAAATTGCTGCAGAGGTTTTGTTTCCAACTTAGGTCGTTGCTCTATTCTGGCTGCGGAAATCTGGGAAAGGTTTGAAATTAGCCAAAGCGATGGGAATAACTCAGATCATGGTTGAGTGCTATAATGAAATTGCAGTGGTTATTTTGCAGGGAAGGATTGAGGGCATCCTATGGTTTATGCTCTGGTCAAGGAAGTCAAGAGATTTCTTGAGATGGATTGGGATGTCAGAATTCAGCATGTGTATAGAGAAGCTAATTTCTCTGCAGATTGGATGGCAAATTTTGCCTCGAGCTTTCCTCTGGGAACGCATCAGATTGCTCTTCCGCCTGTGGTTCGCTCACGATGCTGTTGGCACTGCCTATTCTAGGAATGTGGTTGCGTAGTTTGTTTTCTTAGCCTTTGGGCTCGTTGTTTCCACCCAAAAAATAGAAAGCACTTGAACAAACATGTACTCATCCCACTTTTCAGATAAAATTCAATCTCCTCTCTGGCTGTCTCATTTTCTATTTCTGTGTATCTTACTCGTTGCTCACCTGGCATGTCGTCACTGCTAAGATCACTATAACTCTCAACATCTCTATATAAAGAGCATTCCTCATTCTGCACTTACCATCTCAACACTCCCAATACCTTCATCCATTATCGTTTCTCCACTGAAGAACTCGCTTCAACCAATGGCTGCTACTGCGTAAGAATCTCCAAACTTTCTCTACAATTTTCCTTCTTCTTGTTGATTTTCTTCTAAATTTCTTTCTTTCTTTCTTCCCCTTAGTTTGGATAAGAGCGTGCCTGAGATATTGCCTCCAGTGCTGGAACCCGCTGCTGAGCAACCTCCACTCTTCGATGGAACCATAAGGTTTTCTTCTTTTTCTTTCTTTAATCAAACCCGTCTGTCTTCTCTGTCTACGTTTATTGTTAATTTCAAATTTTTATGTTACAGGAGTCTCATTTATTTTTGTTTATATATTTACTGATATTTCTTTCTTTCCCCTTCACTTGAAGGCTGTATACCGCCTACAGATGTCCATTTGCACAGCGAGTGTGGATCACCAGGAACTATAAGGTTGCTTAATCTCTTTTCTCCATTATGTTCTCTTTTTAAAGATTTCTTCTTTATGTAACTATGTGGGGTGCAGGGTTTACAAGACAAGATCAAGATAATTCCTCTCAACCTTGACAGTAGGCCTGCTTGGTATGGAGAGAAAGTTTACCCCACCAATAAGGTCGGTATAGTTAATTTGTAGAAGTCATATATTTTCTTTTTCATGAATTTATGTAAGTTGAACTGCAATTCATTTTCTTGCTTGGCATGTGAGTCTTTTTTTTTTTTTTCTAGTAATATTTCAACTGCTTTATTGTAGGTAAAATTATACTGTTTCTAAATATATTTTTAAGGATACCATTAAATTATATTCGATTATCCAAAAATGAACTTTGAACGAGAATCAGCATCCATTTTCAAACCAAACCCATTGTGCCCTGAAAGATATTGTCCTGGAATTTGTCATTGTTTTTGGACTTAAAAAGCTTTTGTATCTGCGTAAAAAATTCTTGCTATTTCGGTACACTGCATTTTTCTTGTGTACTAATTGCATACTTTTGTTGATAGGATAAGAAGCTGTTCCTTGTTTTCTTAGTTGATGATGAAATCTTTCTTTTTTTATAGGTGCCATCTTTGGAACACAATGGCAAAATCATTGGCGAGAGTCTTGATTTGATTAAATACCTTGATAGCAACTTTGAAGGGCCATCTCTTTTCCCTGATGTAAGATGTACATATTTCTGTTTGCATCTGTGATAAAAGGCCATACTCTCTTTCTGCTTATGTTTGTGTGTGAAGTTGGACTAAATTAATGCTGTAAATTACTGTAGGATGCTGCTAAAAAAGAGTTTGCTGAAGAGTTATTTGCCTACACTGATACTTTCAACAAAATTGTGTTTACTTCATTTAAGGGAGATCCAGCAAAAGAAGCTGGTCAGTTTTGAAACTTACTGAGGTTATATGGATAGCTTTCAACGTATAAAATGTGCTAACTAAAGTCACTAAATTGGTTTAGCTCCCGCTTTTGATTACTTGGAAAATGCTCTTCATAAATTTGATGTTGAGCCATTCTTGCTTGGCCAATTCAGTTTGGTAAGTTTCATTCTCAATTTTATGTTGATATTTTTTCCTATCTAACATATTAATTATTGATCTTTTAGTTTGCAATTTGGAAATGAGTGTCACAGTTAAACTATTGCATAACACATTATTTTTGAGCATTCTGCTTGACTTTGGTTAAATTTTGTGTTCTTCAGGTGGATATAGCCTATATTCCCTTTGTTGAAAGATTCCATGTATTTTTATCAGAGGTATTCAAATATGATATCACTGCTGGCAGGCCTAAACTTGCAGCTTGGATTGAGGTATGAGCTATTTCTTTTCCTTGATGACTTGGCCTTTCTGTTTGTGTCTTAAGATATTGTGTTTAAACCATTTTATTCCCCTATGTGATGCAATTTTAAGATCTTCTAGTTTTCTAGTTCCCTCACTTTTCCATTTCCTCTCCCTTGGCAAGCTTTCCCCTCCTTACATGCACACAATCTTCGTCTTCTTCCTCTGGTTGAAAGACGCCCTTGTAACTCAGTGTTCTGGACCATTGCCTTATCTGAGTTTAATCAAGCTATTATCGTGGTTTCTTGTTGTCTTAAGCTTTTGAACAATCATTTACTGTTGCACAACTTATTGTTAGAACTAAATTTTCAAGCATTCCTTAATTCCTGTCTTGATCAAGGATTTTGGAAATGAACCGGTGTTGATTCTGAGTTTTAAATTGTTAATTTGTAACTTTCCCTTTTATAAAATCCTTGTGTAGGAGATAAACAATATTGCAGCTTACAAGCAGACAAAATTAGATCCAAAAGAGATTGTTGAAATATTCAAGAAGCGCTTTCTGGTGAGTGCATAATTTTACTATGATAATTCATGGGAGTTGCAACAAAATAGCTGACAACTTCTATGTGTTTCCTTATTTGCAGGCTCAGTAATGCTCTTGGCAATGGTGGTTTTACGAAGAGACTGAACAAGAGACTTAATGTCTCCTACATAATATATCTTGGTTGAATAAAAATAATTTTCGTATTATTGGTTTTGCAAGGATCAAACTCATGTTAGTAATGTATTGTTGAATGGTTTGCCAGTATGTGCCTCGAGCGCATAAATAAAGATGATACTTATTTAATGATATGTTTAGGCGTTACTGTTGTTGCATTTACTTTTGATTGAAGATTACTGTATTAAACTCTTAATCTTTGATGCTTGTTATTCAAGATTCTTTAGTCTAGGAGCACTGAGAATGAATAATACATGCATGGGTTCCTCCAATGGTGATGGAAGCACCTTGACAGTTGCATTAAAGAGCCATTGTATGCTATGGTTAGCCATTGGCCCTTTCTGTGAGTTTATTAAAATGTTCAACAACCAAATATTGGATTTATACAAGAGTAAAAATGTTCAACAACTCTGTATTTTCTGCATCCTCATAACATTTATTTCCAATATCAAAAACGATGAAAAATGAATGAATTACAAGCTTATTGGTCGGGAAGCATGCCTGATTCCTGGAAGAGTAAAAAAATTAGTACAAAATGCATCTTGGAAAAAAACAATTATAGAAGAAAATTCCTAGAATGTCTTGGCTGCTGAATTCTTTTGCCCAAAAGGACAAAATATTACTCCTGCTCTCTTCCATGGCTGCTCAATTTCATACAAGGTAATATTACTTTATTATAAAAATAATATAATTTAACATATTTTTACAATTTATCTTGTGAAATTTTTATAAAATGAATTTTCTTTCCGTAAAATAATTAATTATAAAAAAAAATTTAATAACTTAAAATTTATTTACTAAAAAAAAAATATTTTTTAGTAATATTATAAAAATATTAATTATAAAGAAACCAAATAAGGTATATATATTTAACATTTTTAATTAAAATTATAAAATTTTATAAAAAAAATTTAAAGATATTACAGAAAATATGATAATTTAATATAATTTTACAACTCACTTCAGATTATTTTTGTAAAATAATAATATTTTTATCAATTAATTAATTAATTATAAAAAATTTACTAACTTAAAAAAAATAGCAAAGAAAAAGGGCATTTAATATTTTTATAATAATACTATAAAGTAAAATATTAGTTAAAGAAAATAATTAATAAGATATAACATATCACATTTAAAATTTATAATTTTAATTAAAATTATAAAACTTTATCGAAAATTTTAATATATTAGTACTATTATCTATAATTAATGAGAACCTACTATATTTGGTGAGTAACTTATTGGTAAATATAATTTTTTAATAAAATTTTCCACATGTAATTTATCTGTTAAATTTTGAAAAAAATATTATGTGTTTTTTTAGTAAAGTAATTTTTTTAAGTTAATAATTTTTTTTTTGTAATTAATCACTTTAAGGGAAAAAAAAATACCATTCTATAAAAATTTTATAAAATTAGTTGTAAAATTATGTTATCATTAATTTTTTTTTTATAAAAAATAATTTTATTTTGAATGAATCCAAAACAAAGTTATATTAAAATAAATAAATAAAATAAAAAAAACATTTTAAAAAATAATTAAGAAATATTTTTAAAAATAAATAAAAAAATATCTTTAACATAAAACTTATTAAATATATAATATTTATGTGAAATTAATATTTAATTCAATAATAAAATAAAAATAAAATGAATTAAATTCAAAATAAACAACCATATAAAGCAAATGCACTAACATTTCTATGTTTGGCAAAAACAAAAACAAACACGCATATTGTCCCATTTTGCTGATAAAATTCATTATCTCTCTGCGTTTCTTACTGCTCACATGGCATTTAAATCCTTTGCAAAGATCACTATAACTCTCAGCATCTCTGTATAAAGAGCATTCCTCATTCTTCACTTATCATTTCATCACTTCCACTTCCTTCGCCCATTTTCATTATTTCTCAACTCCAGAACTCGCTTCAACCAATGGTTGCTACTGCGTAAGAATCTACAAACGCCCTCTCCAATTTTCCTTCTTTTTTTGTTGATTTCTCTAACACTATGTTTGGGAGGACCATTTTGGAGCCAAGGTACGGCTTTTGAAGGCAAAGCATTTTCAAAACATCATTTTCAACCCACCAAGGAGCGCTTGCGCGTCGCGTCGCGTCGCTTCGTGCGACTTTTGCCGGCATTCCAGGCGGCGGCCGGCGAGGGGAGGTGGTTGGGGAGGCACGCCGGCGAGCTGGGATGGCTGGGGAGGCGGCGGCGCGACAAGGGGAGGAGGGAGGAGAAAGAAAACGGGAGAGAAAGAGAGAGGGGTCGGGACGCACGCGGGGAGGAAGAAAAAAGGAAGAAGCCGGTCCGATTCGACCAGTCCGATCTGGTCCGGTTCGATTCGGCCGGTCCGATTCAGGATACAAAATTTTGAATTTTTACTCTGCCTTGGGACCGAAAATGAGGCCCAAAAATTCGGAATAAATTCTAGAAAACTCAGAAAAATTTGTACACTCCAAATATATTTTTAGTTTTGCCATGTGGTCTTTAAATTAATTTTTAAAAATCATCAAAGTTTATATTTTCGAAAAATCGAATCCGATTTCTAAATTCCAAAAAATCTCAAATAATTTCCTAAAATTTTATTAAAATTAAAATATTAATATTTGCTCAAAAATAATAAATTTAAAAATTAGGGGTGTTATATTCTTCCTCCCTTACAGAAAATTCGTCCTCGAATTTTACACAAGGCAGAATAAAGTACAGGATTACACATTGAACAGATAAGGGTACTTGCTATGCATGTCCCGTTCTGACTCCCAGGTGCACTCTTCCACTGACTGGCTCCTCCACAAAACCTTAACCATAAGGATCTGTTTTGATCTTAGCTGCCTCACTTGGTAGTCCACTATGGCTACAGGTTGCTCCTCAAACGTCAAGTTTTCTTTTAGCTCTATTACATCCGGTTGTAGTACATGATAAGGATCAGGAATGTATTTCCTGAGCATGGAGATGTGAAACACAGGATGAACATGAGAAATGTTAGGTGGTAGCTCCAACCGGTAGGCAACTGCTCCAACTCTGTCAGTAACCTCAAAAGGTCCAATATACCGAGGTGCCAACTTGCCCTTTTTTCCAAATCTCAAGACTCCCTTCATTGGAGAAACCTTCAAGAATACATAGTCGCCTACTGCAAACTCCACATCCCTCCGTCTGGGGTCTGCATAACTCTTCTGCCTACTGAAAGCTGTTTTCAATCGTTCCCTAATTAAAGGAACTATCTCTGAAGTGTACTGCACTAGGTCTACATCATGCACCTTCGCTTCTCCCATTTTCGTCCAACACAGAGGAGACCTACACTTTCTTCCATATAGTGCCTCATAGGGTGCCATCCCTATACTGGAATGGTAACTGTTGTTGTAGGCAAACTCCACCAAAGCTAGTTGATCATCCCATAGACCTCCAAAATCCAAAACACTCATGCGAAGTATGTCTTCCAGTGTTTGGATTGTCCTTTCAGACTTTCCATCTGTCTGAGGGTGAAAAGCAGTACTAAAGTTCAACTATGTGCCAAGTGCCTCCTGCAAATTTCTCCAAAATCGAGAAGTGAACTGGGGCCCTCGGTCAGATATTATGGAAGCAGAAACTCCATGCAATCTGACTATTTCTCAAATGTAGAGTCGAGCGTACTGTGCCACATAATATGTAGTATTCACAGGCAAGAAGCAAGCTGATTTAGTTAAGCGGTCTACAATTATCCATATTGAATCATATCCTCGCGTGGTACGAGGCAACCCAGTCACGAAATCCATAGTAATCATTTCCCACTTCCATTCTGGGATAGGGAGCTCTTGCAGCTTCCCTGATGGTCTCTGGTGTTCAAACTTCACCTTCTGACAAGTCAAGCACTTGGACACAAAATCTGCTATGTCTCTCTTCATGCCATTCCACCAATAGCTATCTTTCACATCATGGTACATCTTGGTGGAGCCTGGGTGGACATTGTACAGTGTATAGTGTCCCTCTCACATGATTTCATTTCTGAGATTGTCCACATCAGGCACACATATCCTAGAACCTTGCACTAGGGCGCCATCATTAGCAAATCCAAACTCACCACCTTCACCCTGCTGTACTCTTTCTATGATTTTTATCAATTGTTGGTCTCTGTGCTGGGAAACTCTAACTCTGTCTCACAAGTCTGGCCTCACTGAAAAATGAGCCAACAATACCCCCTCATCTGAAAGATCTAGGATTAAACCTTGATCCATCAACTCATGTACTTCCTGAATCAACGGTCTCTTTTCTGCTGAAATGTGCACCAAGCTACCAGAAGATTTTCTGCTCAAAGCATCTGCTACTACATTGGCCTTCCTAGGGTGGTACTGGATGGTGCAATCATAGTCCTTCAGAAGCTCCATCCATCTCCTCTGTCTCAAGTTTAAATCCCTCTGTTGGAAGATGTACTTCAAACTCTTATGGTCGGTGTATATCTCGCACACTTCACCATACATGTAGTGTCTCCAGATTTTTAGTGCAAAGACTGCAGCCGCCATTTCCAAATCATGGGTGAGATAGTTCTGCTCATGCCTCTTCAGCTGCCTTGAAGCATAAGCCACTACTTTTCCATTCTGCATCAAAACACACCCTAAGCCAACTCTGGAGGCATTACAATACACGGTATATCCTTCACCACTCATCGGTAGTGTCAACACCGGGGCGGTGGTTAGACATCCCTTAAGCTTCTGGAAACTCTCCTCACAGTCATCTATCTAAATGAATGGAACACTCTTCCGAGTTAACTTAGTTAGGGGAGCCGCTATCCTGGAAAAATCTTGCACAAAACGCCTATAGTAGCCAGTTAGACTCAGAAAACTTCGCACCTCAGTGACTGTTGTAGGCCTAAGCCAATCGATTCTGACTTCAATTTTCTTGGGATCCACTTGAATACCTTCACTAGAAATCACGTGTCCCAAGAATGAGATGCTTTCTAGCCAAAATTCACATTTTAAAAATTTGGCATATAGCTGGTGCTCCCTCAACGTCTGCAACACCATTCTCAAGTGCCACACGTGTTCTTCCTCAGTCCGAGAGTATACCAAAATGTCATCTATGAATACGATGACAAAACGGTCCAAAAATGTCTTGAACACCCGGTTCACCAAGTCTATGAAGGCTGCTGGTGCATTAGTGAGTCCAAAAGACATCAGCAAGAACTCATAATGATCATATCTTGTCCTGAATGCCGTTTTGGACACATTCTCATTCCTGATTCTCAACTGATGGTAGCCTGATCGCAGGTCTATCTTGGAAAAGAATCTAGCCCCTTGGAACTGATCAAACAAATCATCGATCCGAGGAAGTGGATACTTGTTCTTCACAGTCACCTTGTTCAGCTGTCTATAGTCAATACACAACCTCAATGACCCATCCTTCTTTCTCACAAATAGAATAGGAGTGCCTAGGGTGAAGTGCTCGGACGTATAAAACCCTTGTCCAAAAACTCCTGTAGTTGCTCCCTTAACTCTTTCAATTCTGCTGGTGCCATCCTATAAGGCGGCATTGATATGGGGTTTGTACCCGGAACAATATCAATGCAGAACTCTATTTCTCTTTCTGGTGGCAACCCTGGAAGCTCCTTAGGGAAGACATCCATGAATTCTCTGACAACAGGAATATTTTCCATATTGACACCTTCTACAGATGTATCTCTTACCAATGCCAAATACCCTTGACATCCACGCCTCAACATTTTTCTAGCATTAATTGTTGACACCAAATTATATGGAGCCACGCTTTTGTCACCATCAAAGCTAAACTCTTTCACACCAGGTATCTGAAAATACACCTTTTTGTTCCTGCAGTCTAAAGTGGCATAATGAGTTGCCAACCAATCCATCCCCAAAATTACATCGAAATTTATTACTGGTAGAGGAACCAAGTCTGCTGGGAGGATCTTTCCATCCACTACTACTGGGCTACCTGGAAAAACCATGTCTACATCTATGTTGTCACTAAGTGGGGTAGCTACAGACAAAGGGCATTTTAAAGTTGTAGGGTTTCTACCTAATCTCATGGCAAACACAGGGGAGACAAATGAGTGCGCAGCACCTGGATCTATCAAAACACGACCCTCATAGGAACAGACTAGAAGAATACCTGCCACAACTGCATTGGAAACCTGAGCATCCTGGTGGGTGAGAGTGAAAACCCGAGCTTGACCCCTACCCTGAGTGGCAGAATCCTGATACTGACTTCTACCTCCTGATCTGCCTCCAAATCCTCGTCCCCCTTATCCTTGGCCCTGTTGGCCACTGAACTGACTGCCTGCCATGCTAGAAGCACCAGGATACAACTGACGAGGAGCATTTGTAATAGAACCCTGTGACCCCATATGTGGCTCACTGAAGACGAGGCATTCCCTAGCAAAGTGACCTGGTTGGCCACACCTGAAGCAGACTCTTGAACCCATCATACAAGGTCCTGAATGTCCTCTTCCACACTATGCACAAGGTGCCAAGGAGGATCCTGAACCAGACCCAGAACTGCTGTACCCCGAACTGTGACCACTGCTAGATCCATACCCTGGTCTGAACCCTCGGGATTTGTGTCTAAAACCACTCTTCTTGTTCCTACTTCTTCCTCTATAATTACTCTGGCCACCACTATCCGAAGCACCTAAGTGGGGAACACCTGAAGAACCCTCTGCTCTGTTTTCCTTTGCTCTTCCGCTGTCATCCACAGCATAGCTAATCTCTATCTGTCTGGCTCGATCAACTACCACATCAGAAGACTGATCAGACATCATGGCCAGGTTTGCATACCTCCTGTCAAGCCCCTTTAGGAATCTCTTCACCTTCATAGTTTACGCAGCTCTTTGTGGGGGCATACCTGCTCAATTCCAGAAATTCTGTAGCATATTCATCTACAGACCTGCTATTCTGTCTTAAGGCCTCAAAGGCCCACTGCTTTTGATCTCTGAAACTTTTTGGTACAAACCGGTTGATGAACAGTTCCACAAACTGAGTCCACGACAAACCCTCCATCCGAGGTAATATGTAGTCATTCATCCATTGTCTAGGCATAGGCCCTATGACATGCTGCATACACTCTATAAGTCTTCTATCGATCCAAGCTGCAATTACATTCTGATGCATGCGAGAATCCAAAAACTAATATGCATCGTCTGACACATCATAAGTACCAGGCACCAACTTTTTGAAATTGATTATCTGTTTGTAAGGTTCCCCTCTTGGTGCGATGGACTACTGCTGCTGTGGAGGGTGGACCATATACTACGCCATCATATCGATGGTTCTCTGCAACCCAGCTAGAGTAGCTGCCATTGGGTCCATTGAACCCTGTGCCATAAAGGCGATCTGAGCGGTGGCATCTGCTTCTACTTGGCGACTCTAGGCCTCCTAACCCGTCTCCTGGGCGGTTGCCTCATCTGTCTTGACACCTCGTCGAGCACATGCAGTTACAGTGCGTGGCAGCTCTCCTGCATTTACACATTTTCCTGAAATTCAGCAGCATTAGCCCACAATATTCAAAACAACATGTTACACAGCTCTATAGACTTATATTTATACATAATTATATGAAGCAGAAACTAGAAGCAAAGATGACAATGCAAGACGAATGTGGACCCTATTTTCCGCATGTGACTCATAGTAAACTCTTCCCAACACTTTAGACAAACATTCCCTAAGAATCTGGAGCCTAGGCTCTGATACCACATTTGTCACGACCCAACCTATGGGCTGGACCGGCACTAGGACCTGGGCCAGCCTAAAGCCCCCGAGGCCCGTAGTAAGCCTAACTATTCATTAACCCAACTTTAAAGCCCATTTGGGCCCAATTTCAAGAAATCAACCGGACAGAGTCCGGCCATAAAATAGACCTTTCAATAGGGAGTTTTTAACTCACCCGACCTGTAAACACAATAAATAATCAATTGGGGAGCTCAGCTCACCTTCCACATACTCAAATATCATAAAATAAATGGGAGCTCAGCTCCCTCATCCAACCCATCAAACATTCATAAAATAATAAGTTTACAGGTCCAAAATAAAAATTTATATTACAGACCCAATTTAATAAATATTTCTAACACATGCGGAAATTCTAAGAGTTAACAGGTTTATACAAACATTAATTAACGACCTACGAGGGAAAAAAGCAGGTTAACCTCAAAAATATCCTCCTGTGGCCTGGAAAAATATTGAACAGGAGTGAGCGTTTGACTCAGAGAGTAAAATATCAATTTTAACCATAATCTCTATAACTATCTAAAACTAATGCACCCTATAGAGTGAAATGCAACATCAGTAATAATTTCACATCATAACATCAAAAAGGTAATTTGGAGCACTCACACACCCAGTAATATCAATCATAATATATAGGAGCTGATCCCCTATTCAACTCTCTTAATCCAACCTGTGCCATCGAAGAACTCAGCTCGGACTTCCACTTAAATAACCAAATCGGGGTCCCAGCGAAGAACTCAAGCCGTGTCTACCCCGAAGGATCGGGTCCCAGTGAAGATCTCAAGCCATCCTATCCATAGTCAACACCACATCACACGCACGCCAACGCACGCACACTGCTCCAAATTATCACAACAACATTCATGGCACTTTAATAGTTGTGAATGCAACATAAAACGTGCCTAGAGTTTAACTACATAGATATATACATATAAGTGATACATGGGCATGCTTGAACATATAATAATATCGAAATTATAATTAAAATTAATATTTTACTAACAAACTTGACATCAATCACTGTGGTGGCTGGGCGGAGGAAGAAGGCTGTCCCGGCTCACCTGACAATTTTATTATAATCATTTAATAAATTTGATTCAATACAAACTAAGAAAAGACCAAATACGTCATAAGTCGTAGAAAATCCGTGAGTCTCCCTATACCTAGGACCTACCCAACCTGCAAAAGGGCTCAAAACGCATTTCTATATTCACAATTCATACACTCACAACTCAATCACATCACACAGCCCTCCTGGGCCCATTCAAACAGTCATCAATTACAATATGTAAATTGATAGTTTAGTCCTTATAATTGATCATTTTTGCAGAAATTGCCCAGATAAGCTCTAAAAATTCTAAAACTTTGCCCCGCAGTCCCTAGCAATATTACTAGGCTATTGAAAAAAGAATCATAATTTTCTGAGCTATCACGAATATTTTATGGATTTTTAATCCTATTTAAGTACTAGAAAATTATGAAAAAGTAAAGTTTGGGTTTACCTATGCTGATTCCGACTTCAGGGACGCGCTTGAGACGTCTGACAATGGTGGGGTAGCCAAAACCTCGATCCAATTCGGAGACTTTTTAAAGTGCATGTCGGCGGAAATTCCTGACACTGACAACTGTTGAATTTCCGCGAATTGAAGATACCTACATGAAGCCCACAACACGGGGATAAGCACATAAATTTTACGGGATTTTCTAAGCTCATTAAATGCTCAGAAAAACACTGCGAAGTTCTGTGGGACCCACCGAAAAACGGTGTCGAAAAATTTTGAAATTTATATTGCCGCGAAGCTCTCGACGAGTGAAGCACTCTGGTACTCTCGGTTTTCTCGTGGGGTTCACGGTTTGTGAGAAATCTAGCCCAAAAATCAAAATGGGCTAAAACTTCCCGGGCAAAAATTGGACAAACCGCTCGATGGATTTCGGTGTTCTTGGTGTCTATGGAAAGCTCTCGACGAGTAGATGAGTTTAGACACAAGACCCGGCTCAATCGGTGGCCGGATCGGCCGAATTTCGGCCAGGAAGACGAAGCAGTGCGCTTACGCGTCATGTCGCTTCGTGCGACTTTTGCCGGCGTTCCAGGGGGCGGCCGGTGAGGGGAGGTGGCTGGGGAGGCATGCCGGCGAGCTGGGATGGCTGGGGAGGCGGCGGCGCGGCAAGGAGAGGAGGGAGGAGAGAGAAAATGGGAGAGAAATAGAGAGGGGTAGGGACGCGCGCGGGGAGGAAGAAAAAAGGAAGAAGCCGGTCCGATCAGGTCCGATTCGATTTGGTCGGTCCCATTCAGGATACAAAATTTTAAATTTTTACTCTGCCTTAGAACCGAAAACGAGTCCCAAAAATTCCGAAAAAATTCTAGAAAACTCAGAAAAATTTGTAGACTCCAAATATATTTTTTGTGTTGCTATGTGGTCTTTTAATTAATTTTTAAAAATTATCAAAGTTTATATTTTTGAAAAATCGAACCCAATTTCTAAATTCCTAAAAATCTCAAATAATTTCCTAAAATTTAATTAAAATTAAAACATCAATATTTGCCCAGAAATAATAAATTTAAAAATTAGGGGTGTTACATTTATTTTAAATGATCTATATTTAATATTAAAATTATTTTTAATTAAATAATTATATCATGTTAATTAGTTTAATGGTGTTAAGGTAAAAAGTTTTCTTTGCTATTGACGCATAACATAAGATACCACTTAATAAAAAATTTAATTTTTTTCAACTTAAAATAAATACTAAATAATTATATATATATATATATATATTATAATTTATAATAATTAATTATAAGAATTTGCAAAAAAAAAACATGAAATATTAGTTAAAGATAATAATTGAGTAAGATATAATATATTATATTTAAAATCTATAATTTTATAATTTATAATAATTAATTATAAGAATTTGCAAAAAAAAAAAACATGAAATATTAGTTAAAGATAATAATTGAGTAAGATATAATATACTCAACTCAACTCAACTCAACTAAGCTTTTATCTCAAAAATTTGGGGTCGGCTATATGGATTCGCTTTTTCCACTCTGAACGATTTTGGGTTAAATCCTCAGAAATGTGTAATGCTTCTAAGTCATGTTGTACTACTCTCCTCCAAGTCAATTTAGGTCTACCCCTTTTTTTCTTTCTATCCTCTAACCTAATGTGCTCTACTTGTCTAACTGGAGCCTCCGTATGTCTACGCTTCACATGACCAAACCACCTCAATCTCCCTTCTCTCAACTTATCTTCAATTGGCGCCACTCCTACCTTTTTTCTAATACTCTCATTACGGACTTTATCTAGTCTAGTATGACCACTCATCCACCTTAACATTCTCATCTCTGCAACTCTTATCTTAGATGCATACGACTCTTTCAGTGCCCAACACTCACTACCATATAACATAGCCGGTCGTATGGCTGTACGGTAAAATTTTCCTTTCAATTTATTGGGAATCTTACGATCACATAAAACTCCCGTGGCACGTCTCCACTTCAACTATCCGGCTTTAATCCTATGACTAACATCCTCCTCACATCCCCCATCTACTTGAAGGACTGAGCCTAGATATTTAAAGTGATTACTTTGTAACAGTACCACTCCATTCAAACTAACTCCTTCCCTATCACCAGTTTAGCCTTCACTGAACTTGCAATGCATGTATTCTGTCTTCGTTATACTTAACTTAAAACCCTTTGACTCTAGAGCACTTCTCCAAAGTTCTAGCTTTCTATTGACTCCTTCTCGTGTCTCATCTATCAGAACAATATCATCCGCAAACATCATGCACCAAGGAATACTCTCTTGTATATGTTTTGTCACTTCATCTAAAACTAATGTAAAAAGGTAAGGGCTTATGGCTGATCCTTGGTGTAATCCAATTGAGATCGGAAAATCTCTTGTGTCCGCTTCCACTGTGCGCACAATAGTAGTTGCTCCTTCATACATATCTTTCAATACTTGTATGTACCTAATAGATACCCTCTTTTGTTCTAACACATTCCATAAGACCTCTCTTGGAACACTATCATAAGCCTTCTCTAAATCAATAAAAACCATGTGTAGATCTTTCTTCACATCTCTATATTTCTCCATCAAGCTTCTAATGAGAAAGATCGCTTCCATAGTTGAACGACCGGGCATGAAACCAAATTGATTGAGAGAGATAGAAGTATCATGACATAGTTGATGCTCCACAACTCTCTCCCACAACTTCATAGTATGGCTCATGAGTTTAATTCCCCTATAGTTTGAGCAACTCTGTATGTCTCCCTTATTTTTAAAAATAGGTACTAAAATACTCTTTCTCCATTCATCAGGCATTTTCTTTGAGTTTAGAATCTTATTAAATAATTTAGTTAACTATGCCACTCCCATATCTCCCAAATACTTCCACACTTCAATTGGTATTTCATCAAGTCCACAGGCTTTACCCACTTTCATTCTCTTAAGTGCTTCCTTTACTTCTAAAGATCGAATCCTTCTAGTATAATTTACATTCTTTTCTATTGTTCTATAATCTATATTCACGCTATTACCATTTTGACTATTATTAAAGAGATCATTAAAATAATTTCTCCATCTTTCTTTAATGTCCTCATCTTTCACCAACACTTTTCCTTCTTTATCCTTAATGCACCTAACTTGATTGAGATCTTGACATTTCCTTTCTCTACTCCTTGCTAATCTATAAATATCTTTCTCCCCTTCTTTAGTTCCAAGTTTCTCATATAACTTTTCAAAGGCCTGTGCTCTTGCTTGACTAACTGCCTTTTTTGCCTCTTTCTTTGCTATCTTGTACTGTTCATATGCCTCATTATTATCACATTTAGGTAATTTCTTATACCGTTCCCTTTTTCTCTTCACTGCCTTTTGTACTTCCTCATTCCACCACCATCTCTCTTTTGAGGGAGGTCCATGTCCTTTAGACTCTCCAAGTACTTTTCTAGCTACTTCTCTAATCTTTGATGCCATCTGTATCCACATATCATTGGCCTCCATATCTAGCTTCCATACTTCGGACTCGAGAAGCTCATTTTTGAACTTCACTTGATTTACTCCTTTGAACTCTCACCACTTTGTTCGAGCTACACTATTTCTTCTGACCTTACTTGAATTGTTCCTAAACTTGACATCCAAGACAACCAACCTATGTTGCCTTGTTAAAGCCTCTCCTGGAATGACCTTGCAATCCTTGCATAGAGCTCTATTTGTCTTCCTGGTTAAGAGGAAGTCGATTTGGCTTCTATGTTGCCCACTTTTGAAAGTCACTAAATGTGACTCTCTTTTTATAAAGTAGGTATTTGCTAGTATCAGGTCATATGCCATAGCAAAATCCAGGATGCTTTTTCCCTCTTCATTTCGATTGCCAAAACCAAAACCTCCATGAACATTCTCATAACCTTGTCTATCACTTCCTACATGTCCATTCAAATCTCCACCAATGAAAACATTCTCTTCATTCGGTATGCTTTGCATTAAATCATCCATATCTTCCCAAAACCTTTATTTACTCTTACTGTCTAGTCCTATTTGTGGGGCATAAGCACTAACTATATTTATTGTTTCTCCTTCTAGTACTAGCTTTACTAGTATAATTCTATCTCCTACTATTTTCACAGCTACTACTGCATCTTTCAATGTTGTGTCTATGATTATAGCCACTCCGTTCTTGTTTCTCTCCTTTTCGGTAAACCACAGTTTGTACCCTGAATTACCCGCTTCCTTACTTTTCTCTCCTACCCATTCAGTCTCCTGAATGCAAGCAATATTCACCATTCTCCTTTCCAAGGTATCCACAAGCTCCATTAATTTTCCTGTAAGTAATCCAACATTCCAAGTACCAACACTGATCCTCCTCCTATCCTGCTCCTTCCTAATTGGTCTCCTTCTATGATATCTTCTATTGTTTTCTATGTCTATCTTGTGTTCTGTTCCACTATTTGTTCTACTATCTGTCCTGTGGACTAACTTCTTTACCCACACCCGTCCATGATGTGGGAACCCTTGCTCACTTAACACCACACCCGGGCGCCGGCATGACGCGTCGCTTTCGGTGAACGCCCTACACCCTTGCATATTTATCATTACACCTGGGCTCCGACGCAGCGCGTCGTTAGTAGAGAATGCCCCAACGTTTATATCATTTGAATCCGAGTAAGATATAATATATTATATTTAAAATCTATAATTTTAATTTAAAGTATTAAATTTATAAAACTTTAATATATTAATTATTTTAACATTATTAATAAATAAATATTGTCACACCTTACCCCTCTGTAAGGCATCACATGATCCCGTAGAATACCTAATGAACTACCGCACTTCACCTACCGATAACTCATTAAGTACCCTACAAGGGATTTTAAAACAATTTTCCTATTTTTGATAAGTGGTGAGCATTTCTAATAAGTGTTTAAAACATTTAGTTGAAATTAAAACTAATTAATATTTTTGGCCATTTTAGTTTTCCGCAAATTTTATAAAAATTTTGACAGAGTTTCCTCTGTATTTTGAGAAAACCGTTCTTGAATACTGTAAAAAGCACTTCTAAAAGTTTTTCTCAACCACTACTTCAGTTTCACAATCAAACTCAATCAATTTCTCAAGATTCACAAGTTCAATAATTCTCAAAATACTGCCAATCAATATCATTCATATTTCATTAAAAACAAAACAATTTGTACACAACCTTACAAATTTATATCAAAAGAAACACAAACTAAACTTTATTACAAACTTCATACAAATTTGTGTACAAGCTGCTCAAGACCCATTTTTACATGTCCATACATTTATGTGCAATATATACATCAAAAGGAGTATTTAGTTAGGGTATAAATTATACAGAAGGCTTCAAGTGATGACTTCACACACCTCGTGACTCGATCTGCTGCTCCTCTAGTCTCTGTATCTGCGACAGCAATAAAAGCTATCGCTGAGTACTAGGACTCAGTGGTGCACAATATACTAAAATAATCTTTATGCAAAGCTTAAAGCACATTCATTCAAAAATTTGACTAAACATGAAAATTAAATACAATCATGCATTGTAAGATTTTACATGTAAACCAAGTTCATTTCAAAGTATCAAAACACATTTCATAAAACCCACAGTTAGATCACGCCATTCGAAACAAATAGAATCTCAATAGCCAGAGGCTAAAGAGAAATTACATGAATCTCGATAGCCAAAGGCTAAAGAGAAATCATATCACAAGGCTAGCTAGCTCAAATATATGGATATCCATTTACATCCTCTTCTACTGGCACACCTCAACACTTCTCCAGAGAAGGAATCAAAATTCGAAACTAATTACCCCCACTAGTCGTGCTAGTGAGGTGTTCAATATATGGTCATGACACTGTGGTTTCAAAACTTATCTTAACAATTTGCTAAACATTGTCATTTCAAATATACACAATAACTTTCACAATTTAAATCAAACATCATAAAAATGCTATAATCCAATATTTCACATTATTCAAAACATTATGCAAAAGATGATTATAAAAGTATATGTTGTGCACAAACCTCAAGCAGTCGCTGTTGGCCTTGACTCGACTCCTCGGGTTCTGTCCCGGTATTCTTTTCCACTGAAACACGAAATTTTCCAATGTTTCAGTACTAAAACTTAAAATAAATCCAAAATAAACTTAACTTCACATTTACCTAGCTCTAACGTGTTAAATTCGACGTTCTCAAAATTTTGTGTTTCGAGTTACTATTCACTGCACTATTCAAGTCAAATTATTGACTTTCTAAGGCTTAATGGGTATGGGAACTCCAACTTCACCCACATACCACATTTTGGTCACCAAACTTGTTGGTTTTGGTCATTTGTTTAAAGCTTAGGTTATTTTGGCAAAATTGCCAATTTTCGGTTTTGGTTCTCCGAAGTTGTACTGTTCCATTGGTCGATCTACTGTTGGAATTTGACAAAACTTCCTTCATAGAAAATGTTCCTTATTGTCTTAAGTGTATTCTCATTTTTGGATCACCCCAATCGGAGTTTTGTAGCTCAAGTTATGGCCAAAATAAGTTTACTGTTCATATGTACTGTTCATACTGAGATTTTAGTGCTGGCAGATTTTTGGTCTAACTTTGGTTAATAATTTGACCAAGTTAAGTTCATAATTTGGTCTCACTTTCTTCATATGAAATGTTGTACTATGTCTTAGGTTTCCATCGGTTCAAGAATCGCCTAAATCCGAGTTTTCTAGAGAGAGTTATAGCCATCCAAACATTGCTGCTCAATGAAAATTCTGCAGAATCTCAGTACAGTAATTTAATTTTGCTCAATGATTTTGAAAGGGTTAGTGGCCTAATTTGGGTTGGTGTTCTTCATGAAAGTTTTAGGTCTATATCATATCTAATTGCTAGTAAAATTTCAGGTCAATTTGACCTACCTAGCTCGAGTTATGACCAAATGAACAGTTACTATTCATTTGGTCAGTTTAATCTTGATGGCAGCCAGCAATCAATTCACTTTGGTCAATTGTTTCACCAAGTTTTGGTCAATTTTTGGCCATGGTTCCTTAATGAAAATTGTGCTCTTTTATGTCTATTTTCATCTCCAATTGGTGGCATATCAATTGGACTTGTAAAATTTGAGTTTTGGTCCTTCAAAGTGGGTTTGGTCATGCTGCCAGCAGCATGACCATTTACCTCCGAATTTAGTTTTCATTCCTATCATTCCCACACAAGTTATTTGGTCATAATTGACCATTATTTCATTTCACAATAGGTTAAACATGCCATTTATGCATTTCTCCAAATTTTGGTTCATAAACCCTAGCATTGAAACCCTAACTCACTCATTCAATCACAATTGGTGCATTTCCATCTTAACACCATACTAATGTAAGTTTATTAACATCTTTAATTCCCTTTAAACACATCAAACCATACCAATCATACTCCCATCAACCAAGCCAAAATTTCAGTTTAGTCCTTCTCCCATGATTTTATTTCATTTCAAGTTTATTTACAAGCTCTTGATGCCACACTAACACTAATTAAACAATAAAAATTGAAGTTTATAGTACTATACCTTGAGCAGAATTTTCTTCCTCCTTTTCTTCAAATTTTTCTTCTTTCTTTTCCTTGAATCTTCTTTCTTAGTTGCCCAAACAAGGTCTACTTATGGTAGGACAATTTTGTATGGTTGGATTTTAGTTTTCAAGCTAAAAATGAGCTTTCATGGTGGTTTTGTGAGGATAGAAGAGAGTGACGTTTTGAGAAGATGAAGATGACTTTTTGTTGTTAATTTTTTCTTTTCTTAATTTATTTTAGTTGATGGAAGACCACAAAATCCCATTTAATAAATAACTTAATTAATTTCTTATTGACATCATTCATGATGTCATCATCTTCTTTTCTATCTTCTTCTTCTTTTTTTTTCTTTTTTTTCTATTAGTTCTTTAATTTAATTCTCGATTTGAAATTTTCTTTTCTCGATTTTATTTGTGATTAGGTCGAGTCGACTCTCGGGTCAATTGACCAAATTGCCCCTCGCCAGTTCATCGGTTTGCAAATAATCAATATTTCTTGGCTCCACGACCTAATTATTTGGTGACTTATGATTCTTTTTCGTGATTTTCTCTTTTCCCTTTGTGTCCATAAGGGTCCTAAGGACATGGCGTCACTTTACGGTTGAAATTTGAGTTTAAAATGACTGCGATCGTTCCCGAGGAGGTCACTCATCGCTGTGACTCTCGGCTCGTTTAACCTCTTATGTTCCGTTTTTCTTATTTATAGTTAACTAATTAAACATTACTAATTATTTGTGTTTATGGCTTCTCAAGTTGTCTTAAATGTGGCTCTAATCTCCTTAATTGTCAGAGCAGGCAGGTCCAGGAGCAGTGAAATCTACCAGGCTATGCAAGCGGGGTGTTACAATTCTCCCCCTTAAAATAAATTTTGTCTCGAAATTTTACAGTACTAATCTCTGAATAGTTGTGGGTCTTTGTCTCCTCATGTCCTCTTCTCGTTCCCAAGTAGCCTCCTGGCCCGAATGATGGCTCCACAGCACTTTTACCAACGGTATTTGCTTGTTCCGTAGCTGCTTCACCTTATAAGCCAGAATCACTATGGGTTCTTCCTCATATGTGAGGTCTGGATTCACTTCAATTTCATCTACTGGTAGTACATGAGATGGGTCTGATCGATACCTCCTCAACATAGACACATGGAAGACATTATGTATCTTTTCCAACTCTGGAGGTAGTGCCAACCGATATGCCAAAGGACCCACTCTTTCCAAAACCTCATATGGCCCAATGAAACGAGGACTTAGTTTCCCTTTTCTGCCGAATCTCATAATCCTCTTCCAAGGAGAAACCTTGAGGAAAACTTTCTCACCCACTATATACTCAATATCTCTTCTTTTCAAATCAACATAGGACTTCTGACAGTGCGATGCTTTAAGTCGATCTCGATCACCCTAATTTTCTCTTGATCTGTTGGACAATTTGGTCCGATCATCTTTCTTTCACCCACGTCATCCCAACACAGCGGGTTCTACATTTTACGCCATACAAAGCTTCATATGGAGGCATCCCAATGCTTGATTGGTAGCTGTTGTTGTAAGCAAACTCAATCAAAGGCAAGTGTGTATCCCAACTACCCTCAAACTCAATCACACAAGCCCGTAGCATGTCCTCCAAAATCTGAATTACCCTTTGGGTGGCCATGCATGCGTGGGTGGAATGCAGTACTAAAGTTCAATCTAGTTCCTAGGGCTCTCTAAAGACTATCCCAGAATCTAGAAGTGAACCTAGGATCTCTGTCTGACACGATGGATACTGGCACTCCATGCAATCTCACAATCTCATCGATGTATAACTTGGCCAATCTTTCTAAACTGTAGTCCATTCGATCTGGCAGAAAATGAGCAGATTTAGTCAGTCTGTCAACAATGACCCAAACTGCATCATGACTCTTATGTGTCCTCGAAATTACCATCACAAAATCCATCGTTATTCTTTCCCATTTCCATTAGTGCGGTAGTGGATGTAACAACCAGCGGTACTTGATGTTCTGCTTTACTTGGCGACAAGTTAGGCATTTGGATACAAACTACGCCACATCTCTTTTCATAGCCATCCACGATGTAATGCTCCTTTAGCCCTCTATACATTTTTGTGCCACGGGGTGAATGGCAAAGGAGACTCATGTGCTTCCTTCAAAATGATGCGCCTCAAATCAACATCATTAGGAACACATATTACGCCTGGTGTAACGATAAACCATCATCTACGATTGAGAATTACGGTTTCTTGCCTGTCGGACTTCTTCCATCAACCGATACTTACGATCATTACGGCGACCATTCTAATATGATCAATCAACCGTTTGTTTGTACATGCCATGCAGCTGTTATCGCCCCTCATCATTAATCTCTAAAGCGGCATGTAATGATCTCAACTCATGTACCAAAGACAAAGGAGTAACTCGTAGACTTGCCATAGTCTTGCGACTTAAGGCGTCGACCACAACATTAGCTTTCACTGGTGATAGTCTATCGGACAATCATAGTCTTTATCAACTCTAACCATCTCCTCTGTCTCAAATTCAGCTCTTTTTGGGTGCCCAAATACTTCAAACTCTTATGATGCGTGTAGATGTAACACTTTTCCCCATATAAATAATGTCTCGGATCTTAAGAGCAAACACAATGGGCATGACTCCAAATCATGTGTTGGATAATTCCTCTCATGCGGTTTAATTTGGCGTGATGCATAGGCAATGACATTTCGATCTTGCATCAACACACAACCTAACTTCGTTGTGAGAAGCATCATTTATGTTGTATATTCTTTACGGTGTGGGTAAAGTTGGGCTGAGTTTGAGTCAAACATCTCTTCAATTCATCAAAACTCTGTGGCATTTATCAGTCACTTTGAAATTTTACATCTTTTCTAAGCGGCTTGGTCAATGGAGATGCCAACATGGAGAATCCTTCACAAATCTACGGTAGTATCGGCTAAACCAGAAAACTACAATTTACGTGATATTTAGGTGGCCTCCAATGGGGCGACTTCAATCTTACTTGGATCTACCTTAATGCCCTCTTACGATACTACATGCCCCAAAAGGATATCTCCTTGACCAAAATTCACACTTTGACAATTTGGCATATAGTACATTTCTCCCTCAAAGTGCGTAGTACAATCTGGATATGTCTATCATGCTCTTACGCATTCCTCGAATAGACCAATATATCATCAATGAATACCACAACAAGCGGTGAGGTATGGTGCGAAGATAGTGTTCATCAGATCCATAAAAGTAGACGGAGCATTAGTTAACACGAATGTCATAACCAAAAACTCATAATGGCCATATCTGGTTCTAAAGCGATTTTAAATACTACTGCTCTTGTACCTTGGTGATAATAACGATCTCGAGTCAATTTTGGAGAACAATTTGCACCCCTCAGCGATCAAACAAGTCATCAATGCGGGGTAATGGATATCTATTCTTTATTGTCACCTTATTCAGTATCGATAATCAATACACAAGCGGAGAGTGCCATCTTTCTTCTTTACAAACAACCTTGGCGCTCCCCAGGTGACACACTAGAGGCGGATAAAGCCCTTGTCAAGCAATTCTTGCATTTGCACTTTCAACTCTTTCAGTGCGGTGCCATTCTATATGGCGTTATGGAGATTGGATCCACACGAGCATAACATCAATTTCAAACTGCACCTCTCTTTACGGAGGTAATCCGGCAATTCATCGGAAATACATCAGGAAAATCACATCTGATAGGGATGTCCCTTAGTCTTTGGACTCCCCACTTGGGTGTCTATCACATGTGCCAAGTATGCTTCACACCCCTTTACGATCATCTTTACGGCTAGTGCGGTGAAATGATGTTTGATGGCGATAAATGCCTCTCCGTGTATGACCACATCACCGTACAAAGGGAGACCAAAAGTAGTATCTTGATCTCTGATCAATCATAGCATGATGCAGGCTAACCAATCCATGCCTAAGATAATATCATACTCTCTGAAGGGCATCTCAATCAAGTCAGCGGAAAACATGTCCTTGGATCACCAAAGGATAGTCTCTATAAATTACATTGACCGGACCTCTTGTCCTAACGGACTAGTTACTAGCACTTCAAAACCCATTTGCACACATGGGGCGACAAGTGAGCGACTATGCTAGCACTAACATATGAATGGGTTGAACCCGGATCAAACAATACAAATACATCTTGACCAGAGATAGAGAATGTACCAGCTACCACATCAGAAGTCTCAGCCTCTTCACGTCGTCTCATTGCGTAGATTCTGGTTGAAGCACTTCCTTGTCCTGACTGACCAATTGTGCCCTGACTGCCTGAAGCAGTGCCTCTACCTCTGCCTCTTCCTCACCCAGGCCCAGTGTGAACTTACGGGAGCGGGACTGCGAATAGATCCTCGGCGTAGTAGGAGTGGGCTATATCTCGGAGCACTAGTGCAGTCTCTTGCTAAATGACCCTTGCCTCCTGATTAGCGAGGCTCGGTGGCCCAATAACATTCCCCCCCATGAATCTTGCTACAAGTCTCACAGGGGCGGGCAGAATGTGAACCCCTGCTTGACTGCTGACTAGACCTAGGGGGTCTCTGACCAGAAAATCTGCCTCTGCCAAATCTGCCACCTCGACCCCTGCTGGGTCCACTAAACTTCTTTTTCTTTCCGAGTAGCACGAACTACTGTTCAGTGATTTTCCCCCTTGTCTTTTTCTAATTTCTCGACTTTTTCCTTCCTTGGGTTTATACGCTTCAACTCTCTCGTTCAAGTGCTTGAGACATAAGTTACGAGAAGTTCTTTGTGTCGAAATCCACAACTTGCATCCTTATCTTTGGGCTTCAAACCGTCTCAAATCTCTTGCATCTTGCCTTCTTGGTAGTAAGGAGACTCTCGCATAGTGACTCAGCGGGAGAACTCCTCTCATACTACCAGCTTGATCTATTCCCTTGTTTCAAACTCAAAAATTCTTGCAACCGATCAACATATGCGTGCAGGATGTATTTATGCGAACTCTCGATGAAGTCATCGAGGTTAGCGATTAGTGGTTCGACCAAAGCGTGGGGATAGTCTTCCACGATCATCGCATCCCTTGCAATAGAGACCAGAATACTCAAGCTTCAATTCATCTTGGCAGTGCAGCTTCTTAAATACTCTGTCCATTCTTTCAAGCCATTGCTCTGCCTCAAGTGGGTCTACTGTACCCTTAAATTCTGCAGCCCCATACTTCAATAACTTGTCATCTTTATGCATTTGGAGCGGTGGTTGTGCCACGGTGGTTGGGGTGGAGCTTGGCGAGCATACTGACCATTTCTTTGAAACATCGCGACCATCTGTTTGCGGTGTCTGAAAGCTGCGGCATTTGTGAAGTGGTCTTTGTGACCCATGACATTCGGTAAAGTGGGGCTTCCTCTTGTGCCTCGGCTTCAGCAATTTGCTCAATGAGTGATCCTTCTTCCATAACAATTTGGAGTAGGGTATCTCCTGAATAAGTAACACAAGGAGATTTCCCTCCGTTAATTCATATTCATGATGTAATGCACTGTATGTAACAATTATGGACATTGAGCAGTTGTACTTAACAAAGAAAAGACACAAATTCACAATTGAAAACATAATTCAATAACTTGCTCGATACCACTAAAACATGTCACACCTTACCCCTCTGTAAGGCATCACATGATCAGTAGAATACCTAATGAACTACCGCACTTCACCTACAGATAACTCATTAAGTACCCTACAAGGGATTTTAAAACAATTTTCCTATTTTTGATAAGTGGTGAGCATTTCTAATAAGTGTTTAAAACATTTAGTTGAAATTAAAACTAATTAATATTTTTGGCCATTTTAGTTTTCATGCAAATTTTATAAAAATTTTGTGAGTTTCCTCTATATTTTGAGAAAACCGTTCTTGAATACTGTAAAAGCACTTCTAAAAGTTTTCTCAACCACTACTTGATTTCACAATCAAACTCAAACAATTTCTAAAGATTCAAAACTTCAATAATTCTCAAAATACTGTCAATCAATCTCATTCATATTTCATTAAAAACAAAACAATTTGTACACAACCTTACAAATTTATATCAAAAGAAACACAAACTAAACTTTATTACAAACTTCATATAAATTTGTGTACAAGCTGCTCAAGACCCATTTTACATGTCCATACATTTATGTGCAATATATACATCAAAGGAGTATTCTGTTAGGGTATAAATTATGCAGAAGGCTTCAAGTGATGACTTCACACACCTCGTGACTCGATCTGCTGCTCCTCTAGTCTCTGTATCTGCGGCGATAAAAATATCGCTGAGTACTAGGACTCAGTGGTGCACAATATACTAAAATAATCTTTATGCAAAGCTTAAAGCACATTCATTCAAAAATTTGACTAAAAATTAAAATTAAATACAAACATGCATTTTAAGATTTAACATGTAAACAAAGTTCATTTCAAAGTATCAAAACACATTTCATAAAACCCACAGTTAGATCACGCCATTCGAAACAAATAGAATCTCAATAGCCAGAGGCTAAAGAGAAATTACATGAATCTCGATAGCCAAAGGCTAAGAGAAATCATATCACAAGGCTAGCTAGCTCAAATATATGGATATCCATTCACATCCTCTTCTCTTGGCACACCTCAACACTTCTCGGAGAAGGAATCAAAATTGAAACTAATTACCCCACTAGTCGTGCTAGTGAGGTGTTAAATATATGTTAATGACACTGTGGTTTCAATATTTATCTTAACAATTTGCTAAACATTGTCATTTCAAATATACACAATAACTTTCACAATTTAAATCAAACATCATAAAAATGCTAGAATCCAATATTTCACATTATTCAAAACATTATGCAAAAGATGATTATAAAAGTATATGTTGTGCACAAACCTCAAGCAGTGCTTTGTTGGCCTTGACTCGACTCCTCGGGTTACGTCGGTATTCTTTCCTTTGAAACACGAAATTTTCAATGTTTCAGTACTAAAACTAAAATAAATCCAAAATAAACTTAACTTCACATTTACCTAGCTCTAACGTGTTAAATTCGGCGTTCTCGAAATTTTGTGTTTGGGTTACTATTCACTGCACTATTCAAGTCAAATTATTGACTTTCTAAGGCTTAATGGGTATGGAACTCCAACTTCACCCACATACCACATTTTGGTCACCAAACTTGTTGGTTTTGGTCATTTGTTTAAAGCTTAGGTTATTTTGGCAAAATTGCCAATTTTCGGTTTTGGTTCTCCGAAGTTGTATTGTTCCATTGGTCGATCTACTGTTGGAATTTGACAAAACTTCCTTCATAGAAAATGTTCCTTATTGTCTTAAGTGTATTCTCATTTTGGATCACCCCAATCAGTTTTGTAGCTCAAGTTATGGCCAAAATAAGTTTCTTGTTCATATGTCTTTGTTCATACTGAGATTTTAGTGCTGGCAGATTTTTGGTCTAACTTTGGTTAATAATTTGACCAAGTTAAGTTCATAATTTGGTCTCACTTTCTTCATATGAAATGTTGTACTATGTCTTAGGTTTCCATCAGTTCAAGAATCGCCTAAATCCGAGTTTTCTAGAGAGTTATAGCCATCCAAACATTGCTGCTCAATGAAAATTCTGCAGAATCTCAGTACAGTAATTTAATTTTGCTCAATGATTTTGAAAGGGTTAGTGGCCTAATTTGGGTTGGTGTTCTTCATGAAAGTTTTAGGTCTATATCATATCTAATTGCTGGTAAAATTTCAGGTCAATTTGACCTACCTAGCTCGAGTTATGACCAAATGAACAGTTACTATTCATTTGGTCAGTTTGGTCTGATGGCAGCCAGCAATCAATTCACTTTGGTCAATTGTTTCACCAAGTTTTGGTCAATTTTTGGCCATGGTTCCTTAATGAAAATTGTGCTCTTTTATGTCTATTTTCATCTCCAATTGGTGGCATATCAATTGGACTTGTAAAATTGAGTTTTGGTCCTTCAAAGTGGGTTTGGTCATGCTGCCAGCAGCATGACCATTTACCTCAATTTAGTTTTCATTCCTATCATTCCCACACAAGTTATTTGGTCATAATTGACCATTATTTCATTCACAATAGGTTAAACATGCCATTTATGCATTTCTCCAAATTTTGGTTCATAAACCTAGCATTGAAACCCTAACTCACTCATTCAATCACAATTGGTGCATTTCCATCTTAACACCATACTAATGTAAGTTTATTAACATCTTTAATTCCCTTTAAACACATCAAACCATACCAATCATACTCCCATCAACCAAGCCAAAATTTCAGTTTAGTCCTTCTCCATGATTTTATTTCATTTCAAGTTTATATACAAGCTCTTGATGCCACACTAACACTAATTAAACAATAAAAATTGAAGTTTATAGTACTATACCTTGAGCAGAATTTTCTTCCTCCTTTTCTTCAAATTTTTCTTCTTTCTTTTCCTTGAATCTTCTTTCTTAGTTGCCCAAACAAGGTCTACTTATGGTAGGACAATTTTGTATGGTTGGATTTTAGTTTTTCAAGCTAAAAAATGAGCTTTCATGGTGGTTTTGTGAGGGAGAGAAGAGAGTGACGTTTTTGAGAAGATGAAGATGACTTTTTGTTGTTAATTTTTTTCTTTTCTTAATTTATTTTAGTTGATGGAAGACCACAAAATCCCATTTAATAAATAACTTAATTAATTTCTTATTGACATCATTCATGATGTCATCATCTTAACTTTTCTATCTTCTTCTTCTTTTTTTTTTCTTTTTTTTTCTATTAGTTCTTTAATTTAATTCTCGATTCCGAAATTTTCTTTTCTCCGATTTTATTTGACATTTAGGTCAGGAGTCAGCTCTCGGGGTCAATTGACCAAATTGCCCCTCATGGGTTCATCGGTTTGCAAATAATCCAATATTTCTTAGGCTCACGACCTAATTATTTGGTGACTTATGATTCTTTTCGTGATTTTCTCTTTTCCACTTTGTGTCCATAAGGGTCCTAAGGACCATGGCGTCACTTTACGGTTGAAATTTGAGTTTAAAATGACTTGTGATCGTTCGAGGAAGTCACTCATCATTGTGACTCTCGGCTCATTTAACCTCTTATGTTAGTTTTTCTTATTTATAGTTAACTAATTAAGCATTACAAATTATTTGTGTTTATGGCTTCTCTAGTTGTCTTTAGTGTGGTTCTAATCTCCTTAATTGTCAGAACCGACACCTGTCACAGGAACATTGAAAATTACCAGTCTATGCAAACGGTGGTGTTACAAATATAATTTTATAGTTATAATTTTTAACAATATTTGTGTGACCCAACCTATGGCGGGTAGGCACTAGGACTGAGCGACCCTAAAGCCCGAGGCCCGTAGTAATCCTAATTGTTCATTTACCAAATGCTGAGGCCCATTTTGTCCCAATTTCAAGAAAACAAACTGACAGAGTCCGGCCATAAAATGGACTTTCCAACGGGGAGTTTTTGACTCACCCGACCTGTAAACACAATAATACTCAATTGGGGAGCTCAGCTCACCCTCCACATACTCATAGCATCATAAAAGAAATGGGAGCTCAGCTCCCTCATCCAATCCATCAAACAGACATAGAATATTAAGTTTACAGGTCCAACATGATAATAATATTACAGACCAAATTCAAATAAATACTGCTAACACATGTGGAAATTCTAGGAGTAAATAAAATTACACAAATATTGATAAACAACCTGCGAAGTATAAAAGCAGGTTAACCCAGAATAAAATATCCTCTGTGGCTGTAAAATTTTTGAACAGGAGTGAGCGTTCGACTCAGAGAGTAAAATATCAATTTTAACCATAATCTCTATAACTATCTAGTGCTAATGCAACCTGTGGAGTGAAATGCAACAGTAACAACATTTTCACATCATAGCATCAAAAAGGTAATTTGGAGCACTCACACACCCTGTAGTATCAATCATAACATATGGGAGCTGATCCCTATCTGACTCTCTTAAATCCAACTTTGGTGCCGAATAATTACTCAAGCTCGGACTTCCACTTAATAACCAAATCGAGGTCGGTGAATTACTCAGCCGTGACTACCTCGAAGGATCGGGTCCCAGAATTACTCAATTGTGACTACCCGTCCTATCCATAGTCCACACCACATCACAAGCACGCTAACGCCGCTGCTGCTCCAAATTACCACAACAACATCCATGGCACATAAACAGTTATGAATGCAACATAAATAGTGCCTAGAGTTTAACTACATCAATATATACCTATAAGTGATGCATGGGCATGCTTGAACATATAATAATATCGAAATTACAATTAAAATTAATATTCTACTCACAGACTTGGCGATGGTCAGTCCTTGAGGCGGAGGAAGAAGGCATCGCTCACGACAATTTTTATTACAATCATTTAATAAATTTGACTCAATACAAACAAAGAAAAAAGACCAATCGTCCTAAGTCGATGCGGAAAATCCAGCGAGTCTCTCCTATACCTAGGACCTACCCAACTTTGCAAAATGGCTCAAAACACACTTCTATATTCACAATC